>NC_030678.2:88342903-88654903 GCF_000004195.4 Xenopus tropicalis | reverse complement strand
TTATTTTATAAGCAGTAAAATTAGTCACTAGTATATTAATAAGTGTGATAACATTAATATAACATTTTCCATGGTGGCCTAGTGGATAGCATTTCTGCCTTGCAGTGTGGGGGCCCTGAGTTTGCTTCCAACTTAGACAGTAACTGCAAGGATTTGTATGTTCTTCTTATGTCTGGCATGTAAGTACAGGCAGGTCAGTTGGCTTCTGATAAAATTGGCCCTACTGTGTGTGATAGGAACCTTGGATTGTATGCTCCACTGCGAAAGGCACTGATATGAATGATGTGTAATCTCTGAAAAATATTGACATATCTATAGTAAAAAGCCACAGTCTATATATGGAGTTGACTATTGAAAGAATAAACTAAAGCCACTCTGTTAAAGAGCAGATAATTTGTCTTTGTTTATTGAAAGAGAAAGTAGTATAATACACAATAAATCTTGTCACTGTAAAGGGCTCATTGCCCAGTGTCTCTTTAATAGCCTTAGCAGTTGGAGTATGTGCTGAAGATTATCTTTCACACTTGGGACAACTCTAAAACTTGGCACAGTTTCATACGGAGCTATCACAATATCCAAACAGTACAAAAAAAGCAACACTATCATTAGTGAGTTCATTAATAGCATTAGAGCAATTTGTTTTGGCCCTGCACTCACACTCTCTTGAGTCTGCTCCAGATATAGGTGCTGAATTCCTACCTAGTTAACAAGGCAATGCACAGACCTTTCTTTTACCATACATTGTTATATAGACGAGACAATTTCATCTCCCACTGAAGAATTGTTCCCTAATTTATACTTTACATAACTGGAAATTTTATTTCATGCTAGTATTGAGGAGGTTTCATTGCAAAGGCTACACCCCACCCAAAAATCTTGGGAGTTGACGTTTAATCTAACATTAATTTTTTATCTCATCCATTGCAAAAAAATAGTCTGAAAAGGGATGTCTGTTGTGCTGCACCACTGACTGCCAATAAATACCGACTCCCTTAAACAGTTTGTCTACTCAAGTAGATGATAGAAAGCAGAGAATCTAGAAAACCACAAAAACAAAGATGCTATTAAAGTTACAAGGAGAAAATATAAAATGCAGCAGCTGCCTTCTTTACTACATAATATAAGATAGCTCTTTACTTCCTTGAATAAAAATAATACTGTGGTACATATCATGCAAGCTAAAAACCTGTTATTAGCTGAAAACACAAAATTATTCCCAGAGCATTGCAGAAAATATATTTTTATTGGGATATTATATTGCTAAGCTAACGTCTTTAAATTGTGCAAATGTACGTCTTTTTACTACTTGTCTGTAATGCCACCTTAAATATGCACCTGTTTTTATTGCCCACTTGTACACATATCTGTGTTGCAGCAACAAGCAATTATTATTATTATTTTCCTCCTAAGAACAGACTGGAAAAAAAGGCAAAAACTGGCAGTAAGGGGGCAGGGGGTAATTTCTGAATGAGCTTCTTGCAATCCTATGTGATTGAAGATGTTTGAAAATATAATATGATGACATTCTATAGTATTAAGTGCATGGCAGATCAGAGGATGAAGAGCTGTAAAATTGGAAGGTCCATGTGTATGACAAATCGTACAGTATCTGTCCATTCAGCCCATGGGCCAAAGAGTCGAGTATCGGCGTGTATTGGTCAGTGTGTGTATTGGTCAGCTACAGCTTAGCTTTAACTTTACATTTGGTTTTAAATAATATTAGATAATACTATTATCTAATATTATTTAAAACCAAATGTAAAGTTTAATAATTATTAATTATCATAATAGTACTATGTGTGCTGTCTTATGGCCAGTAGCCCTACGTCTGCTGAGTTAGGGTAAAGACACACAGAGCTACTAGTAGCAGCTACTTTTTCATGGCTACTTCATGACAAAAAATCCCTGCCATAGACAATACTGAGAACTGCCTTTGCTAAAACACATGTAGAGTCTGTTATCAGTAAATGATCAGCATTGTCTGTTTTAGTATCCATGACAAGTAGCTGCTACTAGTAGCTATGTGTGTCTTCACTCTAAGAGCCCCTCTGTGCAAACAGATCTTGCCTTCTGGGTTCCTGACCCAGCACATGGACAGTGCATTATTGCAGGCACAGGGAAATGGTGTTTATGTGCATTAGGTAGCCTGCACCCACTTGGGTATGTATTAAGGTCAGGAAGGATAGCCTTGTTAGTAAAGTTTGCCCTGTATTTTAGTGCTCCCTGGTAGGTAAAACTTGTGGGGAACCATCAGTTGGTCAGGTTGTCAGATCTGTCAGGCTGTGTATTTCCCCAAAGGGAGAAGACATCAGTAGAGCTTCTGGGAGCCTGCCTATAGGGGGTATTTACAACTCACAAGTGCAGTTGCACAACTTTGGGGTGACTATGGTGACCTTATGATATATCTATCTAACCTAATCATGCAACTTGCATCACTAATAAAAACAAAGATGTATCTAATAATTTACCAACATAGGTGTCAAACTGTACAAGTGTAGTTTACAATAGAAACCAAGCAGCAATAAGTTTTATACAGACTAAATGAAGGCAAAAATCTGTTTATTTGTGCAATTTAGCTCCAGTGCTTGTAAATCTGCCCTTATGTTAAAGGCACAAATTAAAGGGTTTTTCAAGGCCCATTAATTGTTGTTCATATTGATACCAAAGTCCCTGTAACTTTCTTAAATGACTTTACTATCCTTTCTTCATATAGCGCTGAAACCTTTACAAAGCACAAAGAATGCATCTTTAGTTTTACAAAAAAGATTGCATTTTCAAAACATGTATGAATACTTTCTAAAGAAAGGACAAGCAGGCTATGTTGCAAAAACCTCTGCTTTATAAGGGATTTATAAACCTTTGATTAGATTGTATCTACCTATTTATGTATATAATATTGCTGCACTGTACAGCACAATGGAGAACACTGACATGTGTGAAGAAAGGTAATTATAACAGCCGGGCTTTGAGAAATGCAGACAATACAACAGAATGTGGCATTTTAGTAGAATGTTTTACCATCCAATTTGCCCTTTTCCTATCTGTTAGAAATCACCACAATACATTTTATGATGTGTTTTATTATTTCAGGCTTGTTTAGAAGATGTCTGTGTAAAATATGGGCAGTACTTCCAACGAGGCACTCGCAATAAGACAGACTGAAATTGCCTGAAAAAGGATTTTTCTGTATTTATCATTTCATTTAAGAATGTTCTATACAAATTAACTATTGAATATGCCACAATTTAAAATGTCATTTTGGTTGAAATACACTTCCCTCTTATAAGAGACTTATGGCACACTTTTGGTAGCAATGTGTTATTCAATCAGAACTTTTATTAATATAATATTTTTGCACAATTTGCAGAACCAACTTGGAAATGCTAGTAATCTCTTTTTTCATCAAAAAATCTGTCTTAGGCTTCTTACACATGGCCCTTTTTAAATGTGTCTGATGTGTGTTTGAGACACAGGTTCCCTCTTACTTATTCTTCATCTATATTATAGTATACTGTAGGGATGAGCAAACTTTTTCGCCAGGTACTGTTCTGTGGCAAAATTTGCAATTTCACTAACAGGGATTTTTCTTTTGGCAAATCTGTTTCATTGGAAAAAATGCAGTCTGTTGCTCTGGAAAAAATACAGATGTTACTATCTTCTTGCCTTCCACATTAACCAATCAGATAGAAGTCCTCCCCAACCTTCCACTGTATATCTAAGGAACTGTGCCTGTACAGGTTTGAAATTAAATGCTATCATGGAAGCCATTTCCTTAAAAAGAACTGTAGAATAGTGGAAATTAGCTTCTCTAACAAGGTAGGTACAGTACATGCAGAGCTGATAAATGTAATTTTGCCTTCTTATTGATGCAATGCAGAAAAGAGTTTGAGGGTTTGCTAAATTTTCCACAAAGTGAAATGCCACAGACTGACTACATAACTGAGTTGGTTTGAAAAAAAAGACCAAAGTCCATCAATTTGAACCCCATTCAAGCAAACTCCAGTGCACATTATTAGACGTATACCAACCTATTTATACACTTACATATATAAAATATATATTCCAATATCTATACTAACTGTAGATTTTAGTATCACAATAGCCTTTGATTGTATGCTTGTTAAAATATGCTTATTATTTTGCAAATTTCATTTTTCAGTCCACCATATCTGCAAATCTATCAGCTGATGGGGAAGGAGCTACAAAATAGGAAGGTCCATGTATATCACCCTATACCACGTAGTAAGGACAGGGCTGGCCTGCACCCCTTTTTTACCCTTCAGACTGCTGAATGATCATTAAGGGTAAGTCCTTTTTTGTGCCCCTTTATGTTGCCTTCTTCCCCCTGTTAGTAAAGGAGTCCTAATAACTGTTGCTCCTACAGAGCTGGTTTTATTTTGTATACTTTTTTTATTCTTGGCTCTTTAAAGATTTGAATCTTATCTCAAGAGAGTCATCAAATCTTGGATTGTTTGTGTGGTTGGTTATTATAAGGGAGGAGCACAGTAAGAAATCAATGTTAGTTCACTTGTATGGGATTCAGTGCTTGTTTTGAAAATATGACCTTTAAAGACAGAAATGGTAATACTGGGATGATTAATATTGGGGTTAGTAAGGCTGCAAGAAAATTGCACAAAGCACAAAGAATGGTCTTTTTTTCCCTTTACCACCAAGCAGTTAGGAATAAATAAGAGTTGCCAGGCAACACTTTGTAACAGGCAAAGTTAGTCTCCTGACTGATGAACCTCTATGATTAATAGTTATAGTATGCAGATGCTCTACTGCCTGATAGTTATACCACTAAAAAAACAGAAAGAGCAAGAAGGGGATGGAGCAGTCGATATTATGTAATGTTTTTTTTAAACAAGCAATTAATATAGCACCACTATTTTAAACATAAAGTTCCCTGGAAATTACAGATCACAGATCAGGCTACTCACAGAGTTTAACATATGAAAAGCATGTAAAAAATTTTATCTGCATCAAATATTCATGGATGTTACATGTACACATGTACATGCAACATCCATGAATATTTGATGCAGATAACATTTTTTACATGCTTTTCATATGTTAAACTCTGTGTAGCCTGATCTGTGATCTGTAATTTCCAGGGAACTTTATGTTTAAAATAGTGGTGCTATATTAATTGCGTGTTTGATAAGACATGCATGGTTGATAAGTTTGATAAGTTTTTTCCCCAGGATGGTGCTCCATTCAAAAGAACTCTGCACTGGTCCTGGAAAAAGTGCTGTGCCAGAATTTTACTTACCTACAGTCACTGGTGTCTTGGATTTGGCTATCGCATATGCGCAATAGGGTAAGAGTTTCTGGCTTTACTCTAGAGTGTCATGAAAAAGGAAAATGGCAGCGCAGTGATTAGACAGTGGGCCAGCATAGTTGTGAAACACTCGGGAAAAAGAAAAGTTGCTGATTTATTTCACTTGGGGGTGTGTAACATTTTTGCAGCCCCCGTAAAATACGCTTACCTTGTCCTTTAAACAGATGAATAAAAAATAAATGCAAGTCTCTACAGGAATAAAAGATAAAGCAAGAAGAAACTAATGTTGCCTATTATGGCCTTGCTGGAAGAACAGACACTGAGACATGTAGTTAAAAAGAAGGTCAAAACAGACATTATAAACTTTAACCAAAGATAAGTGATCCTTGCTAACTGCAAACCAGCTATTACAAAAGGCAAAGATATTTATTTAAACCAACATGTTAATAACATGAACTAAACCCAATGACAACCATCATACTCATGTTTTAACTGCATGCACAGACCAACGAGAAAATAAGTATTCTAAGCCAATTTGCAATGAGTCTTTATTCATTGTGTTTTTTGAAACATTAAGAATTTCACGTTCTGCATCTTGCAAGCTTGGAATGTAAACTACAAGGCAAAAATTAACAGTAATTACCCTATGTTAGAAAAAAGAAAGCTAACTAACATAGCATTCATAGAGATCATTCTCAATGGACAATTTTTAGCTTCTGTGTTTAAGTTAAGAATGCCTACTATAGACAGTTTGGCACCGGGGAGTTCCAATGAAAGTACATTCTATCTGCCTGCCTTGACTTTATTTTCTGTTAAAAAACCTTTAGTTGATGGTTAAGGACCAATGGTGCCCATCTCTATAATACTTTTCACTGCAACTGGAAGGACAAGGGAACACCAAACATGATGTTTCCCATTTGTAAAGCTCCCTTGCTCCTTCTGAAATACTGTATTGTTTTCTCCAAAAAATCTTATTTTTGCTGTTTGTCCCAAATTTTTACCATTCCTGATTCTGGCCTCCATCTTGGACCCACAATCATAAAAATGACTGCATTCTTATACGTTATGCGCATGCACAAAAGTGTCATGGAAAGTGTGCAATATTTCGAGAAATGGTAAGAGCCTCTAGTTTACTTTATACCACCCTTGCAAAATATTATTATAGGTATTTCCTTGGCCTTAATGTTACAGTTTAGCAACAACAAATGAGAAAAGGTCAAAATGTTACAATACTCTATTGTCCAGTAGCTGTGGCTTAAAGGAGAACTAAACCCTAAAAATAATTTTGCCTAGAATTGCTTATTGAACCAGCCTAAAGGCTAAGCATCTCTATAGTAGTAATAATTCAGTACTTCAAAGTTGTCACAGGGGGGTAACCATATAAGGATTTTGTTAGAAATGTCTGTGACACTGCACATGCTCACTGTTCTCTGGGAAGCTATTGAGAAGCTAAGTTTAGGGGTCGTAGCAAATTATCAAGCAGAAATGAGGTTTGTCTATCATAGAGGGTGTTAGTACAGGGCTGATTTTCAAGTCCTGATGCTAAATGCACTGGTTTCAGAACTGCCATGCAGTAATAATTTGTATTATCTACCTTATATTGTGACATTTATTCAAAATATTGTATATTGTATACAATATTGAAGTGTACCCCGGGAATTGTCAGTTTTATCAGTGGCAATGTACCATTTATTAGCTCAATCCATTTTTGGAGTGTGGGAGGAACGGGGCTTATCCACTTCATGACATGGGCAGCGTCAAATTTGTGGCCCTCTATTTCACCCCTTTACACTTACCCTTTACCTTTTCCCCTGTCACACATTCACACGACAACATTTTTTGTGAATAGAAAAGGCCACAGCCCGTTTATTTGCAACAGTATAACAATTTTCATTATTCCACCCAACCCTATTTAACAATAACATATTAATGTAATTAAATAACATATCTTAATCTCTTGATAACAGAATAACAATAAGCCGCTGAAGGCTGCTTTGTGGAAGCTGTACCTGCCCCCCACCGCAATCAGTTCCTTGGGGTTAAAACCCCCTTTCTCTAACCCCCACAGCCTCATTTAGCACCAACCTATGGTTGTAATACCTAGCCGCAGGCCTAACCTTCCGCCTACCTCTCCTTGACTTTGGGATCCTCGGCTACGACTACGGTTCTCTACTTACCCTCTTCCTTACTACTACCCCTTTTTTATTCAAATCAGGGAGGGAGGGTGGGAGCTTGTTAAACCAAAATGGACACTTCCTCTTATGCTCCTCCCCCTTATCTCCTTCTCTGTTCTCTTTAGCTAATCCCTGCCCGGACTACATTACCCCTCCTCCCTAGCACCAAACACCTTCCCGGGCCTTTTGCTATCCTTGTCATGGCCCCGTGCCCTCAACTCCTTTCTCATTCTATTCCGGGGCCCCCTTATTACTAGTTTTTTTGCCTAAAACATGAGAGAGCATAATAATGTTCTGTATTTCTGAAGGGGCACTAATTCATCAACTATTTCTAGTAAACAGATCTCAGGAGATCTGATGCTGGGGAGAAGCAAATATTCATACTTTGGGACAATCCCAGATCAAATGAAGGAAACCTGCCTCTGCCATATTACATCTCATGCACTTGGATCTTTCCAGTGTTCCCATGGCCTTACGTTTCACCGGTGTAATGTATTTGGTGAATCATCTTGAATTGGATTGTTCTTTTAGGGAAATCTTTCTCAAACTTTCCAATATCTATCAGTCCTAACTTCTCAAAAGCCTTATGTAAAGCTTCAAGGCTTCAAGTATTATCTAAGGGTACAGTGAGCAGGTGCATTTATTTTTAACGAAATGTGGGGAAGCAAATAAAATATAGTCAGTGCCCTTTCTAAACATGCATACGATTTTTCAAAGCAATTTCTTTTTAATCCGTATGGAGACGTGCTTTCAACTGCAACACATAGAATATTGCATGGTTGGTTTGCTCTAATTTGTGCACAATTTTGGGATAAGATACACCGTGTAATTTCAGGGAAGATGTTATTGCATACAAATGTGCGTCATTCCAAATCCCCTCTCTGTGATAATTGCAGGAAAACCATAGCTAGAATATAATATCTTGCAGTATAAAGAAACTTTTAAAACTTATTTCAGCTTAAGCAAGCTCACTGACAATATTGCAATCCTCTAGTGAACACTGAAACAAGGTAACTGTGTGCAGATTGCTGTGGCTGCACGGTTTCCTAGGCGGTATGTGAATAGAGCCTCTATAAACTAAAAAGTGTTAAAGGGGACATAAACTTTACAACTTTTTAAACCTGTAGGGAAGTAAGGTTTTGCTAACCTTTATTTAGGTACAATATATCCCCAGTAGGGTTTTGGACAAAGGATCAGCCTGTATTACAGTTCGGAGGGGGATTGTTTCCTTTATCCTGGGTTAAAGTATTTTCTTGGCAGTTCAGTAACTGGCCAAAGGGTGTCAGGTTAGGTTTCATTAGTTGATAAAAGAGAAGCCATCACATTTGGCTTCCTTTGGTCCCCACTTGCTGGAGGAGGTAGTTTCTAAAGTGCCTGGGACGTAGGTAGGTTCCAGTAGGTGACATAATATACTGTATATATTATATTTAAAGTTAGAATAGTCCACTAGTCCACTTGATGCTTTCCCTTAGAATATATATTTTCATCACACTCACACATCATAAAAGCAAAGAAAAAAGCCCCCTTTTAAAGTTAGCTGCTTTTAACAAACCAAAAAGCCCATAGCTCCAGAAGCCCAATGACCCGAATAAAATAGGGAAGCAGGGCATGACTATGTTAGGAGGACAATCCCTCCCCCCCCCCCCACAGGATATCCCAGCTGTTATAGGCTCAGGGCAGGGATAAAAGCAGGACCCTCCCCGGATGTAAACTCACCAGATTCCGGCAGGAGAAGGAGCAGGAACGACAGCATCCCTCCCTTCCTCCCTAATAGGCTGGATTCCAATAGTCGCAGTGCGGGGGGTGGGGTCGACTTTGAGCCCCAGAGGAAATTAAAAAGGTGCAGTTGGAAAAGTGAGTGGGTAACTGGGTAGGCCTGGGGTCCTTAGGGAGATGGATAATCCTAGAATGGGACTTGGATAATAGACAGGACACAGGCTCTGGGCCTGGGCTCCAGGTAATTTGACTGCTGTTTAATGTTTGGATATATAAATGGTTTAATACAAGTTATGGTTGTTTACATATATATAAAAACTGATTTATATTAAATAAATTACAATAAACCACTGTGGCCTTCTCTCCCCAAAATAAGTTTCCGTTGTTTTATTTCGGGATCAGGGGGAGGGAAAAGGGGCACAACTGGCTCAACGCTGCATTAGTCATGGATATGAAAAGAAACAGCTGGAACTCATAGGGGCATATTTATTATAGTGTGTAAGCCAATATCACTGGTGTTGTTACACATAGCAAACAATCAGATCTTTGCTTTTGTTTTCTAACCATTCAATGCTAACTGCTTATTGGTTGCTATGGGCAACATCTCTGGTGATGCTGGCTTACACACTATAACATATACCTCCTAGTGTGGGACCCAATGACCCAGATTGTAGTGTAGTGAAGCAGGGCATGATGGTGTAAAAAGGGCAGTCCATTTGGTAGTTTCAAATTTCCCAAGCAGCCCCTAGAGTAAGGGTTACACAAAGGGATGTAATCCTACCTCTTAAGTTGGGAGGAACAGTAGCTTTCACTTGTTTACTTGGTTACTATAAATGTTTGTATTACAAACAGTTTTGATACAAGTTGATAATGTTCTATATGTTAACTGATGTTAAGTGTTACGGTTAATAAACAATTGCAACCTTCTCTTTCCAACCACGCTATCTGGAAGTTTAATTGGAAAAAATGGGGGTTGATGGGTAAAGTAGTGGACGAAGAGGGGTCGTAGTCTCAACCCTTCACCTGTCATGCTCCTGTTCCTAATTATTACCCTCAAAACATATAGGGGTCTGGATAGACAGTTTTGAAGAAACAATATCGGGGGGGGGGGGGGGGGACCTGAAGCAGTTACATAAACCAGTTACACTAGACCAGCTTAATAAAGACCCACAATTTATGATTGAAAACCTGCTTCCAGAAGCAAAAGTCAATCACTTGATTCTTAAGAGAGCCCAGAGTTTACCAAGCAAAAAGGAACTTAGCAAACAAACTAGCCTAAGGAAAACCAACAGATGCTTGAAAATAAAGGATAATACATTTTCAATGTTTTTATTTTGTGGTGGGGACATACGTGGCCTTGCTCTCAAACAGGGCTGCTGGGAAATCTGATTTAATTTTTCAGTGCTGTTGGTGCAAACTGAGACTAGAGATATTAAAGGATTCTGATGAGAAAGATTGGCCATAAGGCCATGGTAGTTTCTTTCTTGGGCTGGAAAAGATAGTACCAATGTGTAGACATATCATGGAACAAGCTAGAACAGGGATCCCCAACCTTTTATACCCTTAAGCCACATTCAAATGGAAAAAGTGTTGGGGAGCAACACAAGCATGGAAAAGGTTCCTGATGGTGCCAGTAAGAGCAATAATTGGCTATTTAATAGCCCCTATGTGAGCTGGCAGCCTACAGGAGGCTCTGTTTGGCTTAACACTGGGTTTTTATGCAACCAAAACTATCCTCCAAGACAGCAATTCAAAAATGAGCTTCTGCATTGAGGCCACTGGGAGCAACATCCAAGGGGTTGGTGAGCAACATGTTGCTCACGAGCCACTGGTTGGGGATCACTGAGCTAGAGATTTCACTGAAAGATGGGTCATTGTGTCCTTATTGTGTTTCTAAGTAGTGATGGTGAGTTTTATCGGCAGACATGGATTCATAGCAACGTGACGTCAAAAATAGGCATGGTTCTAATCCTGATCAGTCCTAAGAATTTGTGGGGAGAGTCCTATGCTGCAGTATAAAATATGAAATGAACTACCAGCACACTTTTACCCCTTCCAATAATATAATCCCGGTGCTTATTATACAGGTCTTAGGTTGGCACCCTCCTAGAAGAAAAATATGCTGCTGGCTGGCATATGTAAGCGAGGTGAACCCCTGCTTGTTAAGTAGAGTCCTGTGTAGGTCATTAGATTGAATCAAGTAGACACATTAGGAGAAGAGAATTTAAAAAACAAAAAAAAAACAAATATTCTTGAAAAAGCAGTATACTTTATTTGCATCTTGCAAGAGAGAGGTATATAAGAAGAGAGGATACTAATATGTTATTGTGTGTTCACTTGCTTTTTAAGACGGGAAATCATATCATATCAGTGTATTGAATCTACTTTTTGTCCTCTATTAAAAATGCAAATATGAAATTTCAGAGCACTTGTTATTCAGTCTGCAATATTTAATACATTTATATTTATTAAACCAAATTATTTTGAAATATTCAAACCACACAATACAATCATGTGACTCTGCAGCAGCTACTTAAACTACAGATCTCATAATGTGGTGGGCTAATCACTTCAAAAATGGTGTCAGAGTCTGAAAAGTGGTGTTTGTATACCTTTAATTTGTCAGAAGTTATATGAATACAAAAGCAATAGGATAAGGTTTGCATCTGTGACTATGATTTAACCTGTGTTATTATGTTTAATATCCTGTAGGTGGCACTAGACCAGAGAGAAAAAAATTCATGAACCTTTGCACTGTATGTCATTTCTGCTGCATTCTTATTGTGGGGGAAAACGAATACAATATCCCAGACATCATTTAAAGCATTGTGGAAGCTTAAAAGGTTTTAAATGAATTGTAATTCTCACAATGGAGTCAAAAAGCAATAATCATGCTGTAAACATCTTCAGTACCAAATAAACAGGAAATAATAACCATAACAATTCCGTAAACAGTAATGAAATGCATCCTCTATTTTCAAATTACGTTTCTAGCTTTATTGATCAGAAAATGATTAAGTCCGCATACAGCCCCAACTGACTTACGCTCCTTTATGTTAACTACATTATGCAGAGCAATTTAAGGGTGGCGCTCCCAATAACTCCTACTAGTGGGTGCAGCAAAGGCAAACATGCATCTTTAGCTATATATTATGGTATTTGCAGGGGTCTAATTAAAACTACATTTGCAAATAGCAGTAAAAGCATTAGCTGGTAATAATCAGAAATATATGATTATATTATGGTTAAAGAGATGTATTTGCATGAATCTGGGACTATGGAAACTGTGTGAAATGCTATAGAAAAAACAGGTTAGCCAGGATTCCAGGGGTGGATAGTAAATATTGGCCCAGTATGCAAACTTTTATTATAAAATCTGTTTATATAGCATCGTCTACTGCTTCTCTTGTTTGTGGTGCTTTTAGTTTCTCATTTTTCCCTTTTGAACAACGTCTCTGAGAATGGATGCAAGCAGTTTAACCAGATATGAAACAAGGCTTTCATGTAATAGCATCAATTGGCAATGTAGAATTGAAAAGGCAGGAAATACAAGGAGAGAGTCTGTGCGTGTATGAAAGCAAGGGGGAAACATAGTGGTACATTGAGAATAAAGCGTACAATTGACTCTTGCTGTCTGCAGAAAGCTGAATTGTCCATACAAGTTTAATAAAATGGGGTAATAGTGCCTTTCATTGTATTGGTGACATGCAGTCATATATATATATCAACAACACACCGTCTCTCTTATAGCTCACTGACACTAACAGGTTAATTATATACAGCGCTTGCTCGCAAATCCCTATGACCACAATACCAACTTTAAAGGGGACCTGTCATGTTAATATCCATCTACTATTCTATTCTACTTACATGAATAGTTAAGGAAGCCTAATAATTATGAACTATGCAATTTTTTCAGGAAATATAAAAAGCACATTTAAATTGCAGCTTCCCCTCTCCTCTGAAAACAGCCATGACAGGGTGGAGCTGCAACTGTCTTTCATCTTATTGCCACTCCCCTCTCTGCAGCTGTGCACCCACGTATAGTGATTAACAGAATTTTTCAGCAGACATGAAATCGCTTCGAAATTCCGCATTTTGGCATTGGTGATTTTTTTTTTTTGCACAAAAGGGCCACAAAAATTTGGCGTGAAAAAAATTTGCAGAGTGAGGAAAAAGTCGCAGTTGCATCAAAAAAAGTCACATGCATCCAAAATGTTGCATGGTAGCTGTGTTTTTTTAGGCATTTCATGAATTTTTCTGCAGTTTTGCGGATCTATTGGCGAAACAAAATGGGACACATCACTAGCCACATATCCTGTTATACAGACCAATTCATAGTTTTTTATGAGTAATGGTGTAATCACATGGATTGGTATAAGGGATCGTAAGAGTCCAGCCTAGTAGCCCAATCACCCTGCTGTTAGCTTACACATGGAGATTATCTGTAGTAGAAATACTGGTGGACAGTGCCGGATTTGTGATCCGGGAGCCCTGGAGCTCTGAAAAGTGGGCGGAGCTTCATGCTAGACTAGGAAGTAGCTAAAATGACCTGATTGTGCTGTAGAATGAGTGCAAGGAGAAAGGTATGTTATTCTGGGCAATATTTAGAGTAAATTTAGAAAAAAATATTTACTTATATTGATGAGCAAATGTTTTTAGCAGGCATGGATTAGCTGCAAAATTCCATTGCGACAAAAAAATTTGCAGAGTGAGAAAAAGTTGCAGTCGCACCAAAAAGGTTGCAACCAAAAAAGTCACGGTCAAGTTAATAAAAGTTGTCCACATCAAAAAAGTTGTGGGGTTGCCACATTTTGCAATTGTTTCGCTGTTTCGCAAATATTTCAACAGTTCTGCAAATTTTTCGAGAAAAATGGGAAAGATTGGCTCATCACTATTTACTTATTCTCTGTGCTTCTAAGGTTAAATTCAGCCAATGGCATGTACTGATACATGGGTTCCCTAACGATATGTTATGTGAACTCATTGTGAGTTTTGTAATTTACCTTTGTTTTAGTGAACGTGATCAAACATTTTATTTATTTGCTATGGTGCACCAAAAAAACTAAATTACACCATGGCAGGTATTGAAGATGTGCAATGCTCAATTAAAATTTGTGATGCATAAACAATGTGGGGAACATTATTACACTGCTAAATGCTAATTTTTATTCTTATTTTTCTGAATGTTTATTCTGTTTCTGCCTTTTATTACATTGCACCATATGTGTGTGTATGTGTATCTAGCACAGCACAGGCAGCACCATGCAGAATTGCTCAGCAACCTTTTAGTTAAGGTTCATTGTTATGAAGTGTGGATATGCAACTGTCACAGCCTATATACATACACTACACAGCACTGTGAGAACCTGAATGGCAGTCACTGATATTGATGTTTTTTGTTAGTCACAGACTGGCTGGAATATTTTTGTTCTATGTCCTTCTACTATTCGCAGCAATGAATAAATGATTTGCAGAAATGTTGGCTAATCACACTTTCTATTACTGCCTGTCACCTCTTTTTAAGCCATTTTCTGATTTCTTTGTTGTGCTTTGACATAATATTGGGAAACATTTTCAATAAATGAGAGAGAATGAGTGTGAAAGAAAAGGGGAGTGAGGGAGTAAAGAGAAAGTAAACGTGGGAGTGCACAACAGGGAAGGGAAAAGGAGGGCGACAAAAAAAGTCAGGTGGGTGAAAGAGAAGGTTGGATGGGAGATGTGCACACATATTTTTTGCCCCCAATATATATGTAATTTTCTCTAGTGTTTGTTGTTTATTCCTCCCATTAATATGTATACATTACGTGAGTGAAAAAATTCCATTTCTATAAACTTGACATACAGTAAACATGCCTGTCTCTTTTTGTACAATGTACAATTGTTTTCTTTCCCAACCAAGTTTACTGCCAAGAGATCTTCCAACATGGACAATTGGTTCTAACCCCTGTCTTTTCCCTAGGATTTTTCATGCCTCCCAACCTATTTCTGGGAAACATATATAAGAAAATGAAAAGGTTATTTACATGCTGCTAGTGCAGTTGCGGGTGTGCAGACATTGCATAAAAATGTTTATTTATTCTAGGTACGTACTTCCAAAGCCACTGCCTTTGTTCCTCCTCCTGTTATGAATTTTGTGCAAGTGTGTCCATTGACGCAGGGGAACCCCTGGAGCTACCACTTCCGAAGGTGGCTGCAGCTCCTGGGTTCCAACAATGGCTTGTGTCAACTGATGCAGTGAATTTGAGACTAAAGAATTAAGCACAAACATCATTGTGAAGTCATGTTTCTAAAATGATGCTATAGGGACTTTGCCAAAACACAAGAGTGCAAATTTTTAATTATCAGCTGGAATAGCATCAGTAACTTTGCTCCTTTGCAGACACAATGCTGTAGGCATTATCCGAAAAAAAAAAGACTGCATTGTGGGTAAAAAACCTGGAGTTTGCATTCGAAATTGCACTTTGCACACTATGGATCGGTAAGTAAATGACCCCTATAATATTCTGTGATTAAGGTTGTCCTCCATCTAAACACTTTTTTAGGTTTTCTCCAATGAAAGAAAATGTAATTCTATGCAACTTTTGAAAATGTCCAAGTTATTTGTAAATGTAATTTCTGTTGAAAGCGGTATTTGTTTGTCCCTTTTTAATGTTTGTTTTGCTGGTTCTGACCATATAGCCAAAACCCAGAGTGTTATTTGCTGCACTTTTTTAAGAGTCCAAACCAGAGAACAGAAATAGTAAACAGAGGTATGGAATCAGTTATCTGGAAACCCACTCCAAATTACAGGAAGGCCATCTCCCATAGACTTTACTGTAAACAAATAACACAGTGCCTTGTACTTGATCCCAACTGTGATATAATTAATTCTAATTGAAGGAAAAAAAACTTTTAGGTTTAATACATGTTTAAATGATTTTTCAGTAAACTTATTGTACAGAGATTCAAATTACATTCAGTTTCACAGGGGACGCCTAAGACCATCGGAAAACATATATTTCAAATTGTCTTATAATTTTATAATAATTTTATGGTTGGGGGTCACCACAACATAAGAAACTGTATTAAATATACGAGGAACTGTATTAATATTAGCTGCAAAATTTCACATTTTACCATTTTTTTGTAAAACTGCCACAAAAATTACCCACAACAATAATGAGTGTGGAAAAACTCCGCTGTGGTCACGTCAAAAATGTCACAGTCACCTTATAAAAGGTCACACACATCAAAAAAGTAATGCAGTATTGGTGTACTGTCCTAACACTTGTGCTATAACTAGGCAAAGGATAAATTACCCCAGACATACAGGACAACCTGTTGCAATCCCTGCTTCATTCAAGTTGACAATCTGATGTTAGTTATGGGATAACTAACCCTCTTTCCACATGACCATTTATCTACCCCCCCCCCCCGCTAAACTGTATATTTCCTTCCCTCTCTTCTAATATCGTCTTACTTATAATGTCCTGTTTATTTTCCATCTAATCATTTCTATCTATCCTAGTATATGTATCTTACCAATGTTATCACCATACATTATAAAGAAATTTCTGAATAAAATGTATTAGCCTAAATATACAATGGGTCTGGTTATTACTGCCCTGGATGCAATTTTGCTTCCCTTAGCAATCACTTACACTGGACTTTGCACTGCATTGCTGTGCATTGCACCTATATCTGGCATGCATTTTATATCGGGGCAAGACACTTAATGCCTACCATAGGCAAGGAGTGACTTAGGGGTGGGTATTATAAGCAATGTATCAGTGTTTGCAGATGACACGAAACTCTGCAGACCAGTCAATTCTATCCAGGATGTGGCATCCTTCCAGCAGGATCTTGACCAACTGGCAATCTGGGCGGCAATTAGAGAGGGTCCAGAGAAGGGCGACTAAGCTGCTAAAGCGTATGGAAAGTCTCAGTTATGAAGAAAGACTGGCCAGGTTGGGTCTGTTTACACTGGAGAAGAAGCGCTTAAGAGGTGACATGATAACTATGTATAAATATATAAGGGGATCATATAATAACCTCTCTAATGCTTTATTTACCAGTAGGTCCTTCCAACGGACACGAGGGCACCCATTCCGATTAGAAGAAGGGACGTTCCATTTAAATATTCGGAAAGGATTTTTTACTGTGAGAGCTGTGAAGTTGTGGAATTCCCTCCCCGAATCAGTCGTGCTGGCTGATACATTATATAACTTTAAGAAGGGGCTGGATGGATTCTTAGCAAGTGAGGGAATACAGGGTTATGGGAGATAGCTCTCAGTACAAGTGAGGGAATACAGGGTTATGGGAGATAGCTCTCAGTACAAGTGATGGAATACAGGGTTATGGGAGATAGCTCTCAGTACAAGTGAGGGAATACAGGGTTATGGGAGATAGCTCTCAGTACAAGTGAGGGAATACAGGGTTATGGGAGATAGCTCTTAGTACAAGTTGATCCAGGGACTGGTCCGATTGCCATCTTGGAGTCAGGAAGGAATTTTTTCCCCTCTGCTGCAAATTAGAGAGGCTTCAGTTGGGGTTTTTTGCCTTCCTCTGGATCAACTAGTAGTTAGGCAGGTTATATATAGGTATTATGGTTGGACGTACATCTTTTTTCAACCTAACTTACTATGTTACTATGTAGTTTGGGGCTCTGCTGCACCATGCTGTCACTAGAGCCTCATAACTTGTGCATCTGAAAGACATGTATAACCAAATGCCAACCCCAGCCTGCCCATCATACTTACAGCTCTAGTACACAGGCAGCTCTGTATTCATGGGGGATATGCAGGTCTTTGCACTTCATTATGAAGATCTACAGCCATGGTGCTAAATGTGGGGCATGGTGCAAAAGTGAAAATCCATGGTGGGTTGCTCCTGTATTTTGCATTTTGCACCATGCCGTACAGTACATGATCCCTACTGTGTTTTGATTGTGCTTCTTTTTCAATTGATCAGAATGCAGATACTGGTTCTCACTGCTGGAAAACCTTCCAGTTCCGGTGATGGTGAGTAGCATTACTGTGATTGCCACCATGAACAATCATAAAGCAGCTTTGCCATTACCTTAAGGCTAATGACACACGGCTGACTCTTGGCCTGCAGGTAATTTGATTGTTGTGCCTGACAGTAAGCAGAATTTGGGGTGAAACTTTGCATGTGCAGTTTTGCTCCAAATTCCACTCAGGGGAAGCTTATCAGCCTGCGCTTATCCACAGGCTGAGAATCGACCTTGTGTACCATTAGCCTTAACCTTTATTAAAGCATCCATGTTTCAGTGTTTCACACTATATTCCCTCTCCAATGGACTGAACAGCAGGGAAATTCCTGTTTATGAGGATGGTAGTGTTGTCTGGCACAGAATAATAATAAAAGTAAAGTAGATCAGGACTAGGTGTAGGCTGAAGAGGCACATGCCTAAGGTGCAAAGCTGGAGGGATGCTAGGCATGTCATCTTCTGTCTGCCTTCCTCTAGTTAAAGGTCCTTGAGGATCGCTGAATGCAGTCGCCAGATGGGCTTTTTGTCACTTTGCTCTCTGTCGCTCGCACTCCAGGGGGCAGGGCACAATCAGCAGCTTGCCTTGGGTGCACCTTCTACTTGGCCCAAAGCAGCAGGTTTGTTATGGTACCATACACACAAATGAAGATTAAAGTTGCCCATGCATGTAAATGTCATTTCATGTCAAGTTGCTGAATGAGCAATTTGGCCAGCTGTATCATTATATGGACCTATGCAATGCTGTCAGTGCTGACGACACATCTTCTCTGTTGTGTTTCTTGGCTGATGGGATTTTCTGTAAGGCCTCATTATATATAAAAAGACCCCATTAAATATAGATGAGAAAGATGATTGTTTTGGTACCATACATTGGACAACCGATCAAAGATGGCAGAATGAGTACTTGTTATCTGCCTGTGTATTAGCACTTTATTTCTAAATATTAAAATGCTTTAGTTTAGCTGTAGTTTAACTGCACTAACATGGTGTCCCTATGTCTTTGCTCACATTTCTGGAAACAAATGTAACAGTGGATCCAGCAATATGTATTTATTTATTTAGCTTTCAAAGTCTGTTGTTTGCCCAGTCTCTGCAACCATGTGATGCATTATTATTCAGCTGACTGCAAATGAATGTACTGTGGCAGTGAAAGGGTTACTATATACCCATTGCTTGGCACCATATAGAAAAACCTGCTAAGCAGCCTGGAGGGTGACCTGGAGCCTGCTGACCCCTGCTATACACCCATTAAAATGTATTTTCCCTTTTAACACACATGGCAGCTTTGAACTTCATATATCATAATATCATAAAGACCAGACAGACACAGTATTTAAAATATACAGTTATTTCATGGCAGTGGGTACCAAAAACTTGCGCTACTTTGTTAAAGCCAATTAAAAGAAGAAATTTCTCTTTTTCTGTTCCTTAACATGGCAGTGGGCACAAGTTTTTGCTGCCTAATGCCATGGTGCAGTCCAGAAAAAGAAAGGTATGGCAAGTATGATATTCTCTTTTCCCTGCACAGGAAACAATAACTGGCATTATATTAACAAACCAACATAAGTTAAAAGAGGCATACTATGTACGTCCTATGACTCGGGTGTTTTATTTGGATTCTGATAAATATGTGCCAATTGCCCCAGGAGTGGGGACCTGTATGAGAGGAGGAGGAGGAGAAGAAAGAGGGAGGGGAGACAAATTCAAGATGTAATTTGCAGCATTGTTGTATGTAGGGGAGGAAGGGAGAGAAAAAATCCTTTTCCCTCTCGTGGCTCAATCTCTGAAAAGGGAAACCGTCTTCTAAAGCAGTGGTTAATATTCAAAGGGCAAATGCAAGAAGAGCCGTCTGGATAATAAGAGAAAGGAAACAATTGGTAGCCGACAGTCATTTGGAAGGTTTGGACGTGTGAAAGGGAAGAAGGATCGCAAATCTCATCTCCCCAGTGCAGGGAGACACTTGGTTTATTCCGGCTGCAGAAGCAAGAGCTGTTCAATGTAGTGGGATTTTCTTTGCAAGAAATAACCTGACCTCCTTTTTTCCAGAGATCCCTACAGAATCTGCCATGAAATCCAGCTCAGGATGGCTAAAGGAGGGGGACAGGACAGGGTGCACCTGCACAGTCAGGAGGATATGGGGGGCATGGTGGGTTTTAGGGTTCCTGGAGGTGCAAAGTTGGACCAGGCTTGCGTTTCTCAGCTTCGGTCTGCTGGCTGCATCAGCAACGGGTGAGTCTATGTAATGCACTACCCTATAAGTTGGCTGATATCCCTGCATCGTTTTGTAATGTAATGTGCTTCTGAGAAGCACCCACAGCAGTCCTGAGGATGGGGAGAGACGGTATCATAGGAGATGCAGGCAGGCTGCTCATTACATAGCAGCTTGTCTGAGATGCTTGTGTGAGAACACCTCATTATGTAGGGCTTTGCCCTTCTGTGCATTCTCCCAGATTACTTCAATTACCCGAGATAGATTTTTATCATAATATTGATACCATTTTTTCTGTTTGCTGTAACAGATCTTTCCGTTGAGATTCCTTCGGTGTTTTGCTGATCAGAAATCCCATTCTGCACTGATGAACCTTAACAAGGACGAAACTAGTCTGCAGATTGGTTCTGAACAGCACTCACCCAAGATGTATTTCAATCCCTTTGGGTGGATATTAGTTGGTAGGGATTCAATAAAAAGGGATACAACTAAAGCAGAATGTGACAGTGTTGCTTGGAAGTAACTGTTTTGCATTACCAACCCAAAGGCACAGTCAATGCTGATGCAGTAAGTTGCTTGGACAATTGCTGGAAGTGGTCTGTTTGTGAATGTGATATACCTGTAGGAATCTCCTAGCAGTATTAATGAGATGGCATTGTAAAGAGACTGCTGTCTGATGTTGTATGGTCATTGATGTCTTAACACAAGGAAAGCTTGTGACTCCGATATGCTGCAGGCATATATCATCAGCCTTCCTTTTACACTGCCCTCCAGCTCTGTGTTTCATGACATATGCAGGGAAATTAGGGTTAACATTGCAATCAGGTTGAGCAGATTTTCCTTTAGTGTATTTGGACATAAACGCTGCTTATCAGAATCACAGATATATAATCAGCACTGGGACAGTCTCACAGAGGCAAGCAAGTCCCCAGTTCCAATGTTGCATGCATACAGTAGTGTCCATTCTTGTCCCTACTTGTCCCAGGGTAATGAAAATGGCCAGCTGCTTGTGCGAGACTCTACAGTTTCACTGGTACTTGGTCTCTTGCAGCCAGTGCTGTATGATTTACCATGCTAAGAATTTGAAGTTGACTTTTCCATATAAATTGATTTCCTCTGGGAGACGTCATGTCTTTATCTGGACATGATCTGGCTTGACCCTTACTTGTACTCTTGCTGCTGTAGATTTTTCCCGGTCCCTAGCATAATTCATGTATATGCGGTCCCTTAAATTATCATTAGAATTTATTCTAAATGAGAAATATTAATTACACTTCCAATATCTGCTTGAACAGAATTATAGCTCCTCTTCCCACTGAGTTACTAAGCAGTGTTCCCTTTGGTTTGAAAGGCACACACACATATTTATATATGTTTGAATATGAACACATGCATAACAGCAAGATTAATCTGGAACTCGACTCCAGTATCCAGTGCTTTTTGCCATGGCTCTGTGTCACATTCTAATGTGGTTGCAATATACCTACCTAATGGGTCTGGTGGGTATTTCTTAAGGTTTGTGAAAATAGTGGATATATATATATAGCTTGTCTTACACATTACTAGGCAGTAACTTTACATGAATGATCACCTTTTTCTTTTGAATTGGTACACTAAGACAGATAGATAGATAGATAGATAGATAGATAGATAGATAGATAGATAGATAGATAGATAGATAGATAGATGTAGATAGATAGATAGATAGATAGATAGATACTGTATATAGATAGATATGATAGATATGATAGATAGATAGATAGATAGAAAAAATAGATAATCACAATAATTAACTGATTGTGTTGATATAATCTTGTCTATGAATAATGCTAATGTTGGGTCACACATGAATTCATTCATTTTAAGCTGTTGCTGCATTTACTGTGTCATTTAAAGTGTGTAGAGCATAAAATATACTACATTTTTACTGCTTGATTCCATTCTATAGTTCAGAAGAATTCCTAGAGCCTATAATAGCATTTAAATGCATCACCCATTTTCAGTGGCAGCACCACATTGATTCGCCAGTAATCTTGTTAAAAACTGTAGGGATTCTTTACAGTTCCTGCCGGGCCGCAAACCTCATGTTTGAGAACATGATCTCTAATTACTACAATTACTACAAAGAAAGCAACGGAATAGAATGTCTGTTGATGCAGTCTGGTTGATAAAAGAGTGAGGATATACACAAGCATACAATGGCATAATACATTTATATCAGCTTGTGATTGATGTGACAATAAAACAGTGTACGTACAGTTGGTCCACTTTCAGACTCATTTACTTGAGAATTAATAAAGACAAGGCAGGAGCAGTTTCTTGCATAAGGGCCCATGTTAATACTCTCTGTATTCACAGAGTAGCCTGGAAAATTAGCTCCATATATTATTCAAAATTCTTTAAAATAATATGATGCCTTCAGGGAGGGGATATTGCTGCATTAGTTGATCCATCTGATATTCAGATTTTGGAGACATATTCATTTTCCTTTTTGCTGACTTCCTAATGTGAATTTTAAAGTGCATTTTTACACTTGGCTTTTACACTGTATAATGGATATCATGATGCACTACTCTAAATAACCACAGCTCATTCCTGTATGTTATACATTATCTTTGAGGTGCTTTTTTAGAGCTGGACTGCAGACACGTTGAACATTTTCCAATAAGAACTCAGAATATCAAGCTGCAACCTGATTCCATCTGAAGTATAATCAGGTTGGCTTTTTCACATGCTACATTTCTTTCCTTTAGGGTTTTGTAGGTGACTGAGCTGGATAAGTAATAAAGGTTTTGCTGCTTGGTTGTAAAGGTTATGAGAGAGAGGTAATTAAATGCAGTTGAAGGTATAGAAGGGCTGAAAACAATGTGCTAGAAAAGGTTTCAAACATATTTTTTATAATTATTTTTGATAAATAGGTTTTATTTTTTTTTCCTTATACTTTTTGAGATATAAACCCTTTTTAGTTATGCCTCCTCAACCTGTTTTGCCCACTGCAAACAACCCAACCAAGCATTGCAGTGTGTCAGTAGTGCATTGCATTGCTGATTCGTCATGGACTTATTCAGTTGGATCTGCTATCTGTCAGTGACTCACAGCATGGGTGTGCTGATTGCAGCTGGAAAATGGGGTTAGGTTGAGAAAATAACAAATAACTCATTAAATATATAACCAACTATGATGTATAAAAAAACTAAACAAAAGTTTAGTT
The DNA here is from genome assembly GCF_000004195.4 of Xenopus tropicalis. Lineage (NCBI taxonomy): Eukaryota > Metazoa > Chordata > Amphibia > Anura > Pipidae > Xenopus > Xenopus tropicalis. Next base: position 88,631,320 of record NC_030678.2, on the reverse strand, counting down.
AAATTAGCGTATTAACAGCTGTAAGCTCACATCTTCCATCCTGCTCTCTCTCTATGCCCGTTTCTCTTTTGGCCACTTTCTTCTAGCATTTCAGCATATTTACCCTAGATTGAATTATGGCCATCGCGATACAAACCAACTCCAAGGTATACATTTTGTATTTGAATCATAATCATAATGTGCATTATGCTGGTAGCGTATACATGTTTCTGTCAAAAGTTGCCATAATGTAACAATCTTATCATGTACATTTATGCTTGCTTCATGTAGACAGTGAATTAGTACACAAACAGCTCATGTATGAGAACTGTCAGGTGCCTACAAAAAAGCAACAAAACACAAACACATTAAAGGGATTACTTACTGGGCCAGATAAATGAAAAGGACTTCTAATTAACATAATATAAATATAAAATAACTGCAAATTTTCCCTGCCACAGTAAAGATTTGTATATAATATATAGTCATGAGGCAAATCTGTCCCATTTCACTTCACTGGAAAATTCGCAAAAGTGCTAAAATATTGGAAATGTGGCTATCACACAAAAAGAATTCACTCATCACTGTCTATATACATATATGCATGTATATATATATATATATATATATATATAAAACCATATTAAAGCACAATGCTGAAGGCCAAGTGCTTTCATACAGGTTGTGTTTGGCTTGTTTGTGTGCACTGTGAATCCTATGATCCCAGGAGGCGGCCCTGTGTTTTATTAATTGAAAGAAAGTAAGAGGAAGGTGTGTCTATTTAAGTCCTTTCATGACCTGATGATGCAAGAAATGTTGGACAGGAGATGTAGGTGGAAATGGCAAGAATAGAAGACCATCTCTTTCCATATAAAGCCAACTTAACTGTTACTCTGTTACTCTAATATGCTGTGTTCTGAGTTTATATAGTGCTAATGAGCTGCCTGACTTTAGTAGGTAAGTAGGTGACAGAGTTACAGTTTCATGAAAGCATCCTTGGCTTATGTGGTGATTTTGAAGAGTAGCCAGACTGGGGGCAGGAGCTGTCCAATAACAGAGCATTTTTCAGTGATCTACCACAGTCACTATAAATTAGTAAATTACATCCCATTGGCAGGCCATAAAACCAACATCCCTTAGTCTATGTTATCACACACGACTTGAGCACACAGTAAAGATCTGGGATGTTGAGAATTACTCTGTATTAATTACAGCTTACGCTACAGCTCTCAGTTCAATATTTCACTACAATTCTTTTTAAATCTGTTAAACAAACAGTATTTCCCTTAAAGCATTGCTGATAACTATAAACCAATTTTGTGAATTCATTGCTAAATAACTTGTCTTTGGGTGCTTGGTTTTAAAGAGTATACACACAAAGTACCACCCTTATCCCAAACTGCTTGTACATTTAATGTTGGTGATTTAGCCTTGGTAGTACTGGTTTAGCTGAAAGGGTTAAGAGATAGCATTGATAGGTTGAAAGAAAAGGATAGTTAAGTTTGTTATTAAAATATATATTTAATAAATGGCCCATTCCAAGGTAAGCAGAGCACCCCATTTAATATCCCTTTAATTGATTTTGGTTACAGTATTTTTAATCTCTATTTGTCTATTCTTACCAACCTTTATTTTATTGGTCTATTAATATAGAAAGATGTAGTAAGGTTTAGTGTAGTCATCGGGAATTCTATATTTTTGACTTGAACACAGTATTTCCTTGGGCCTCATGTTGATGGACAGACAACTGCCACCTTCAAATCTTATTTACATTTTTCCTTTTTAAATGGCGTGGGCCTGCATGCCAGTCTTTTATGAATATGCATCTTGTTTACAAAGAGAATGCTAATAAGTGAAACAGCAATTAGCCTTGAGCACTCTGTTGCAAGTAAAATAATGAATGCAATTCCCTGATTGGCTGCTGTGGTTTACTGCACAGGAGCTTTACATGCATGAACAGTGTTACTATACAAACCCCAATGGGTTGCCAGCCATTTTTGTGCTCTTCCTTTTCTAAAGCCAGTTGCCCATTTATTCTGTGGAATAAAAGCCATTTGCCCCTCTTATTGTACAGTTATTGGACCCCTTATCCATTATCTGGATCCATTATCCAGAAAGTTCCAAATTATGGAAAGGCCATCTCCTATAAACCCCATTTTAATCAAATAAGTCACACTTTTAAAAATGGTTGCCTTTTTGTCTGTAATAATACATAATTAATCCTTATTGGTTTAAATAATTTTTTTAGTAGACTTAAGGTAGTAGATCTGTTTTACGGAAAGATCTCTTATCCGGAAAAGCCCAGGTCCCGAGCAATCTTGATAACGGGTCCCATACCTGTATTTAATTTTTTTAACCTCAGCTGTCAAAGACTAAAATGTACGCTCTTTTTTAGCAGGGATACCTAGATAATTTTCTAAGCCTTAGAAATATAATTTTTTTATTTTGCTAATGCAGTGAAAGGACAGTGGTGACAGTAATTCCATTCTCAGTTATTTCAGTCGGTTTCCAGCTTTATGCCTAAAGAGAGGCCAATGACAGGAACATGATGGGAACTGATCTAATGGCAGGCCATGGCTGGTTAATGGTGCGCATCGGTAAAGTGATCTCTGCATGTATTGTAGAGCAATTAACTAATTCTCTACCAGTATAAGGAGCAGAAGACAAGTACATTGTCACAGAAATAATATACATTGAGTTAAATGTTAGATACCACCCTGGCATTCAGTGGGTTAGTGTGACATTGTTACCATAATGACTTCTGTCTATTGAATTGAAATATAGAATGTGACAATGGAGAAGAACTAGTTTTTCACACAGTCTGGCCTGTTCCTTGCTGCTGGAAAACCTGCTTTATGTCTGACCTCATTCATTATTCAGGAAAATGCTCAGTGTACTGTGTGACAAGTAGTTTATAACTCCCATACTGCGCCTCCACATTATGTATTTTAAAGGAAAACTATGTTTTTAATGTATTCCAAAGAAAACATAAGTACTGTATTCTATTCCACAGTTATTGGGCACCTGTATGTGACTACAGGTAAAACCACACCACATGTATGGGAAAGTTCTGAATTATGGAAAGACAATCGCCCATAGACTCCATTATAAACAAATAACTATTTTTTTTAAATGATTTTCTTTTTCTCTGTAAAAATAAAACAGCAGCCTATGGGGTTTATTCAATATTTAAATGATTTTTAGTAGACCTAAATTATGGAGATCCAAATTATGCTTGCCCAATTCCAAACTTGCATCAGGGATTTAGAGCTTTTTCCTGTTGGGTTGGAAAGTTGCAGTTACCAGATGTGATGCACAATGGCCAGTCAGAGCAGTTTGCCCATTCCAGGTAAACATATCTAGGTACAAAAGGGGACAATAGCCAAAAAGGAAGAATCAATGAAGTACAGGGAGCATCTGGACAATATTGAGGGTTGTAGGCTTGTGGTGCATGTGAAAAAAATAAGCCAATTTTAAAGTCCACATTTAGGATAACCTTTAACACTGGGGTATATGAGGTTATTCACATCTGGGACCTTGCTTAATATTTCAGTGTCCCAGTTACACAGTTATACAGGGAGAATAGTGTACCCACTTTTGTAAAATATAAAGCTATCATAAGTCATTGAGAAGATCAATGACCTTATAAAGCCACAAGGCCAAAGGCTGAATGTTCTTATACACGGCATACAGAGAGTACTTCATTTATTAATAATACAGTTTCAGTGAGTTGTGACAGACATGACTAAGCTATGATTATAATGGCGACATCACTAACCACTGTTTATAACTGATGACATCACTAAGCATCATTTATAAGGATATAATTTACAGGATATTCTTGACTATTGTGTGTTATAATAAACATTGTATGACTTCAGTGTAGCTAAAGGTTACTGTATGTCATGACTGCATATGTACTTAATCTGACACTAGGGACCTTAAACTTTATAACACCGGTAGGAACCATGTTACCATCACATCAAATGGTCCTAATTTTTTTTTACTTCAAGGCCTCAACTTGAGCATGCAGTTCAGTTTTCAGTTTTGGGCTGTAGCCCTTAAGAAGGATATTAATGAGCTGGAGAGAGTGCAGAGACGTGCAACCAAACTGGTAAAGGGGATGGAAGATTTAAACTATGAGGTTAGACTGTCGAGGTTGGGGTTGTTTTCTCTGGATAAAAGGAGCTTGCGAGGGGACATGATTACTCTGTACAAGTACATTAGAGGCAGATGGGAGAGTTTCTTTTTTCCCATAAAAATGATCAGCGCACCAGAGGCCACCCCTTTAGATTAGAGGAATAGAGTTTCCATTTGAAGCAGCGTAGGTGGTTTTCACGGTGAGGGCAGTGAGGTTGTGGAATGCCCTTCTGAATGATGTTATAATGACCAGTGATGAGTATAAAAATTCACAGTCGTGTCAAAAAATTTAATGTTAAAGAATGACATGACTTCACAAATTTTTCAGAATCGCACATCACTAATGATGGCAGAATCTGTTAATGTCTTTAAGATGGATGATTTCTTGAACAAGCATAGTATCCAAGGCTATTGTGATACTAAAATCTACAGTTAGTATTAATGTTTGTATATATGGTTTATGTATGTGAGTGTATAGATAGGTTTTTGTGTGCTGGGTTTACTTGGAAGGGTTGAACTTGGTGGACTTTGGTCTTTTCACAACACAACTTAACTAGAGTATGTAACTATGTGACCAGCTTAGATTCACTGATCCACTGTTCCCTGCTATGATCTCCCTGCACCTGCTTTGCTGAATATGAAGATCTAAGTAGATAAAGAAATCACTGGGGAGGGTTTAGTTTACCTTTAAGGATTACAATTAAAAAGATCACTCTGTTTGTACAAAATCTATGGCTACTATCCAAGCTTGGTCACCTCAAATTCCCACCTTCTGCACTATGGGCTTTGCAAGCTTACGGTGATTTAGGAAACTTATGGGGTTATATAATGAAAGGCACTATGTTTGCCCAGGAGCAGTAACCCATAGCAACCAGTCAGCAGGTAGCATTACATAGTTACCTGTTTAAAAACAAACATCTTATATGCTATGAGTCACTGCTCCTGTGCAAACGTAGTGCCTTCTATTACATTTCGGGGATAGTGTCTATTCAATGAGTAAATTGTTTTTAGCTGGATTTCAATATCTTTGGAAAAACAAAAGCTGAAGGCACTTTTTTTTAATCAGTTTCTTCTAATATTTCACACAATACACCTTGGTCCATACACATGTTGCTCATTAATCATTTGTCATCGAGAGTAAGTAGTGGATTATGTATTGAATGATTGTTATATGTATTTGTTGTTAGAAGCAAAATGAAGATTTTCTGCATCATTAAAATTCAATTAACCTTCAGAAGTGAGAGATTTGATGGGGCAAAATATTAACCTTCCTGCCAGAAATATATATAAAATGTTCAATTAAACAATCAAAACAGTTAAACTTCACTGGTGCATTTAAAGTGAGTTTGGATGAATCCTTTCATTTCTAGACAAAAACCTGGGTGCTGTTAGGAGCGTAACACAAACCCCACATATTTACACCTTAGGGCTCTGGCACACGGGGAGATTAGTCGCCCGCGACAAATCTCCTGGTTCGCGGGCAACTAATCTCCCCGAATTGCCATCCCACCGGCAAAAATATAAGTCGCTGGTGGGATGGCACACGCGGCGGCGCGAGGCAACTTCGGCGATTTGCCGAAATCGCGGGCGACTAATCTCCTCGTGTGCCAGAGCCCTTACTGGTTTATACCTGTGCACACCTGGCTGTCTTCCTTATTTTATCATGAGGAGAATAAAGACAGCACAAGAATAGAATGTGTCCCTGATTGATGTATGTGATATGTACTAAAAAAAAACAATGTTTTGAGGCCACTGGTAATTTGTAGTGAATATACTATAGTAAAAGTTATTATACTATATCATCATACTTTACCTTAAATAAAATAATAAGGTAGGCCATTATTTCAGCTTGGTGGTAGCAAGCCTTGAGATCTTGAAGCTTTTCAGTCCCAAATTCTTCTTTAGTTCTTTGTTGTTCAACATTTAGTTGGTTCTCCCATTACTAGCATAAGGCTGGAGATTTATAAAATAAAATGTATCATTCATGCTGCTATTGTTCTTATAGCCACTAAATTATGGTTTGTTGGCAATTTCACTTAAGTTGGCTTCCACATTTGATTTTTTTTAAGCAGTAACTCCAAATCTCAGGTGACTGGCCTTTAAGCTACATGCATGTAGCATGTATATAGACATGTATATACTATGTACTATATATACATATGTGTCTATCTATACACATATGTACTATGCCCATTACCAAGTTTTCTTGTAAAAATAAATTCTTACCCCTTAGCTGATAAGTTTAAACATGCAGTAATCAACCATTCAGCCACAGTACCAAAAATATCAGGACCACAAAAAAAAAATGACCTTCTGCCAGGGGGTTCGGGAGAGAAAATAGGCTCCACAAATCTCACCCAGCTGGATGTAACATTGGCATATTTAGCCATGCTCCAAGCCTTCCTGTTAAGGAACCATTGCTGTAATTTAAATATGTGGGTAAAAAGAAAAATTGAGCCCCAGGAAAATATTTACACAACCCCTCAGAAACCTCAAACTAGGTTTAAATCGCTACCAAGGGTAAAGCTAAGCATAGGGGCCTCTGTATTGCACAACCCCATTCAACTACAGTATGTCCACAGTTACTAACAAATTAATTTTGGTTTGTTCTGTGGTGGCAATTGTAATTATTTTACCAATTTAGTCAGTCTGGGCCTGACTAGGACCTATCTGTGGAGGGGCTGCTGTAATATTCCATAGACAATAACTATTTAATTGGCCTTGTTTGGGCGTCCGTGTACTTAAAATGCCTGGGCCTGTTATGAATCCCAGACCTGGTCCTAATAGATTCATGTGCAGCTTGAGCCCCTGCAGTCATGCACACACCACTTTTTTGCCCACAAAGTTTTCTCCTTCAGGCACAAATCTTTGCACTCCTGAAGAAACATTTAGTAACATTATTGTGTGCTTGGACACAAAGCACTGGGGTCCTAGTTAAGTAAAGGGTCCTTTTGGATTCACAAAGAATTACCTGGCCCAATGGAGCAGTGTCTGGCCCAAGGGTGTGGCGTGTATTTATACTGTATCAGGAGGAGTTGCTTTAACAAACAACTACTCTGATCTTACAAGAGATGTATTTTCGTTTAAAGAGAAAATAAACAATTTCTATGCTCCAATGTGATCTTTCCAGGAAGCTGGAAGTCTGTTTATTTCTCTAAAGATTTGAGGCTTAGTTCATTAAATGCCTATATTTGCCTCAAAAGTGATTTTAAAAATCCTATTTTATTCTATAAAGATTATTCATCAAAGTCTTTTCCTGCATAATACTCCATAGAATAGCATATTGTGTGACAAATAAGCTTTGATGAATAGCCCCTTACTCTGACACTGCAGCCAGAACAGCCTGTTCTTTTTACTGATATGTTGTACCGCATGTGAATGACTGGGCTTAGTTAATAAGGCATGACTCTGTCACCAGAGGATGTAGATCTTGCAGCGATTGACACAGATACACAGACTTGTACTGGAAAGTCATATAAAGACATTTCCAAGGTAGTTTTAAGTTTACATGCATAGCTGGCATTTTGCCAGTTTGCCTTTCAGTGTAAATACAATGTGATTTGACCATAATTGACCTATAAATGTAAGACATCATTAGACCATCCATCAAAGTCTAACAATTTTAAGGACACACCAAATTCATTTTGGAATTGTACCAAAGCCTGAATCCTTCATGAAAGATTTGGCCGAATATTAAACCGAATCCAAATCCCAATTTGCGTATGCAAATAAGGCTATGGAAGGGTTAAAGAGAACTGTGCACTGTAAAAAAATCAATTTCTGTGTTTATGTGACAAAAAGTCACATAATTTTAAGCATTTGTATTCGGTTTGGCCAGGCACATGAATTCGGCCAAGTCTTGAACTGAATCCTTCATTCTGTGCATCCCTAAACAATTTACTGATTACAATAATAATACATTTCAATTTCAAATGAATATATAAGGTAGGAAAGCATACAGAGCTGTCACTAAAAGGTCCATGAAGGGAAACTTTACTAGGCCATACAAATAATGAGGTGGCCCCTTGGCCACAGGCTCAGCAAACATATAAAGGGCTGGTTCTGTCTCATGTTACTATACATCCCAAATGCATTTTATTCCCAAACTGTGACCCTGCAGGCCCTTTAGTGCTACAAATACTATCATTCATTAAAAGCTGTAAGCAGAATTTCAAAAGCTGAGGACAACATGAAAACAACACAGCTCTATACTGTTAGCCCCTCTGCCACTAGAATTGGCTCTGATAACATTTTGTGTGCCCAGAACACCTTTCCCTTTTTGTCTCTTTATATTACCTCATTTAAGGTATTCATTTTTTACAGAGTAGAAACAACATCCCAAGTGGTCAATAAATGTCACTTATGAAGATGTCCATGCCTAGTCAGGTACTGTGTAATTTATAGAGATGTAGCGAACCTCACAAAAAAAGTTCGCGAACCCGTTCGCGAACTTCTGCCAAAAAGTGCGAACTTTTGCGAACTTTGCGAACCCCATAGACTTCAATGGGAAGGCGAACTTTAAAACCTAGAAAAGCCATTTCTGCCCAGAAAACTGATTTTAAAGTTGTTTAAAGGGTGCCACGACCTGGACAGTGGCATGCAGGAGGGGGATCAAGGGCAAAAATTTCTCTGAAAAATACGTTGTTGACACAGCGTTGTGTTTTGTGCTGTAAAGGGCAGAAATCACACTACATTTCTAAACTTGTGTAATAAACTGCTTTTACAAGGACTATTGGGTTACAGCAGATGAGATCAGCAGGACAGCTGTCCCCAGCAGCTACATACAGAGCAGTAGAAAGTAGATTACTAGTCAGCAAAGCTACCTAAACTGTCACTCAAACCCCTGCACAGCTCTCTACCTATGCTAACTCATCAAGCACACACAGACAGAATGTAAAATGGCTGCTGGGCTTCGGTTTATATATGGAAGGGAGTGGTCCGGGGGTGGTCCAGGAGGGAGAGCTGCCTGATTGGCTGCCATGTATCTGCTGGCTCTGGGGTGAGAGGTCAAAATTTGGCTCCAGCTAAGGCGAACCCAAAATTGCGAACATCGCTAAAAGTTCGCAAACTTGCGAACTTGCGAACACCCGATTTTCGTGCGAATTAGTTCTCCGGCGAACAGTTCGCTACATCTCTAGTAATCTATATTAAAATTACATATGGTCCAAAAAGGTATAGCACTATGCAGAACTTAATTAGTAATTACATGTAGATATATGTAAATAATATAATATTATCTGTTCCCTGAATATGCTTTCTTACAACATGGAGGGTTCAATACTGAAGCTCAAACTGATAGGCCATCCTTTTTAGGAGAAGCAAATATAATAAAGTGTTACTTTTCCTGGAAGCTCCCTGACTCAGAGTTCATATGAGTGCAAGCACTTCTAGAAGGGCAAAGGTATTAAAATGTAATTCCAAAGGTTCAATTAGGTACTGCATGACTGAAAATAATATATACATAGAGAGAGAATTTTTTTTAAATCATACATTACCTGTAGAAATAGATGAATCAGTTGAATTAATTAATTTAATATAATCTTAATCCATTTTGCCTGCCCCACCTTCACTAACTGAAATGTAATTTATGGACTCAATAGACTTGCAATGTAGTGACTTTTTATTTGTCCAAAACTTGTACGCAGAGTCTGTCATTAGGCTTAAATAAAACTGCCCAGTTTTTCCATGTAGTGGGACACTTATTCACTATACAGCATAATCAGAGGCCAGATTATAATAAAATGATGGTGTCATTCAGAAAGGTCAGCAGAGCTATCGATGAGTATGTGGGTCAGAAAAATCTCAACATTTGGCCTACAGGCCTTTAGCTGGACAGCTCTGATTTACAGTATACATTCACAGCAAAAAAAGCTGCCGACTGCCAGAGCTATTTTACCACAATATAGTGATATTATTACTATGAAAAACTTTGTTTATTGGTTACCCTACCCTACTTATTGTATTTGTAATGCAAAATGTATGTGAAGCAAATATTTAACCTGCTTATTTGAGCAAGCAAATAGCCTGACACAGCACAGATCTGTCTCAGCACTGGGACAACTATTCTTGATTGACAAAAGATAAGTGCAAGCAATGGAACCTGTCAATCAGCATCTGAAAAGCTAAACCACTGGGATCAATACAGCAGGGGTGTTTCTCTAGTAATAAAAAAAAATGCTGGGATTTCCAGGCATCAAATCAACACATTGATTCAGGCATGTCATGTTCACTTTAAGATGCTGTATGATATTGATTGAAATATTTAACACTTTGTGAGAATCAAATTTGCTCCCCACTACCAACTGCTCATGCATCTCATTGCTGAGCATTACCAACCTGGGTCAAATGAAAGATTTATAAACACAAGGATTTATTTCACCTGGCATGTACTCAGCTGACTCACTGAGCCCAAAGTGCTAACATTTGAGGAGAAATCCACTATACTACATAGTACTGAATGCATTTCTGTGTTTTGTTTTATTAAATGTTCCCTTTATGACTTTGTAAGGGCACACAGAATGTTACTATTATGAAAGAAAATGTTCTTCCTAATTCAAAAATTATAGATTTAGCATAAAATATCTAAGGTGATAAAGAACTTACAAGATCTCTAGTAGTATCTCCACAGTGAAAAAGTGACCAACAATCATTGTAAACCAACAGAAATCTTGAATATCTTACTATGTAATTTTATTGGCTTTCTTTAAATCTTATTATTCATCTATAAAACATGTTGACTGCACTGTATAGCCTTTACACATATACATTTATGGCTTCAATGACTAGAAAAAGGTCATCTGTTTTTTCAACTTCTCCATTTTATTTTTGTCATGGCAAGTGCAAAATTTGAGAGCACACATCTGCGCACATCTATTGCATTAATACATACTCCTCTATCATTGTGCCTTATCCTTATTCCCTTTATTGAATAAGGTGCAAGGAGGAAAGGATATGGCATACAGACACAAAAGTGCCCTGGAATTAACAGATGCCTTTAGAAGGACCTTTTCAGGGCCAGTAATGTAAATATGACCTCCTGGGCCCTGATGCAGGACATGCAATCGGGCCACCCACTTCTCCCTGGATGCACATTTTCTCTCTTCCAGAAGAAGTAATGCGGCCTCCAGTGGGACACTAGGGGCCAGGCCTGGGCGCAGTTGCACCCCCTGTGCACCTATGAGTTACGCCCCTGTTCAGGGCTTCCCTTTGCCCCAACATACTCAGACAAATGACTTGCATCTACTAAACTGCACACTAAAGAATGTAAATATGAATGTTGGCGTGCATTGGTTAATCTCACACTAGCTGTGGTGCAGCCTTTTTTTTACTCTTCACTGTAAGTAAAAAACATGAAATGTACCCATTGAACTGCATTTATTTCTATATATGAGGCCCTATATTTCTTTTTTTAACCATGGGCAGGATAATGGCAATCACAATGATTGCTCTTTACTGTACTATCAACAGAGGGAATCTTCCATGAAAATAGCAGTTTCCTGAGCAAGAATAGAGAGGACATACTTGACAACTTGAATATTTAGAGTTAGGAATTAATAAGTACATGGCCCATTCTAAGGCTTAAAATATTGCGGTGAAATTCTCGAAATGGCTGCATTTTCCTGCGTAATTCTCTGAACGTATAATTATAACAACAGAGCTCACCAAATGTTTAATGCCTTGTAATCTTTGTCTTTGAACATTCTGAATTTTCTTAATTATAGATGGTAGTTTGTGAAATGTTTTCTTTTTGTTGGAACTAAATGTTTTGAGACGAAGGGAGATCTTTAAGAATTACGGTCTCTTTCACATTGCTGATTGAAATACTTAAACTTCATTATTTTCTCTTTTTTTCCGTAGTCTTAATTCTTGTGAGTCTCTTTTATGGCTTTTCTTATTTTGTTCCTGCATTACATTTAATTTTATGGCATTGTTGCACAAAGTGGACACAAAACAACTTTTTAGAAATAATTAAATACAATAGCGTTCCTTAAAATTTTTCTCTGGGGCCCTGATTAAACATGGGAGTCATCTTTATGGCCTAAATATTGGTTTACGATTAATTATATGCTTTGTTTTATTTATACGGCATTAGGATGCAGGAATTATCTAAATTTAAGGGGATTACGGAGACCAATCCTAAACATCGTGGGACCCATTTTCTGTTTCCAAAGTACTATCCATACATATAAAGCATTATTCTATCATACTAAGTCCCTCTCCAAGGCATCACAGTAATTAGCAATGCTGTTTTACATTAAAAGAAAAATACTGAACCCAAACACATAAAGTATTCCACAGAATTTGCAGTTTTGCTACTGGTGAAGATATTTTTGGTACAAGGTGTCCAGTGAACACCTAGGGGCACATTCATGAAAACACGGGTTCGAATCCCGAATGGGATAAATTTGGATTGGCTATGAAAATATCTTAAGATCGCAAATATCACAAATATGCTTACGAAAAAATCATATTAATCACGATAATATTGTATTGGCAATCCGAAAGTCACAAAATTTTTGTACCGAACGATCGTAAAATGCAGGAAAACCTTTCTGACTTTGATCCTTCTGTGCATGATTTTGGAAGCCTCCCATAGGAATCAATGGCACTCTGCAGCTCCAACCTGGCTCAAGGAAAGTCACGATAACAAAGCTTGAATGAATCCGAAACTTTCGTACTCGGCGCGACAATACGATTTTGTCATACAAATTTTGTCGCAAAGTACAAAAAAGTTGTGCAAAATAGGAAAAAGTCGCGCAAGGTCAAAAAAGTTGCGGAAAATACGCTCAGATCGTTCTTGGATTAGTAAATCTCTCCCATACAATATCCATTGCAAGTATGGGCTTTAGAGGAGAAGGGAAATATTAGGAAAGTAAGGGCACTAAGGTCAGTTTTTTACTTTGTGAGAGTTTACATATTGAAACCGAAGCTCAGAATCATCACAAAATGTCTCAGATGCTGATGCCAGCTGGTTTTAGTTGGACTATGTACGGATTTGGAACTGTTGCAGTTTTGTTGAAAATAAATCTCAGAAAAGTCATGTTGTTTTCACAAAAAATTGAGTTTTAGCATAGAAAACTGCAAATTGTGAAAAAAAAATTTAAATATGATGGTCAGTATATGCCCCCCTTAGCCTCAATTTTTTGAAAAAGAGCCCTGCAGATGTCCAGATACTAACTCCAGGCTCCAGCAACAACATAAGTCTGTAACGGAATCCTGGAAGCCACAGTTAAGGCTGGATTTCTTCGATTTTTTTTCTCAAGTTTGGATCCACAGCTTACCTTGAACTCCTTGAACTCCCTCTCTTAGTTTTTGCTCAAATTAGTTCTTCTCTGATACAGGAAACTGCAATGTTCAAAGAAAGAGGTCACCCCAGTGACTGTGTTTCATAGAGCTAAACAATCTTTCACACTGCACTTTGATCTCAGTCTCTGGCTGATGGTTGATGCTAGATGTTCTAGTTTGCAAACTGCTGGGGGGCTGTTGGTTGGATAACACAAATAATACATTTATCAAATATATTCATATTGAAGTTGTCATTTCACCTGGGCTTCTGACTAGGATCAGATTGTATAATGATCATATGCTATTTTCTTTTTTTCTTTTGTACATTTTACAGTTTTTTACTTGCCAGAAATCAATAACGCCCTTATGTTAGAAATGTTTCATTATTTTCTTTATTACCAGAAATGAAAGTTTGAAGCCAATGCTTAGCACAGCCAGAGATGCTTTGTAAGCAAGGCAAGTAATGACCAGATTCAATCAATAAAACTGCTTTAAGAAGAGACTGAAAGGTAAAGTTGCAGCTAAAGGGTATAATTATGGAATATGATCCGGCAGCTTAAAAGATTTTACAGAACATGTTACACTGCCAGTTAGGAGACCTGAGAGCTCATTTGTTGCGTTGGTTTCACCTTTGTTAGTACATATCTGAAGCAAGAGGCAGAGTGCAGCAAGCTTGGGGACAAGGAAGCCCATCTTCAATCTTTAAATACTGGCACAAATAATGAATTGTGGGAAAAACCAAGTGTTTTGCACTTAGCTCAATCCGCCATTCATTTTTCTGTTTATCAGGCTATCAATGTATCTTCCAGGCATCTGCAGCAGGTACATCAATAGTGTTGGCTATTGGCAAATGACTAGGCCTATTATGTTTGGCTTCCTGATGGTTTTGAGTGTTGTAATTCAGCTTTTCATTGGCATACCTATCCTAAATAGACTATGACATGGCCATTGACCCTTTCAATCAATCTGTAGTACAAGAACAAACATGATATTTAGATGATCTTAGCTTCCACAGATTAACATTTTGCCTCTTAATAGGGTCACAAGCACCTGGAGCTACCAAACCCTGGAACTACCATCACCTTTGAGTTGAGGGTTCTTCTCCAATTACGGGCTCATTTGTTTGCAGTTCATCCAAACAGAATGGTCGAGTGCAATGATGCTTGACACCAAAAAACGAAAGTGCAAGGAACATGTTTAGATGTGTGATTTCAATAAATGACTGGCATCAAGTCTGTGCAAACCACAACTGCATTTGTGGTCGTAAAGGACCTCTATGATCATGCAACACAGTTAAGGTTTATTGGTCCTCACAAAAAAACATAAAGGGGTAGTTCACTTTATACTAACTTTTAGTATAAAATAAAGAGTGCTATTCTGAGACAATTGCTGTCTTCATTTTTATTATTTGTAGTTTTTTTTAATTAGGTAGCTTTTTGTTTAGCAGCTCTCAAGTTTGGAATTTTGTCAGTTATCTGGTGGTAGGGTCCAATTTAACCAAGCAACCAGGCATTGAAGAGAGGCTGGGATATGAAGGGCCTTAATAGAAAGATAAGTAATAAAAAGTAACAAAAACAATACAATTGTAGCATCATAGAGCAATAGTTGTTTCACTGCTGGGGTCAGTGACCCCCATTTGAAAACAGGAAAGAGTCAGAAGAGGAAAGCAATGACCCTCCCCTGCAATGGCATTGCGCATGCACGCACACACACGTGGGGAGCGGGCAGTGCAGGGGTGAGGTGGCGACTGGGCGCCCTAAGCATACCAGTCGGCCACCTCACCCCTGCACCTGCACTCTCTTCCACATGTATGGCCCACCCCTGCTTGCTCCTTGTTCTATGGCATGATATGCATCAGTGTACAAATAACCTTTTTAAATACAAGGGGTTCTCCTAAAAGGAAGTAGGGAGGTAAGCCTTAACTCACTCAGCCTGAGCTCAAAATTATTCCCCTTTTCAACCATGAGATAATTATATGAGAGCTAAGTCTTCTGAAATCTAGAGGCATATGTAACCCACATGTAAGACAAAAACACTAGTTATTATATAAGCCTAAAAGTTTAATTATCAGGCATTTCCAGATTTCTTTACCATATATTATTAAACACCACTGACTCTATCTACCTCACAGTTGCTGGAAAACAAATCTTGATTATTTACTTGTGTTCAAAGGCTTGTTAATATATTGGGTCATTAGCAGTTCTATCCAATAGTACTATTTGTAGCAGATTCTTAGTTAATGTATTTTATCGAACAAGCATTTGTATCCAGCTACAGGGCACAGATGGTGACCGATAAGCGCAGAAATTAGTGGTGAATATCTCTAGGTTCTTACACCCAACATACACATTTCAATTGATTTTCCTTTTAATATATGATTGCACAGGAGCTTCTGTATGAAACTGGTAATTCTTTTACATGTTAAATATGTTGCCTTTGCATGCCTGAATTGTGGCATTCTCTTGAATCCTAGATCAAAAGGAATTCTTTGATTACTTGAATAAATGGATAACTACAGTCTGCCTGGTTAAACACGGAAACACATTACTAAGAAATATATTTGTAGATGAAACAGTTTATTTGCTTTTCTGGCTCTCATGGCACCATATCAGTAAGGAAAATGTATGCATGTATGCATGTATGTATAATGCGGATGCAAAAAGTCTAAATAAACTATTCTTCTTTTCTGTGGCTCATTTAATTTTTCAGGATTTGTTGAGGTCTGGCATGGTGCCGAGAGACTGGCGAATTGCTAATGTGGTACCGTTATTTAAAAAGGGATCCCGCTCTCAGCCTGAAAACTATAGGCCTATTAGTCTGACGTCAGTAGTAGGAAAGATTTTGGAAGGGGTAATAAGGGATAGGATACTTGAATACATTGCAGTTCACAATACTATTAGTTTGTGCCAGCATGGTTTTATGCGTAACAGATCTTGCCAGACTAATTTAGTCGCCTTTTATGAGGAGGTGAGTAGGAACCTCGATGCTGGAATGGCAGTTGATGTCATCTACTTGGACTTTGCTAAAGCATTTGATACTGTACCTCACAGAAGGTTAATGATCAAATTGAGAAATATTGGCCTAGAACATAATATGTGTAATTGGATAGAGAACTGACTGAAGGATAGATTACAAAGAGTGGTGGTAAATGGAACATTTTCTAATTGGACCAGTGTGGTTAGTGGGGTACTGCAGGGGTCAGTCCTTGGTCCTTTTCTTTTTAACTTGTTTATTAATGACCTGGAGGTGGGCATAGACAGTACTGTTTCTATTTTTGTGGATGACACTAAATTGTGCAAAACTATAAGTTCCATGCAGGATGCTGCTGCTTTGCAGAGCGATTTGACAAAATTGGAAAACTGGGCAGCAAACTGAAAATGAGGTTCAATGTTGACAAGTGCAAAGTTATGCACTTTGGTAGAAATAATATAAACGCGAACTATCTACTGAATGGTAGTGTGTTGGGGGGAATCCTTAATGGAGAAGGATGTAGGGGTTTTTGTAGATAACAAGTTGTCTAATTCCAGGCAGTGTCATTCTGTGGCTACTAAAGCAAATAAATTGCTGAAAACATAATTTTGCCCCTTTATAGGTCCCTGGTAAGGCCTCACCTTGAGTATGCAGTGCAGTTTTGGGCTCCAGTCCTTAAGAAGGATATTAATGAGCTGGAGAAAGTGCAGAGACGTGCAACTAAACTGGTAAAGGGAATGGAAGATTTAAACTATGAGGTTAGACTGTCGAGGTTGGGGTTGTTTTCTCTGGAAAAGAGGCGCTTGCGAGGGGACATGATTACTCTGTACAAGTACATTAGAGGGGATTATAGGCAGTTGGGGGATGTTCTTTTTTCCCATAAAAACGATCAACGCACCAGAGGTCAACCCTTTAGATTAGAGGAACAGAGCTTCCATTTGAAGCAGCGTAGGTGGTTTTTCACGGTGAGGGCAGTGAGGTTGTGGAATGCCCTTCCTAGAGATGTGGTAATAGCAGATTCTGTTAATGCCTTTAAGAGGGGCCTGGATACGTTTTTGGACAATCAGAATATCCAAGGCTATTGTGATACTAATATCTACAGTTAGTATTAGTTGTATATATAGTTTATGTATGTGAGTGTATAGATTGGTAGGTGTGGGTTGTGCGTGCTGGGTTTACTTGGAAGGGTTGAACTTGATGGACTCTGATCTTTTTTCAACCCTATGTAACTATGTAACTATAGAATGAGAAAAAAAATGTAATATAGAATTGGATGAGAAATGGAATCTTTGGCATTTGCTTGCTCTAAAACCTAATTTTCAGTGTGCAGTGTCCTTTATGTAGATGGAGTACAATAAATGGACCATTCATAGAAATACCATTAGGTACAGTAGATACAGACCTTCAGTATTTCTGTGTTGTTAAATGTAAAGGATACAAATATTTTAAAAGATGAAAACAATATGTAAATAAAGGTTGAATATTGTTTCTGAAGAGGAATGTACTAGATACAGGATTTGGTTTACAATTTGGCTTATCCCAGCATTTTTGTGTGGCCAAATCCCAGGTGTTCAACTTTTAGATTTTTATTTTTTGTTCCAAAATCTGAAATTTTGCGAACTTACTACGTGGCCAGATCTGTAGTATTCAGAAGGTTAGACTAAGTGCTGGCATATAGGTGATTCTAGTATTTGGTTGAAACCTCAGCATGGGTTAGAATTGATTTTTCTGCTACTGACTAGATTAGGCATTTGATGAAAGGAAAGTTCAAAAATGCAAAAGCACTAATCTGCACAAGGTGTTTTATGCACTATGGCACACATTTAATTACCACTATGACTACAGATGGAGCAATTTATTTCAGACATTTGGCTTTGATGGCTCACTGCGTCCCACTATGTCTCTTCATCTAAACTGGTAATTATTGTGCTGGGTGCTGAGCAGTAGGGTGTAAAAACAAAGTTTGCTGCATTTGTAGCAGCAATTAAAATGCTGAGCATTGCCATGGATCTCTTCTCTTTGGTAAGAATTGAGTGGGACACATTAATAGCAGCTTGGTGCCTGCAAAATGCCAGCAAATGAATTACATCTTAAAAACATGGGCTAAATAGGCCCATTAATGGTCATAGGACTTTGACTGGAGGACAAAGTGCAGTTTATTATGTTTTCGAAAATGGTGCTGCTCACTATTATTTCAGTGTTCACGTGCAGTGCTATTCATTGCAGAGTCGGGCAACACTATGCTAAAGCATAAAAGATCAAAAAGGAATCATACTATTGCATGGTCTTGTCTGAAATGCTACAGTCCTGTCTTATCTGGCTTCCAGCAGTGTCCTTGTAGGTATAACTCTAATTCACCTGCTGTTTTGCCAGAACATAGTATTGCCTTATTGAGAAAGGAAGTTTTGTCTGAGTCCCTTGCCCTCCCCCCACCCACAGTGAACCTTCTAACACAACTGCAGATCGGCCTTCAGCGCGTACTTCCACTTGGCAACACTGCCTAGCAACACCATGCGAATGCAGAGAATTCACACAGGGCATGTATTGGAATAGTAATTGAATGGGGGACTGGATTTACTCCAGCATGCGGAGGCTCACACTGCCTTGTTCACGAAACAACGATTTAGTTCTAACTATGTCATTTAAATCTTGATGTTCTTTATGGTGCCTTGGTTTAAACTGTGTGTCCAAGACTCCCCACGTGTGTGAGGATGCCTTAAATATTCTGAGGTGTTGTTCTCACAATAGAAATAGACAGATTGTACTTCATGTTGGACCAAAAAAGGTTACACAGACAGTTAAGTGCCACTTAGTCAATTTAATCATTTAGCTAGTTGCCATGTCACTGATTATTTTGCCCTTGTTTGAATGCGCCTGGTCGGTATTATTCTGCAGCAGATTGTCTTGCCACTTGCAGTAAAGGTTCCTATATGTTATTTAGTCATTTTTCCCACAGTTATTACAGCTTGTCTTTTTTATCTGATGTATTTAACTTCATTATCACTAAATAGAAGAGGTAATGACAAATTAGATACAAGCATAAAATGTCTTAACAATATTTTTCATCCATTTATAAGCAACAAAGTCCTATGAATTAATGCACATATTCACCTTATCCTGGTGCTGCTTGTTGCTTTGTTGTGTATCATGAATAGATGTCTTTCACAGGTTAAAGCAGTTATCCCCCAACCATTGTTTTATACACAACATGTTACTCACCAACCCTGTGGATGTTGCTACCAGTGGCCTCAAAGCGGTGCTTATTTTTGATTTCTGGCTTGGAGGCAAATTTTGGTTGCATGAAAACCAGGTGTACCACCAAATAGAGCCTTATTTTATTTGGCACCCCAAGAACATTTTTTATGCTTGTGTTGCTCTCCAAATCTTTTTACATTTGAATGTGGCTCTTGGGTAAAAAGGTTGGAGATCCCTGGGCTAAAGGTTGGAACAGTCACAGTTGGTAACCAAGTAAAAAGTAAAGTGTCCAGTTGTCAAGAATCAAATAAAGCTCCAAGTAAGAAGTCAAGTGTCCAATTGTCAAGAATCAAATAAAGGTCCAAGTAGGAAGTCAAGTGTCCAATTGTCAAAAATCAAATAAAGGTCCAAGTAGGAAGTCAAGTGTCCAATTGTCAAGAATCAAATAAAGGTCCAAGTAAGAAGTCAAGTGTCCAATTGTCAAGAATCAAATAAAGGTCCAAGTAGGAAGTCAAGTGTCCAATTGTCAAGAATCAAATAAAGGTCCAAGTAGGAAGTCAAGTGTCCAATTGTCAAGAATCAAATAAAGGTCCAAGTAAGAAGTCAGGTATCCAATTGTCAAAAATCAAATACAGGTCCACACAAAGGAAGCTCAAATGGAGAAACAAGGCATAGGAAGAACCTGCAGCTGTGTAGGGCCACTGCACCAAAAAAAACCATTAGCCACTAACACTGTGGACTAGCAAAAATTGTGACCATGTGACGTGAGAAACATGACACAAATGGCCGCTAAGTGCTTAGAGGTAAAAGCCATTACTATGGCTCATTAGTCACTACTGGGACAAGTGTTTCAAAAGTCTTAGCATATTTGTTTTAGATACATGTAGTGAGTAGTGATGAGCAAAACGCATTTGTCGCGCATTTTTTTTTTTGACAGCTGCATCTTTTTTGTCGCCCACATCTTTTTTGGTCGCCCGCGCATTTTTTTTTTTGCCCACACTTTTTTGACGCAACCGCTCCCAAATTTTTAAGCAATCGCACCATTCTTTACGTGATCCCATCCAATTTGACTTGACCGCGCCCAATTTGATGCGACCACGCTTAGTTTGACGTGCAACGAAAAAATTTTTAGAGCAAAAAATTTTTCCGTGGCAAATTTTCGCGGAAGTTTAGCAAAATAATTCACCAATGGCGAATTGCAGAAATTCGCTGTGAATCCATGTTTGCTGAAAAAATTTGCTCAGCACTAGTAGTGAGCTAGAGAAGTAAGAAAAAAGACAAAACCAAAACAATGCAAGAAACAGAATGTTAAACACTGGCACATTATATTGCCGAAGATGTTAATAAATAGCATTGTATAGAAATATGGCAAGGAATCAAGTGGAACATAACATAGTATGTCAAAAAAAGCCCTGAAAACCTGCCAGTTTCCTAGTAAGAATAAAACATCAGGTCCAAAGTATGTACAATTTCCTGCGGGATATATTGCTGTGAAAGTCAATCAAAATATAAAAGATGACCTGGCCATCTGTTGCATGAGTTATTTTTCTGTTGGCCATAACTTCACTTGTATATAATCAGTTCTCTGTGCCCTGTTACAACTAGCCCTTAGAGACCAGATTTGTCCTAGTAGCAACCAAGACGATCACTTCCTTGGCAATAATACATTTAAATACAGTGCTCTAAATAAAGTATCCAAATGATGTTATAGTTAGTGATGAGCAAATTTTTTCGCCAGGCATGGATTCGCAGCGAATTATGTAAAACTTCCATGAAAAATTTGTTGGGCAGAATTTTTTTGTCGTGCATCAAATTGGATGCAGTCGCTGCAAAAAAGGGTGCAGTTGCTGCAAAAAGGGCGTACCTGTGTCAAATTGGGTGCGGTTGCATCAAAAAAGGGTGCAGTTGCGGCAAAATTGGGCGCAGTCATGTCAGAAAAGTGTGGGCGACAAAAAATTCGCGGGCAACAAAAAATAGGCACAGGCAACAAAAAAAGATGCAGACGTCAAAAAAAATTCTGTGACAAAAGCCGTTTTGCAAATTTTCTTGCCGTTTTGTGAATTTTAAGGCGAAGCGAAACGGGACAGATTCGCTCATCACTAGTTATAGTAAGGAATTTAAAATCTGGGGGGACGACTTACATACTATATATACTGTACAGTCAGGAGAGATATTTGTCAAGATGTTTAGTGTAAACCTCATCATAGTTTGGCTCTCTTAGGGGCACATTTACTAACCCATGAACGGGCCGAATGCGTCCGATTGCGTTTTTTTCGTAATGATCGGTAATTTTGCGATTTTTTTGGCGTCTTTACGATTTTTGCGTAAAAACGCGAGTTTTTCGGCGTCTTTACGATTTTTGCGTAAAAACGCGAGTTTTTCATAGCCATTACGAAAGTTGCGCAAAGTCGCGATTTTTTCGTAGCGTTAAAACTTGCGCGAAACGTCACTCCTTTTAAGTTTTAACGCTATGAAAAAGGCGCGACTTTGCGCGCAAGTGTTAACGCTACGAAAAAATCGCGACTTTGCACAACTTTCATAATGGCTACGAAAAACTCGCGTTTTTACGCAAAAATCGTAAAGACGTAAAGTGCCCCTACACTTCCTGAATGAGTCTGCAGCAAAAGGACCGTAAGGGTGGGGAGGGCCTGATGGGGTATGCAACCCAAATGTATCAGCAGGTATCCTATATCCTATATCTATTAGTAGCCAACAATATTTAGAAAAATAGCACTTTTAATATTTAATAAATAGTCTTTTAATATGATTGTCCCACCTTAAGCTAGTCATCTATGTTAATGTCATGTGTAATGTCTGTAATGTCAGAGAAAGGGGGCAGTCATTTTTCTTTGGGTTTGATCATTGTCCTAAAAGGGTAGAAAACCCTCCATAAAACTGCCCTAGTGCATCCCCTAATTGTCTAATATAGATAACCAAAACCTATTTACACATGCAAGAAGATTACCAGTGAGAATGCTGCTTACCAGCACTATGTCAATCATCTTACTGTAAACTTGCTAAACCATTTGTTTTTGTTGAAGTGGCCATGCTAAAAGGAGAATGTAATAACCAATTAATGGAAAAAAATATGTGCAACCATTTTTTTCTTGTGGGAACATTTCTTTAATTGCAATCCATCCTGCAGTGGAAAAAAGATTGTGAATTTCATAGCTCTCATCAGTACACAGTGTAGGTAATAAACTTTTGTTACCTGGGTAACTATAAGATAAGGTCAAATGTAGCGTAATAAATGATAATAGAATGCCTGTAAAGGAGCAGTATACCTCCTTCTTCAACATATGATCAATAACAGGGCTCAATATACGTTTTGTCTATTGTCTTAACCAGCTGAAGCTACTCCATGTTTGGTCCTTGTGAAGTATATAATTAGACTACTAGTGCACAGATAACCCCCCTGAAAAAATGGATTCCAATTTATCTGTATATCAAAATAGTAATAACAAAAGGTGAAGGGAGGCAGTTGTATATTGATAATATAATTATCTACCTTGCATGCACTAAATATGGAGTAGCTTTAGTTTCCCTGTCTGCACATATGTATCCCCTATGCACCCCTAACTTGCCTGTCAGGTGAAACAGGTATCAGGGGAGGAGGATGCAGGCTGCAATTCAACTTTGCACATGCTACCTGCTCTGTATGCCACATTGATAGGGTTGCCTACCACTTGTTGGCACTAAACAGCATACCTAGTGCTGAATTCGAAATCTGCAGTTACTGTAGGTGCAGAGCGCACCCACACCCCTGAAGCAAGGGCCTTTTATATAAATGCTAAGTGTGTTTTAAAGCTTGCATCAGTTGTTTCAGCGTTACTTTAATAAACATCATATGTGACCCTTTGTATTTCATTCTCGGATAGCTTAGCAGTGCTCTTGCTCTTGGTAATTTTTGTTATAATGTACCAAGACGATAGGAAGCCTTTTTAACAGCAGGAATCTGAAAGGAGCAGGTGAAACCAAAGATGCACATTTTTTTCCATTACTATAAGTTTTATATATTTTTCCTGTTGCTGATCAGCACTGAATTTCAGTGTCCCCGCTGGTTTTAATCTATACCCTGAAAAAGATTATACAAAATTAGGCAATTTTTTTTGCCGGTAACTTTTAAAGAAACCCTCTATCAACATTCATAATACCTGACACATTTTATGACTCACTCCCTGGAAACAATTCAAGATGCATTCATAATAACAGTTCTGGGATATCTATGGTACCCAGCAATAATAACATGCTCCATAGATTGCAAAGAATGCTGAACTCTGGAAATGGGAGCAACTAGCTGTCTTCTAGAAGTAATACAACTGTAATGAATTATAAGCCCAGAAGTAATAAAATACAAAACAGGCTATCCATGCTCTGCGCATTGCATGGTTTTGCATTTGAATTCCCATGCTCTAAATCTTATTTGATGCGCTGAAAGCCCTTTGCAATATCTCATTGATATATAAATTAAGTATTTTAATAGACAAATGAGTTTAATACCCTCCAATGCCGTCCACAGTACCAGGTTATAGTAAAAAAAAAAAAAAAAAGAAAAGGCAATTAACATTGTGAAGGTTCTCAGTTAACCAGGTCATGGTATATCTGTAGTAATAAGTCAGACAAACTGGACTTGCTGAGTACCTACATCTAAAGGACAAAGGATACACATTAGAAGACAAGTTCACATTCTAGACAGGGAGAGGTGTCAAAGAAGCCATATATGTGAAAACAGTAGGCTTAAGGTATGAAGATCCAAATTACAGAAAAATCCCTTATCCGGAAACCTCCAAGTCCCGAGCTTTCAGGATAACAGGTAATTTTATGAAAATGAATTTTTGTAGAAGGTAACACATGAGCATATATAGTAGTTGGATCTATAGTAAAAGACCTATAATGTACAAAAGCATCCCTAAAATTAGCTATATAAATTTCTGCCTAAGAAAGAAATCCCAAACTGAAACAGTTTGTTCATCTTTAATTCTACTGATAATATGATGTAGCTAGTGGTATTTTACAATTTGCAATTGGTCATCATTTTGGAATTGGAATTTCAGAAAAATGTCTTATAGCTGGGGTCCACAATACCCAAGGAACCAGGCAGTGGTTTCAATGAGAGACTAGAAAATGAACAGTAGATGGCCTGACAACTACAGTAAAACTGCAGCCTTGAAGAGCAAAATTATTTTGGCTGCCAGAGTCAAGGACTAATATTTAAAGCTGTCTGGATGACAGGTCCCTTTTAATGTTTGAATTATTTTTTTAGCAAATTTAAGGTATGTTGATCCAAATTAAGAAAGATCCTTCATCTGGAAAACCTCAGGCCCCAAGCATTGCAAACAAATCCTATGCTTTTACCAAGACCTGATTCCCTGTTGTGTTGCTTACTTATGTAATGATAACATCACTACATCCTCTACAAAGATACCAGCATTCTGTGATGTCTTATTTATATGTTGATGTACTAACGTACTGCATGTTTTCACAGCTAAATTGCTACATCATGCCAGTTTCTCATACATACAGTCAGTCTGTTTAACAGAAAATATATTTCTCTGGCTCTGGCTACTTACATATGCAAGCAAGGGAAATGCAGGCCCTTCTACCACAGGTGGCAGAGCCTGGAAGGCAATATTAGATTGTAGTACAGGTATAGGACCTGTTATTCAGAATGCTTGGGACCTGGGGTTTTCTGGATAAGGGGTCCTTCTGTAATTTGCGTCTCCATAAGAGGCAGATTTACTAGAACTCATTTTTTTTTTATTTTTCAAATTCAACTAAATTTGTTTTCCTGAATGTCTAATATTTACTAAAAAAAATCACAAGGAAAAGTCGCTACAAGAAAAGTAGTAAAATGTGCTTTTTATCAAATTGTCCCTGCGACAATTTTAAAAAGTCGAGTTTTCGGACAAAATCCAGCGAAATCTCAAAACTAAAGTTTTGAGACAAAAGAAAGAACTTCAGGGAAAGGGAAGGGACCTTTGACATTGACTTCAACATGAACTTGGCAAGTTTAACCTGGCAATTTGTAGCCATTTTGATGCATAGTTAATCTCGGAAAAATTACAGTATTTTTCCTCTGTGACTTTTTTTTTTATAAATCGGAATAGAGTTTAAAATAAAAAAACGACGGTTAGTAAATAAGCCCCTAAGTCTACTAAAAAAACTATTTAAACCTAGTAGGATTATTCTGCCTCCAGAAAGGGTTCATTATATCTTAGTTGGAATCAAGTACAAGGTTCTGCCTATTATTACAGAGAAAAAGGAAATCATTTTTAAAATTTTGAATTATTTGATTAAAATGGAATCTATGATGAGATGGCCTTCCTGTAATTCTGAGCTTTCTGGATAATAGGTTTCTGGATAATGGATCCCATACCTGTACAGGTAACATGTTCTGTGAGTAGTTATTTACCACCTCTGCAGTGCCATCTGGGGTTCACCTCTTCTAATGATAGTTAGAAGTCAAGAGAATTTTTTATTGGGAATCCTGACTTCTTCATTGACTCAGACCTACTGCAAGATCACTGTGCAATTGTGGTTAGGCAATATTAAAACTCTAACTAACTAAAGGGCAGATATAATATTAATATCAGGATTATGGGGGTGGTTATTCCAAAATATATGTTTTAGCACAAATCCCATAAATTAAACTATTAAATTTATAAGGATCAGGTAAAAAACCTTATGGAAAACATTCACATTACCCATAGCTGTAGGCTACTGGCTCAGGATTAGAGATGTAGCGAACTGTTCGCTGGCGAACTAATTCGCGCGAACATCGGGTGTGTGCGAACTCGCAAGTTCGCAAACTTTTCGCGTATGTTCGCAATTTGGGTTCGCGTGGCGTTTTTCCGCTGCATTTTTTCTTGGCCTAAAAACGCCGCACAAGCCACACATGGCGTTTTTCAGCAAATCCCGTTTCCATGGTGCTAATAGCGCAAAATAGCAAAAAATGCCGCGTATTTCCGCTAGGTCTGCCAGCTGCCTTTGCGTTTTTACACAACGCTGTGTCAACAAAGTATTTTTCAGAGAAATTTTTGCCCTTGATCCCCCTCCTGCATGCCACTGTCCAGGTCGTGGCACCCTTTAAACAACTTTAAAATCAGTTTTCTGGCCAGAAATGGCTTTTTTAGGTTTTAAAGTTCGCCTTCCTATTGAAGTCTTAGTTCGCGAATATTCGCACTTTTTGACGTAAGTTCGCAAACTTTTTTTTTGAGGTTCGCTACATCCCTACTCAAGATAGCTGGAAGACATTTGTCAACATATTTTGCTGGATTACAGCTACTAGCATGCTTTGACCTCTCATCATATGATTCAGTTTGGGGAGAGTTTAGGCCAACAATATTCACCTTTAATATAAACATAGACCTTTTAAAGGAGTTTGGCTCTACTTGGAGAATATTTTACCATATTATCTAGTCTTAAAGAATGCTGGGTGCTGTAGTCCATGGATGAAAAATTAAAGGGTCAGTGATTAACTTATTGCAATGGACTCCTGCCTTCTCTGTATAGATCCAATTCATTTTCTTTGTTCATGTGATCAATGCTGGCGAAATAAAATCTTTTGTTTTAGCTCAGAATACCCATCAGGTGTGTGTTTACAGTGTTATCTAAAACCAGAGTTGGCGCTCTCATAATGAGAGCGCCAACTCTGGTTTTAGATAATTTTGTTTTGACTCAGGATTAGTTTGGAGGAGGGCAGCTGCTCAGCACTATTTATTTACCTATTTCACATTTATTGGTGAGGTGTTTTACTTAATATAATCTACACGGTGGGTATTAATATTAGTTTAGCGCGGATAAGGTTAAGTATTTATGTGTGTTTACAGTGTGATATGGACAAACACATGTGAGGATAAAGTGAGATGATTGACATTGTGCTAGAAAGGATGATTCCCACTGGAATATATAACCAATTTTTCTGAAAGGTTTATGTTCCCTCTAAAAGCTATGGCATCGGACGTACTGTCTCAAATACTTTTGTGGGAAAAGTAATTTCAGTGGAATCTACAATGATTAACCCATATCCTGTAAAAAATATCCAAAAACCTTCTCTTCTGGCACAAGAAATTATCAATCAGATTCAGTGAATGGAAGATCTCCTCTGTATTGTACTTAGGCTTGGTAACTGTTATCAGGGAACCTCTGAAATACTGTACTGCCATTCATAGGGTTCTATTTAAACAAACTGTTAATTACATCTAATTTAAGACCGAAGTATCTCATAGATTTTGGCAAGTTGTGTAAAGATTTCCTTTAGTTCTTGCCTGAGTTTAAAAGCCAAATTAATACCATTGTGTTTGTGAACAAATGAAATGTACAAGTATATCTTGCATAAATTGTTCCTTTGATTAGGAAAATATGTGTCTAAATGTAATGGAATGCAATGAATATTACATATTATATGGCGCATTATATGTAATTACACAGCCAATCCATGCATTAACGCAAAATTTATTTCCAAACATTTTTTATTCTCGCAAGATTACCATAATTATTAAACATATTAGTCTTCTGAACATTCAGAGAAAATAATATTTTTACTTTATTTCTTTTAAAGACAGCGTAATGACAACTTAAAAGAAAGCAATGTTTTACAACGTGACACAGGATATTAACTTTGTCCCTGCCTTCATCTATTAACGGCAAATTCATCAGGCATTTAAGTAGTTAAAGGCAGGTAAATGAGAATAATAAAAAGCACGCTGTAGAAAATGTATTTTTTGAACAGAAAACAGGAGATAGCTTTTTTATGATACAGTATGCAAAATCCTTTCATAAAACTTGGTACTTTATGATATCAATTAAATTTTTCTTGCATGTTGCAATAAATGTATTCTAAAATCACAGCGTGCGTTTCCTGCATTTATTGCTGTTGTTTCAAGAAGGCTATTCAGAGTAACAAACACAGCATGGTAAAAAGATTGATATTACTCATAACCTTAGATTTAGCTTTACTGGATATGCTTCCAGGTTTAAATAAGTTGGAGTCTTCCAAAACCCAGTAGGTTTTACTGTATAACCCTTTATAAAAACCTAAGGATATCTTACCCAGTATTGGAACCAATGAAAAATAATGGCAAGCTAACAGCACTAATGATCTACTAACAGAATTTCTATGTGCATTAGTATCATCAATGATAGGAACTAGAAGCATTTCTATAATGTGTTTTACCACTTATTCCATTATATGTAAGGTTTCTGATGATAGGCTTGCATAATTATCCATTGGCGTAACCTATCATTCTAGGATTGTACATTACTGCCTCATTTATTCTTTAGAATCAGCTGCATGTGTTGGTGAGCTACAATTCTAGTGTAACAGTTCCTGGAGTCTAATGCCCTTAAATGTCCCTTCTAGAGTCTATTTTTGCAGCATTGATATTGAGTCTTTGGTTATACCAGCTGGCTGAAGTGGCTGGGAATTGTTCATAGCCTTTTGGAGTTAATAATTATTCATGTTCCCATTCACTAATGTTTATGTTTAGTTTTACCCTTCTTTAATAACAGACAAGCTGGAAAATATATATTATTGGATAGTTGAAGGTCGACCTGAACAACTGTACCGTAGAACTCCACAGACTACATGATAGATAGTGATGAGCGAATCTGTTCCGAAAAATTCGCGAATCTTTCAAAAGATCCGCGAAACGGCGAAAAATTTGCGAAATGGTGAAAATGTTGTGCGGCAAAAAAATTGTCGCCTGCGACTATTCTTTTGTCGCCCGCGACTATTATTTTGTTGCACAGCTATTGTTTTGTCGCCCGCGGCTATTATTTTGTTGCACAGCTATTGTTTTGTTGCCCGCGGCTATTATTTTGTTGCACAGCTATTCTTTTGTCTCCTGCGGCTATTATTTAGTCGTGTGGCTATTCTTTTGACGCCCGCGACTATTCTTTTGACGCTCGCGACTATTCTTTTTTGATGCCGGCGACAATTTTTGGATGTGCGGCGAATTTTTCCACGGCAAATTTTTTCATCCATTTCACGAAACAATCCACCAATCGCGAAACACGGAAATTCGCCATGAATCCATGCCTGGCGAAACATTTCGCCCAGCCCTAATGATAGATACATTTGAGCATCATTCTGATTGACAGAAATTTATAACAATTTTTGTAGGGTTGATTTACCAAAAGTGAAATTTTAGAGTTTTTTTCTAATCTGAATAAACCTAAAACCTCAAAAAATTACAAATTTGCACTTATTTAAAAGAAAAAAAAAAACACCTCAATTTCAATAAAACTTGATTGCAGAAAAACCATGAAAATACAACTAGGAGTCAGTAGAATCACATTCAACCGTCTGCCAAAAGTCAAAAACATAGCTTGAATTTTGCTTATACAACTCTCATTGGCTTCTACATGAACTTGCCAGCTTTTAGATGTTGAATTTTTATATTTGAGTTTTATTGGTCTTAATAAATTTGAGTTTTAACCTGCTGCAACAAAAACCCAAACTGAGTTAAAATGACAAATTTGTCGATAAATCTTTCCCTAAAGGGTGGATTTATCAAAATGGGAGATTAGAGCTCACCACAGAAAAATTTGCCCACTTTCTATTCATTCCTATGGGATTTTAAGAAGTGTATTTATCAAATGGTAAACTCTTACTCCCACGGATAACTATGCTTCTAAAAATCTCATAGGAATGAATAGAACGTGGGTGAGTTTTGTATTTAGCTAAACTGAATCTGAACCTTTATAGTCATGTGACTTTAAAGCTTTTGGCAACTGAACACAATAATATTTTGTGATGGAATTTTTGGAGCAATGATGTGCTAAACATTTTTTGCCAGTCTGCACTGACCAGTATGCTTGCACACAAACTGACACCTTGGCAGCCGTGATTCCTCATTTCAAATTGGCGCAAGTTGACTGGATATTATCACTAAATATGTTTTGAATACTGGTTTGTCAACTACATGGTTGTCAGGAAACATACTTCACTTTTAAAAAGATGCTTTACTTTTAAAGTCTCCGTGGAAGAGATTTGTGGCAGCCTATTATCCCGTGTGACTATAGTTCTGCATGTAGTAGTAGTTTTATAATCCTGAGGATCTCCTGCTTTGAGACCAGGTGATCAGAAAATCAAAAATGTGAGTCCACCTGATTAGATACTCAGGGGCCTTTACCATGAATTGAACTTGCCTATAGTTGTTAACGTGTGTAAAATATAATGCACTTTCTGGATGGGTACACGCATGCTCGCGCACACACACACACACATATATATATAGACATATAGATATTCTATAAATATATATATATGTATATTCAAGTTGGAATCAAGCGCCTGAAGGAACTGAGTCACAACCTTCATTGCATGCAGATCAGCACTATAAATACATGAAAAAAACGAATATTATTTCAGCAGTATCATTCTACTGTTTCTGCCCTTGATAAATGACCTCATAAAATGCAATGTTCAGGCAGGCTTGTTGCTTTGTTTTATGGGAATGCAGAGCCCCAGCTGACACACAATGATCCCTTGCAAAATATCCATTATCTAAGCCTGACATAATGCATGTCAAGCCACTTCATATAGATTGTTTTATCAGGAATATTTATCCTCTGTGTTGCTATTTATTTTGGGCGAAGGCTAAGAGGTCTGAGAGAAAAAACATATTTGTCTAGAATTAGTTCAATTAGTTTGCTAAAAATCTCCCACAGTAACTGCACAGTAGAATGTTATGTAGAGTGTAATTTAAAGAAGAACTAAACCCCCAATAAATGATTTTACTAGAAATGCCATATTTTATATACTGAACTTAATGCACCAGTTTCAGCACTTCTATAATAGTAATGATCCAGGCCTTTACAATTGGCCCTACTTTGGATTCTATGTCTGGGACATGCACATGCTCAGTGTACTCTGGACAGCTGTTGAGAAGGGATTGTCGAAAATTATCAAGCGGTAGAGGTCATAGAGGGCGACGTTACAGGGCTAATTATTAAATTCCAATGCCAATTGCTCTGGTTTCTGAGCTGCCATGTACTTATAATCTTATAAAAAGGGTTAATTACAAACTATATTAGAATATCACAGGTGAACTATACCTTTAATTAAATGAGACCTAAACCCTTAAAATTAATATGGCTAGACAAGCCATATTTTTTATAACAAACTTTTTGAACCAGTCTAAAGGTTCGACATGATGAGCGAATCTGTCCCATTTCGTTTCGCCATAAAATTCGCGAAATGGCAACAAAATTTGGGAAACGGCAAAATATGCACGACACGCATTTGTCGTGCGATTCTTTTTTTGTCGTCCGCGTCTTTTTAGTCGCCCATGTCTATTTTTTGTTTCGAATTTTTCCGCTGCGAATCCATGCCTGCCAAAAAAAGTCGCTCATCACTATTCGACATCTGTATAGTAGTAATAATCCAGTCCTTTAAAGTTGGCACAGGGGGTGACCATACTGGACATACTGGACACTGCAGTGAATCAGCAGAAAAGAGAAAAGGGTCACAGATCTTCATTGCTTAAGGGTTGTGGTTGCCTTGGGCTGGTACAGAAGCACAAAACATAATTTACAACATTTCTAGCCTATGTCTTTAGTTAGGCTTTAGTTCTCCTTTAATGAAAGCTATTGAATTTCTCAACTGGTGCAAACCTACAACTTTATTTGTATATTCCTCCATAAATTTTACATTTGCATGAAAATTATAGGTCAATAGAAAGCAAGTATCACATTTTCTTTTTTACATGTTTCTTATTTACATATTTATTAATCAATTAAGCTCTCTCACTAGTTTGTGAAAAGGAATATCACTCCTATGAATAACTCCATATCCACTTAAAAATAATGATTAGAACCTGAAAATTGGGAGGGTGGATTTGTTCTCAATGCATGTTCCATTAATGGAGTTCATTTTCTATTGTAGCACATAAAGAGGTAGAAGAAGCTTGAACTAATCAATAGTAATAGAGGTTTTAGAGGATAAGCAGACAAATGCTGTCCCACAGGTCTGGTAGCTCATAAGACTATTATTATTGTACCTGAAGATCATGGGAAAAAGACTGGAACACTTGATCAGGGAACCCTACTCATAATATGAATAAAGGATATTGAAGGATGAATAAATGAATTATTTTCTGGCAGTACCTTAAAGTGAATATATGGGCGTCATTGTAAACTGAATTGGTACACAATTAAAATTATTGGAAAATTTACAGAAAAGTATTCTTTGCCCTAGGGAGGGAAACCAGTAGTGTTTATTTAAATTGGAGCTGTTGCTTCTTAGGATATTTTAGATTTAATATCCACTATGCTACCCATTTTTGGTAAAAAGAGCTGTTGTGTGAGCATTTGGACACAATTAGGACAATCCAGTCCAAGGAATCTCTTATCAGATGTTTAGAACCCATTCAAGAGAAATAGCTGCAGAAATCTGCCCTCTCAAGAAACAAACCCTGTTTTTTTTGTGTTTTTTCTTTTTTTAAATTTAGATATTTTGACTTGACCAGGTAAAAAGTGACTATCCCTCTTTATCAGCTGTCTGAGAACAGGTACTTACCATATTTCATTGCATAAATGCCTCCAGATAAATTTTAAAACCCAAGGCATGGATTTGTTGCAAATTTCCACATTTTGCCAGTGGCGGATTTTTAAAAAATTTGCAGCGCATCAAAAAAAAATTGTTTTTGATGTGCGTCATTTTTATGTTTCGCAAATCTTTTCAAAGTTTTACAAATTTTTCAGCAAAGCGAAAGGGGACAGATTCGCTCATCACTACCTTTCAATGTCAGTCAGACATTCTTTGCCCTGATATATAAATGGATATTAAATGGTACATTCAGCATGCTAGAGGGGGTGTGAATCTGTATTCATATTTAGTTACAGGATTTTTGATTTGTTAAGCAGGTGGGACATGTGAGTGTTTAATCTATTTTGTATCAGTTTATTCTTGTGCTGGCTACTATTTCAATAAGACCCCTTTGTGAAGGTTCCAAAAGCGCCCCACAGTGTAAATCAAGAGGGAAGAGATTAGCCTAGAAGTCCATATAAGGAGGTGAATATCCACTTTGGCTGATGACAGGGTAAATTCATGACGCCAGCATCTCAAAAAATTTCCCAAGGTGAAAGCCTTATTTTCCGATATCATTTTTAATTGCCTAAAAAGTGTTAGGACAGCTTTTTTAAGTTCACCTTAGATAGGATAAATCAGCTATTTGAGCAGCCAAGAGTCCACCAAGCAGGATGGAAAAGGTTAGCAACCCAATGCTACTTGTCAGACAAGGGACACAGATTCAGGGGCGAAGGGCTTGAGCCCTATTAATGTGTTTGCTTCATTATTGGAAGGACACCTGCAAGAGGGCCCCTGAGTAAAGGAAAGTCTCAGGAAAATGACTGTGAATAACAGGATATGTTTGGAAACAATGTATATTTACTAGTGATTTTTTTTTCTTTTAACTGTAGCAGGATCTTTATCTTGAGGCCTTCAGGTCTCCTAAAAGGCCTTCTGATTTTTTTTTCATGAATATCCTTTAGAAGAAACAGACATGTATTGCTATGTGCAAAGCTGAATAGTAGGAGCAGGCAGAACACATTCAGTGCTCATCAAATAGAACTGTCCCTAGAGCACTGTGATCTGAAGACTCAGATCCATCTTCCTATGGAGAGAAAGGACTGACTGCACATCAGTTCAAAGGAGAATGAAGGGATCAGAGAAGTCAGTTTGTGTCAACCTTGGGGGTCATAAACACATGTATTATTTAAAGAAGGCAAGCAGAAAAGCCTGCATATAAAATTATAATGCCAGACTTTGTCACAGATATTACAGTCACATAAATTTGCCAGAACATGGCAAATAGGGAACAGGGGATACATCCTAAGGTTCATTCTTGCTAAGTGTACCATTAATTAAAAAGTTAAAGTATAGTTCTGGAAATGTCTCTAATATGTTAGAAATTTTAGAAATGATTGCAAGAACATTATTTGGTAAGGGTTAAATTTCAGAGGTTGCATATAGGAGGGAAGTTTTAATATTTATTCAGGAATCTAAAATGATTCTAAAATGTTTTTTTGTGTGTGTAATAGATTTTGCCAGGCAAATGTAATTGCTTTGCACAACAATCTGAGCCTCATAGAGCTTCTCCAGCAGAATCCTGCATTAAAATATGTTTTTCAAAAATGCAATTTTTTTAATTTTGAAATTTCACATGGGGCTAGACATATTTGTCATTTCCCAGGGTGCCCAGCCATGTGACCTGTGCTCTGATAAATTTCACTCACACTTTACCGCTGAGCTGCAAGTTGGAGTGACATCCCCGCTACCTTTCCCCCCTTGCAGCCGATCAGCAGAACAATGGGAAGGTACCAAGATAGCAGGTCTCAGTAGATATTAGAATAGTACTCAATAGTAAGAAATCCAAGTCCGGCTTGGGACTCCTCCAGTTACAGGACAGGATAACTAAGGGGTTTATCCAAATAGTGGCATTGTAGGGTTTTAATAGAATTGTTTTGTTTAACTTCTTACTTATAGAGAAGGATTATTTGGCCTATAAACTGGCCACTAGTTTATTAAAATTATGATTATAATTATTATAAATTTAATTACTGTACAAAGAAGTCTGTGGACCCCTTTAGCAGTCTTGTCGGCTATAAAATCCCTTGGAGGGGTCACATACAGCCAAGGAGCCCCCACTTAGACAGCATTGATCTATCTAGGACATTATTCACACACACACTAGTGTAAATTAGCATGATTTGGTGGCAGGGTGGCAAATACTGTAAAATGAGTTGAAAAAAGAAAACATGTAATTTTTGAGCCCTATAGGAATTAGGAAACTGAGAAAAGTACATAGACAAACTGCTTGTCAAAACAATGTATAAATCTCAAATGCAGTTTAAGGTTCATAAACTACAAATGACAGCAAGACATAATTTTCTGTTAATATGACAGGAATGTAGCAATAAGGCTGACAGCTCATTCTCATGTTTAATTTAGTTAGACATTTTTGTTATTTTGAAAATCATTTGCGATACATTAATACTGTAGGATTTGACAGATGTACATTTCCACCTCTATGAAACTCACTACATTATTTGTTTCAGCTTGTCCCTTTTCTTATCTTTACCTAGCATAAGGCAATGCAATAGAATGTTGAAGCAACAATGGTATAATAGGAGACGACACCTTAGAAATGTGTTTGGGGTATTAACAGATGAAAGTGTTGATAAGGAAGGTGCCTTTGATGAACTGAGGACTTTTAACGTGTACTAGAGAAACGTATTGGTGCTCTGATTGCATAATTATTCATGGCCTGTGGAAAGAGAAGATAGTACTGATAGGCCTCTTGCAGATATGCAGTGAAAGAGTGTGGCAGAAGGGAATAAAATGTCTTCTGAGCTTAGTTCTACATGTATAATTTCATAAGGAAGTGGCAGAAGGCATCCAAATGTTGCTGCATTTCAGACAGCATAGCACCCCAGATGGGGACATTAATCCCCGCAGTGCAGGACAAGCAATAAATGAGCACCATAAATATTGCAAAAAAGAAAGTTTGTTAAATATACAGGTATCATCAATAATAATGAGCTCCCAACAAAGCTACCCAGATCACTGTTTTTCTTTGTAAGGCACAACGCTTATCTGTATAATAAACAATCCCCTAGGCAAAGGAATCTATTTCAAATGAAATCCATCCATCTGCAGAAAACATACGGAATAAGGAATTCAAGTGCTTTATGGGAGTTAAACCATAATATGATTATCAGAGCTACTTTGATCAATGCCTACAAAATGTTTCTACACATGTATTATTTAAAAATCTATTCTTGCAATGTCTACTGGAAGAGAGATGTCTATGAGGCAAGACAAGCTAAAAACTTTGAATATATAAATCAGGCAAGTTACAGTCGTTCTATTAGCTGTATTCCAGAGCACGTGCCCAGAAAAAGTTTTAGCTTTAATGCATCTCTTA
Organism: Xenopus tropicalis; assembly: GCF_000004195.4. Taxonomy (NCBI): domain Eukaryota; kingdom Metazoa; phylum Chordata; class Amphibia; order Anura; family Pipidae; genus Xenopus; species Xenopus tropicalis. The sequence continues at coordinate 88,594,820 of NC_030678.2, read as the reverse complement.
TACTATTTGATGGAAGGGTATTTAAACAGGACCCTCAAGCTTGCAACTCCATGTACTGTAAGTTACGGAGCATTATAGTCAGATTGCTAAATATGCATTAAAGGAACAGTAACACCAAAAAATGAAAGTGTATAAAAATAATTAATATATTATGTACTATTGCCCTACACTGGTAAAAGTTGTGTGTTTGCTTCATAAACACTACCACAGTTTATATAAATACCCTGCTGTGTAGCCATGGGGGCAGCCATTTAATTTGAAAAAAGGAGAAAAGACACAGGTTACTAAGCAGATAACAGATAAGTAGCATAGATTCCCATTGTATTCTACACAGTTTATCTGTTATCTTCTTATGTAACCTGTGCCTTTTCTCCTTTTTTCAATTTAAATGGCTGCCCCCATGGCTACACAACAGCTATTTCTATTAACTATAGTAGTCTTTCTGAAGCAAACACACAACTTTTACCAGTGCAGGGCAACAGTACATTATATTTTAATTATTTTAATATAATATATAATATTTTTTAGTGTTACTGTTCCTTTAAGAGGAGAAGTGGTATCCAAATTAAAAAATATTCATTATACTTAGGATTATGTAATAAAGACACTTAGGGGCAGATTTATTAAGACACGAACACTCGGAGAGTTCATTCGAACGCTACGAGCGTATTTTCGCCGAATTTTTTTGAACTTTTTCAAAGCCCGCGACTTTTTCGGACGCTTGCGCAAAAAAATAGGAAAGGTTTTCCCGCTGTTTACAATCATTCGGTATGAAAATTTTGTGACTTTCGGATCGCCAATACGATATTATCGTAACTAATACGATTTTTTCGTAAGCATTTTCCTGATATTTGCGATCATCAGAAATTTTCGGATCCAATCCGAATTTGTCCCATTCCGGATTTGAACTCGTGTTTTCATGAATGTGCCCCTAAGTTTGCCCCATGTACAGTAATCTATAGCAACCAATCAGCAGGTAGCATTTACTAGTCACCAGTTTAAAAGCAAACATGTTATTGGTTGCTATGGGTAATTGCTCCTGGGTAAACTTAGTGCATTTTATTACATATGGGGGTAAGTGCTGGCCTATATTCATCCTGGCGTAATTTAAACAAATACCAATTAAAAGCATTTAAACCACTTTAAATATAAACATGATGCTCTACAACAGAAAAGCCTGAAAGGTAAGCTCAACTTAAATTTGGTATTTTAAAGATACAACTGGTCCACATATACAGATGGACCAATTCTAACCAGCTTTTCAGTTGGCCTTTATTTTTTATTTTGCATGGTTTTTGGTTTATCAACCTTCCTTTTCTGCTTCTTTCCTTCTAGCATGTAACTAAAAATGTTATCTGGTGGTGGGTCAGGGTTCACTGATGCCCTAAAAAAACAGATGGAATATGGGCCTCATTTTTATAGTGCTTCTAATTTTTACTGCTTATTTTACTATTCGGGCTCCCTATTCATCTTTCATTCTGACTTTCACGCTGCTGCCTGGTTGGCCTAGCAACCAGATAGCAGTCTAAATTTTTTTGAGAGCTGCAGAACAAAAACATAAATAGCTGAAAAAATAAAAAGAATAAAAATGAATACTGATTGTAGATTATATTAGAATACTATAGTTTGAGTCATATTAAAGTTAATTTTTAAGTTAACTACTTTGATTTAATAAAAAAAAAAAAAAAATAGACACAAACACACACATAAAGCAACTTTGGCTCTCTCCCACCAACAGAGCTCTACCTTCTCTTTAATACCCATATGTAAAGATGTTTAAAGCTTAGGGACAATTTCACTTTGGGCTAATTGGTTACTTTTTTTGTGATGATTGAACTTCAAGGGCACTTGCATTTGCTATTAAAGCAAAGTGTCTGCAACAACACTTTCTAATAATTATAATTGGCTGGGTCTTTTGAGGAAAACTTAACTTTGCTTTATGAAATCCTGTGCAATAAGATCTTTAGTGATTTGCTCAGTTGTTTCTATCCTAGGCTTCACTCTTTGGGAACACTGGTGCCTGAACTTAGCTGAATATCTTTTATCTTTAAAATACTGCATCTGGAATATAAATCTTGTGGTAACTATAAAACATCTCAGCATTACGGTATTGAACAATCAACAGAAATCTGCAGGTGCACAGTGCAGAAAATGTACCCAAAGCCAACATATGGAGGGATATATGGAACCCTGTACTTCCAGCCTTCTTATTGCAGGTGTAAGTACAAGATACCCTTCCACCTACTTCGTATGCCTTGCTTCAGATTTAGTCTGAAAAGGCTAGGTGCAACTTTTTAGTATGGAGCACTAACGGCAGTGATAAGCTCTCTTGCATTAGCCATTACTTCATGGGTCCTATACTGGTCGTATAGATCCTAACCAGCCTTAAGAAATGTTTTGAGCATTTATTCATATATATAATAGAATATAGAATATATAATTCCAACTTCAAAGCCAGTTTTTATGGTTGCTATTCCGAAACTTTATTTACTAATTTAAACTTTTATAAGCTCTGATCCAATCAATCAGTCTCAGCCCCTTATTACTGTCTACTGGACCTTATCCCCAACACAGTCTCTCATATATTCAAACACAAATTAAATTAACAAAAGCAAAAAAACACGATATGTTAATAGTGACCGAAAAATTCATGATACTGGCACATGACTTTTTTGATGCAACCACAACATTTTTTATGTGTACAAGTAGCTGCTCCTAGTAGCTCTGTGTGTCTTCACCCTTAAGACTCACAGTAAAAAACAAAAATAATCTAATATGCTGTTCATGGCTAAACACTCACTTGAAACCATCTTCCTGAACCATCTTCCTTTAGGGCTCTGGCACACGGGGAGATTAGTCGCCCGCGACAAATCTCACTTGTCACGGGCGACTAATCTACCCGAGTTGCCATGACCCGCCATCCCACCGGCACACGCGGTGGCGCGATTTCTCGCGAGTCTTTTTCAGCGATTTCGGGAAATCGCGCCGCCACGTGTGCCATCCCGCCGGCGACTTACATGTTCGCCGGTGGGATGGCGGGTCATGGCAACTCAGGGAGATTAGTCGCCCTCGAACAGGGAGTTTTGTCGCGGGCGACTAATTTCCCCGTGTGCCAGAGCCCTTAATCTTATGTTCCGGGTAATGTTTGAATACAGTAGGTTTGCTGATAATATACAGCCTTGTCTGATTTCTTTATCTGTAAGAAGCCTGTTTCACCATTTTCATAACAATGTTTTTTTGTCTAGTGAAAAGATTCCAAATTTCTTTTGATTCATCTTTGACACAGTGTTTGAATTTAATAAACTGCTCATCTGGTTCTCTATCACTTTGGACTAGCATCTTGTAAGGAGGAAGAATCCATTTTGCAGATAATTAACTGTAATGTTAATCACTAAAAAGTAGCAACCCAAAAGATTGTCCCTTATTTTGGACCTTAGTGAAAATACAGGGCATATATTGGAGAAACAGTACAAATATAGTCTCTTGGCCTAGATAAAACACTATTGGTATCTGTTGGCAACCATAGTTGGCTAATACAAGCAACTTTGGCACCAAGGAGGCATTAAGTGGATAGTAAACTGGTGGCATAACAACAGTTATGGATGCGGAATGTGGGGTTCAGGATAGAGTGGAGGACCTGAAGTAGTGCTATTGAGTACAGTGAGTTGGATGCCAGGTGACTGCACATAACAGACGGTAAATGGGGGGGTGTAATAAAACACAGGGGTACCATCACTAAAAGTGCTGGGTATGAGTAAAAACTGAGAAAGACAGAGAGCAAGAAGTGTAGAGTGAATTCAACATTTATATAACTGATCACATGTTTAGTTAATTTTCAGCAGACTTATCTGAATTATGGAAATATTCATTGTCCAGAAAAACTGAGGTCATAAGCATTCAGGATAACAGATCACATAATTGTACTAAAATGTTTGTAAAAACATCTGCATATGAGCAGCAAAGTTTTTTTTGCATTCAAAATGAAGGCCTATAGAAACTTTACAATGTTTTACTTAAAAGCAATGACAATGCCTTTAGAAGTCTGATGGATTTGTTGTTTTCAGCTTCAATTGGAGTTTGCACATTAGGAGTTCATGAAGTTCATGACTTGCTCCACAAACTGCTGCAGGCCAGTGCCTTTCCAACAGTTAGGACAAAGAATGTTATCTGTTTGATGAATTCCATCTGGAGATGTCGAGGTGCATAGATGATGCTTTAGTTGCTTAAAAAATCAATTTGTAATGAAAAGGTTATTGTAGTCACAGAAGCTGATCAGTTCACCTGCTTCATCTTTGCTTCCACGACTGTGTTCATTTTTCCTTCCTCCTTATTTCCTAGCATGTTAGTCTCCAGCCACCAGCAGTATATTTCATTTACAACACTTGTCAGTTTCGGCCAGGGTCTGATCATAAAACTTTTTGATTTCTTCTTCATCAGCATCACTTGTTGTGACATAAACCTGCATGACTGTAATGTGGAATGGCTGTGTTAAAAAATCAAACTGGCAAAGTTGTCATTCACAGAGTTAAAGCTAATGTTATTTCTTCTGATGAGATGGTGTGTTTTCCTGATAGGAAGAGTCCTAATCCAGTTTATTTTAGTCTGATAATACCTAGGATTTTGATGCATAGGCAATCCATTTACATCTTCACCTCCAGTACAATACCTTGATTTATACTCCATTCATTCCAAGTTCTCACATAGAAACATCAGCAGCCAGATGGCCAGAAGGCTTTAGTCCAGCAACATCATAAACTGCAGTTTAGAATCCTTAGCTTCTCTTCACTTGTATATTGAGTACCTGAGGGGCTGATCTTCATTATGATACGTCATGGTCATGAATCAATATCTTTGTCTTTGTTGCTACTGCAATCATCTGTCTTCTGTGTCATCTTGTATTGTTGCTGCCCAATATAGGTGGCAGGTTTGTCTACAGCCTCTGCTAAGACCTGTCTGCCATGGCTGACCCTGACAATAATAAAAATTCAAGACAGCATCGTTTTACCTTTCTCAGTGCTGAGATGCATTCTTGCCTTAACAAGGCACTAAACCATGAAGAGAGAAATTTGTGTGTAGAACCTAAATATACCTATTTTAACCCTCAGCACTAGAGATGTAGCGAACTGTTCACCGGCGAACTAATTCGCACGAAGATCGGGTATTCACAAGTTCTCAAGTTCGCGATTTGGGTTCGCGTGGCGTTTTTCTGCTGCGTTTTTTTCTCGGCCTAAAAACGCAGCACAAGCCACACATGGCGTTTTTCAGCAAATCCCGTTTCCATGGTGCTAATAGTGCGAAATAGCAAAAAACGCAGCGTATTTCCGCTAGGTCTGCCAGCTGCCTTTGCGTTTTTACGCAACGCTGTGTCAACAAAGTATTTTTCAGAGAAATTTTTGCCCTTGATCCCCCTACTGCATGCCACTGTCCAGGTCGTGGCACCCTTTAAACAACGTTAAAATCAGTTTTCTGGCCAGAAATGGCTTTTCTAGGTTTTAAAGTTAGCCTTCCCATTGAAGTCTATGGGGTTTGCAAACTTTGCGAACTTTCGCACTTTTTGGCGTAAGTTCGCGAATGGGTTTGCGAACTTTTTTTTTGAGGTTCGCTACATCCCTACTCAGCACTTCTAATTTGTTCTTAGAAAATGATACCTATAGAAGAATCATCCTCTATTCAACAACCCTTTCTGTAAATTTCTACCTGATATTTATTTAAAGCCTTACTTACTTGTTTTGGCTTGTTCTGGCAATTGAATTTAAGCAAAGGGCAGAAATATTTATTAAAACATTTTACACTCAGCAAGGCACAGCATATTCTATTAAATGTTGTCAATATACTTCAGCTGCAAAAAAAAGGGTAAAAAAAAATGAAGAGAATAACAAACGCTTGCTTAATTGCAGAAAACCTTGTTGTCGAATCACCAAAGAGCAAAATTTAAACTAATGACTTTCTCTCTGTGCATATCCTACAAATTTCGAGTTGAAATGTAAAGCAGGGATTTGAGTTCATCAGAAAACCAATTATGCATTGCTCCCCAAAGAACACTCTTCATTTTCTCTCACACAATATTTATATTGAAAAAAATATATTGTGTTTCATCCATTCCCATGTAAACACCACACATAAAAAGAGTTCCACAAAATGAATCATGCTGTCTCTTTTATAATTCTTCTGGAAGAAAGACGCATAAATAAAAAGAAAACTTTAGTTCAGATGAGAAATCCCCAGTGGGTGGCGACATAAATACTCGCATATGCATGTTTGGCAAAAATTAGCATAACTATTATGAATTTAATCAGATTTAGCTTGGCAAGAACTCAAGTCGCAGTGCACAGTTATAGCTTTATTTGTTTAAAAAAACACATAGATATGGTAAAGCACCATTTTGTTTTAGCCTAGAAAATATGGATTTTTAGAAATCCCTGTTATGTCCAGCCTCAGAACATGACACATGACAGCACAGGGCACCATATTGAACTATAGCTTCCCTTTTTAGTTCGCTTATTAAGCAGATGCAAGGATATTTAAAAGGAAAACAAAGAAGTAGGGTAGAAGCAAGGAAAACAAAGAAGTAGGGTAGAAATTTTGTACATTATGTTAGGGACTTCTGTACCAGCCCAAGGCAACCACAGCCCTTTAGCAGGGAAGATCTGTGCCTCCAAAGATGCCCCAGTAGCTCCCCATCTTCTTTTCTGCTGATTTACTGCACATGCTCTGTGCTGCTGTCAATTATTGAGCTTAGGGACCACTCACAATATACTGTATATAAGTCTAAAAGTCATGGTACACAGCTATTTAATTAAATTGGATTCTCATTACATGGCAACTCTAAAACCAGTGCAATTAAATAGTTAACCTTGTATCATTGGTTATATATTAGGCAAACCTAATTTTCTGCTTATTTGCGATGATCCCTAAGCTTAGCTTCTTAGCAGCTGCCCAGAGCCCACTGAGCATGTGAGTGTCGCTAACATATCTAACAGATTCCAAGGTGGGGAGCTCCTGCACAGAATTTTGTCGCTGGGATCATTACTGTTTTATACATTCCAAAAATGTTAGGTTAGTGCAGTAAGTTCAGTGTATAAAAGCAAACATTTATAATCATATTTGATTTTTGGGTTTAGTTCTCCTTTAAAGCTACATAGCTATTTTAGAGTGCCACGGTAAGTGTAAAGCACACATTCTAATCACATATTTTTTTTCAATTTAGTATATATGACAAGCTACCTTTATTTTTTTCATTTCAAACATATTCTGGGCTCTGGTACAAGGTATTGTTAGTGCATGTTTTTTACACTTACAATTGCAAAAACAACTGAAAAAATGACAACATTTGTTCTAGAAACAAATAACAGTTACATTCGGCACTCTCTCTCCCATTCACCCATGGCCATAGAAAAAATACAAAGCTAAAACAGACAGGACTTGGTGATTTATTACAACCACTGGCACAGCCTTTGATTAGGTAATGTTGTATGAATAAACAGTGGTAGCTTGTTCATTACATGTAACCCAGTCAACAGCTTAGTTTAACTGCCATTAAGTTAAGCGCTTTTCAATATCTTCACTTCATTGCACAAGGATTAGAGGGGGCCACATGATCGAATGCCCTTGGGTGAGCTGAATTTGTAACCAGACATTTTTTTTAAGAAGGTTGGAATCCCTACTGCATACTACTATAATGGAAACACACAGACACTAAAAAGCATAATATACAAAAATGCCAGTTCCCACGACCAAAGTTGCTTTTCACATTTTATGAATGTTTTAGACTGGTGTAATGATAATTAGTAATAATCCAGTGATTTGTGTGTGATATGTGTATTTAAATGTGAACATGGTATCATTTTATATTTCATGATCACGTATTAGAAAAAAAGTCTCAGATGGTTGCTAAGGGTTACTAGAGGTGTAAATTTTAAGTCTTTTTTAAATTACCCTAAAGGATTTCTAATATTATTTGGATAGATTGTTTTCAGTTTAATATGTAAATGAAGTTCTAATTACTGCAGAGGTTGAGTATTAGAAATCCCAGCAGTGGGACCTTAATCATAATCTGGTGGTAGACATATATATACTTCAGAACACTGGTTCACACAATACACAGAGAACAAAGCTTAAAAGGGTTCAGTCACGAGAAAACAGTTTTTTTACAAAATGCGTCCGTTAATTTCCCTCCTCCAACAGAATCCTGCATTTTTTTTATAATTTAATTTTTAAATTTCACATGGGGCTAGCCATATCCTTCATTTCCCAGGGTGCCACAGCCATGTGACTTGTACTCTGATAAACTTCAGTCACACTTTACTGCTGAGCTGTAAGTTGGAGTGACATCACCCCTCCTTCCTTTCCCCCCAGCAGACGATCAGCTGCCAAACAAAGGGAAGGTAACTCAATAACATTATCCTGACACCGGCTTTGCTCAATGGTAGATATAAGGATAGCAGACATTGTGTCTTTTATTACATATGAGGGTAAGAAACCTAATTTTTTTTAGATGGAGTATTTGTGTTTTTTGTTTGAGTTTTATTGCATGCACTGTGCTCTGGTGCAATTTTCATCGCCTTTCTTCTATTGGCACAGAGGGTTGCTAAATATTTTCTAGGTTTGCAACAACTATATACTTAAGGAAGCATTTTTTGTACAAAGTACAATTTTTCAGCATTGTGCACATTTTTCCCAATTATGACTTTTAGTACATTCTCCCAGAACAGAGCATTATTTGAATTGTTCACTCCTATGCATTCCAGCTGTTGTGTATACCTAACAGACTAACATTTCCATAGCACATTGCTCTTACCCCTTTTTTTGATCAGCCCTATTTATTTACTCAAAAGCTAAGCAGGAGACATTCAGTTATTTGCTTGGAACGTCGTTTTTTTGTAACATGGCAAGTTACATCCATCTCCGACCGTGTCTCCAAACTTCTGAGTCATGTATGATATTTGCTTAGCTCTCTTCATAATAAGGCAGCCGTGAATCCTTTACAAAGTTCTCATCTCTTTAGATGTTAAGTGGTTGTAGCCATGGAGACAATCAAATGCGGCTTTGCACCTGTATTTGTACATGCTCTCTAATACTTATATCCTTCCACTTCATGAATATTCCCTGCAAAGTTTAATGTATTTAGGATTAAATATTCTGACTGTGCTATAGAAAAACATTAACTCTGCAATAGTCCAATAAAGAAAATATACAACTATGTTAATTTCAGCATGGCTACAAATACAAAGATAGAAAGGTTTATGAATCCAGAGCTCATTTATGCAAAGAGCATACTGTATGTTTCTCTATATTAGCATTTATACATATGGGTGGCTACATCACCTAATAATAAATAATACTAAATATATAAATAAAATAAATTGATATAACCAACATTGTCCTGTATCTTATTCCTTTCCAGCATATACAGTATATTCTGGCTCTTTGATTTAATGATGACAATGATTTAAATTCATAAGTCCAATTCAAGTAGTATGTCATAAAAGATCAACTGGAGAGCCTTTTAGATGAAGTATACGTGCAAAGGTTTATTCAGAGATGCTTAGCACTACATGTTTTTGACCTCATAAGTCCTTTCTCAGATAAAAGGCACCTGAGGGGGGTCTCATAAAACATTACTTTTCAGTCATACTGTGACACTGTTTACGGAACTTGTGCTCTCCATTTGCTAAATGTGTTTTGTGCAGCCATTTGTAATTAGAAAATGATGCACTTCTTTCATAATGTAGCTAGGTATTTATACCTATTAGTAAGGGTTCATGGACCTTTAAAAGCACAGCAAAAATATAATTAAGATTCTCATCCAAATAAATTTCTAATTTCATACTCACTGGATGCTGTTTAGCACATGTAAAGATTGGATTCCAAACTTTTGCACTTTCAAATTTAGGGGTGTTGGTAACAATGACAAATTGCAAATCAAAATAAAACATCTTGGCACAACTGTGCCAGAAGGTTTGGTACGTGGGGGTTTTAAGAATGGGGTGGCTAAAAAACACAGTGTAATGTGCAAAGTTTTAGGTTCAAGTAGCCCTGTTTTAACCAACATTGTAGCATTTTTTTTTCAGAATTACAATGTAATAGCAGTATCATCTGCTAGAACTTGCACACTATGCACCACTGTGAACACAACTCAGTGTACATATTGGCAAATTGTGGGACACTTACCATATTTGTGTTATTTGCAGCTATTAATGGAATTACTACTGGGTCTATGCTGTTCTTTCATACGCAATTGATCTTAATTGATGGCAGCATGCTAAAGGGGCTCATTGGCCCTCATCAGACATTCCAAGCACCTTTGTCAATAGCATTCAATTTGCTTATATTTTAGTACTTTGTTCTTGTACTTGCTGTTGTTAATGAGCCACGTGTTTTTTTTTTCCATAATGCAAAATACCATGCCTTAAAGCTACAAAAAAACAAGGTTTTGCAATGTGTGGATTTATGCAAGCTTACTTATCATTCAGTACAAGGTACTGTCTAATTAGTACAGAAAAAAAGAAAAATGAAGAAGAAGCATTGCTTGCTTAAATAGAACTTCTGAGCGTTTGGTGTAAGGGGTCACAGTCACCACAAATAAATCAAAAAAAGTCACAATCTTGTAAAAAAAAAAGTTGCACGTGTCAAAAAAAAAAGTTGCGTTGTAGCTGCAATTTACATATGTTGCATCATTTCATGAATTTTTCAGCAGCTTCACAAATTTTTTGCTAGTGAAATTATTCGGCAGGCATGGATTTGCAGCGAATTTGCGCATTTAGTCGGTGGATTTATTCGCGAAATGGCTGCAAAAATTTGCAGTGAAAAAATCACAGCACACATGACAATGTCTTTTGACATGGATGAAATTTTTGCCATTTTCCACTGTTTTTCAAATCTTTTCAAAGATTTCAACATCTTTCAGCGAAGCAAAACATGACTGATTCATCACTACTCATCACTAATTACAGTTTCATAAAAGGCAAATGCATAAAATTGTGATTCTGATTTGAATCATCACAGCAAAAACCATATTAAAGGACCAGGTAACCAAGCAGTGGTTTGAAGGAGAATATAAATAGGAGATGCCTGAAAAGAAAAGTAAATAATAAAAAGTAACAATAACACAGACCAACAGTTTTTTGTCTGCTGGGGTCAGTGAACCCCATTTGAAAATTGGAAAGAGTCCTAAAAGGAAAGCAAATGTCTCTGTTTAAATTGTGAATAAAAATAAAGTTATTAAAAAAAAAAAAAGGAAAGCAAAAGAATTTAAAAACTGCTGTATATGAAGACCAATAGAATTGACCATTTTATAACATTCTAAAAGTTAACTTACAGGTGGACCATCTGTTTAAGACAACCCTGAGAGTAGGTATTCAAGGATTAAATTAATCATACACATTCAGTGTGAAAGTAGTTATGCCCAGACTAGGACAAAACTCTTCCCTGTTACTGCATAACCCATATGTGTACATTGTTCCAGCATCTTCCTTGATATGAAGTAGATGAGTGACTTGACATGGTTACATTATTTACTTATGATATTCAGTTTGTATGTGGTATCTTACTTGAAAGTTCATGTAGTGGAACAGAGGGATCAAACTGTGAAAAACTGCATTGTACACTTCACTGACTAATTCTTTGAGTAGCCATTCACTGAATGAGTGGGAGGAGATGATCTGATGATAGAATCTCACTAGGTCGTACTTCTTTTCAATCCACATCACAACATGTTTTCTTTCATTCGTCAGCTTTTTGTGGTGTAAGGCTAAGTATTTAATCACATGAGACTTTAATTCCAGAAAGTGCACATAGTTGTGTGAGACTTGGCTCATGTGGTGTGGATAGGATGCATTCTGTTGCGCTCCTTTGGCCAGGTTTTTTTTTTTATCTATTTGCCATTTCAGTCCTAGGTCCTTGTAAAATAGGACTAGAAAAGAATAGAAATTCACATTTTCAGTATGACCAACAATGTTTAGTCCAATTCTGTGTTTTTATATCAATGGATTGCTATGTGAAATACATATATATTAAAGTAAAAGGTGTATATATTCCTTTTCAACTAAAAACACGTAGAGATCTCTGGCCCCATTTGCAGAACTAGGTCTATTATACTTATAATTAAAATACTGTAGGTGAACATTTAACCTTAAACAAAGAATATTATTTAAGTTCATTATTTTTATTATCATCTGGACACATTTGCTCCTTTCCTTGTCATCCCCCAGACTGAGAACATATATTTTTATATTGCTATTTTAATGAGCTTCCTTTCCATAAAATATTTCCCTTTGCCCTCCCAGTCCCCAGCAGCAGGTCATGCTACTCTGTTATGCCCTTTTTGCTGTTCCTAATGGTATAAATGACTTACAAAGCAAATGAAGGAATCTGGCAGGCTGCTAAGGCGAGTAGCCCATACCATGCATTTTCACCACTCCATCACCTTACTTACCTTGTAAAGCCAAAAGAGATTTAAGGAGAGTAACTCAATTAGACCAGTTATACCATTGCAATCAATCAGAACTTTACTTTCATGTTCAAATTGGCAGTAGACTGCTCAAAGCTATGAGACGATTGGTTGCTATTGGCAACAGCACTTGTATATTTTAGTAGCTATATTAGTAAGCCATTAAGTCCAAGTTATTATAATGGGTTTATATTTGCAACATCGCAGCCACTCATAGCAAGCAATCAGATTATTCCTTCATTATTCTAACTATAAAAGGCCAATCAATGTAAATTGGTTGTTTGTTATGGGCATACTGAGTAAGAGGCAATTCTGATTTCTTCTCATCAACCCATCACCTCACCTTTTTTGAAGAATTTCAAAGTTCAACACTGGGGGGCACTGGCAAATGTCGACACTCTTTTGTCTTTCTTATATACTTTAATGGTCATGATGGTCATAGTTCTTATAGACTAGGTCCCTTTGGTTTTAGTTCCTTCCTAATCAGAAATTATAGATTTTCCAAAATCAAAGGATACTATTGCGCTCTGCCCACTAGCTGTTTTAATTATTCCAATACACAGACATTTCTTTTGCCTTGTACTGAATGGCATTGATTTGCCCACAAATTACTAATATACCAGTTGATTAGAATTAACCTTAAAATTGAACCTGCAGCAAAAACACACGCATAGTGAATCCAGATCCTGCAGGTCGCAGATACCAAATGGTCTCAGTTTAGTTTTGTATGAATAGATTTGGTAATTTCTAAATAGGTTGCTGTCAGGTGATTACATTGCATAATTTGGCCATTTCTATACCCTAGAATGCTGATACTGTGCAGACAATGGGCCCTATTGACTGTGATGGTCAATTGTACTTTATTGGAAAAGCACTTCAATAAAGCAAGACTAGACTGTATTTTTCATTGTGAAACCAATAGAAGTCATCTGTATACAAGTTGCCATTTTATAGGGAATGTTGTTTAATTGTAAACTCAGGTTTTCCTAATTAAAGTAACTTGTTAATTAAAGAAACAAAGAAAAAGGCTTCATGTGGGCTTGCTATTCGTAGGTAAAGGCTCTTTTCTTGTAATATTTATTTCTGTTGTCTATATGATACATGCTAGGGAAATGGTTTTGATTCTCTCTTCTGGCATTTACACAGTATGGTATAGGTTTCTGCCTGGAGAATACAAAATTAAAAATAATAATCAGGCAGTAATAAAAGAAAAAAATCTTTGTGCAATGTTCCCTCTAAGCTGTGCACTTGTGTGCATAAACACAAATTTTGAGGCCAGCGCACAACAAATTGTGGTGTGAAAACACAACATTTTGTATCTATTCTGATACAGTTTTTGCACGATAGAATTTTTTTGGTGCACATAGCCAAGAAGGAATTAAAGGGAACACTGGTGTTGTGATAGTCCATCTGTCTGATCATCTTATCTCTTAGGATAGAAGTGACCAATGATAATAGACATATAATTCCGTGGTAATGATAAAAAAAAAATTTCAAAATAACCTTAGTGCGTCTCAACCTTACCTATAAAAATGAATGGAAAAACAATATGAGAGCCCCCAGTACCATTTTTAGTGATACATACTTTAATGTAAATAGATAACAAAGGGATTGGGCATTTGTTCCAGGTGCAGTGGGCACAAACCATTGATTCCCCAATCTGCCATGGAAATTCTGACTTTATGCCTATTAACCACATTTGTCATTACTTCCCCTACTTGCCTTCTAAGAAAATAGCTCTTGTCACAGTGACAACTGTATAAAGCTCAAACAGGTTTCAGACACAGTATAGGCACTAAAGTTCAAACCCTTGCTTGAGAAAAAAATGCACTACTTTGCGGAGGCTAGCATGCTGGGCTTCAAAAGTACCTATATTCTTTTTCAAGGTTACCCTGAGTAAAGGACTAATCATTCAAAATGTCCAAATGATTAATTTCCATACCTCTAGACAAGCACAGATGAATGGAAATTCTGGCCTGTTAAGGCCCATGTGGCCTGTAGATGGACAGCAATGTTATAAGATAGAAAGCCAGAAAGTGTACAAACATAGTTTGAAGCAAGTGCTTGGTTAGCTGGAAAGTACAAAAACCTGCCTAACCAATCCTAGCCTATAGACCTGGAAATAGTTATTCCATTATGATAGAATAACAATTTTGGCCACAACTTTATTGAATTATCATAGTAAAATAAAGGTATATGTTAACATCAAATATTAAATAGTGTATAAATAACAACTTCACCTAACCTGGGACCTTTGCAACAACTAATGACAAACCTCAACTGTGCCAAGCCAACAACCCCTTTTCATTGTCCAGCATGATGGCAACACAAGGTTATGCACTTGCCATTTCCAGCCTTATAACTTCTCAGAAACTTAGGTACCTACTAGGGGTGAGTGAAATTTTTTGCCAGGCATGGATTCACGTATGAATTTGACGGGGCACGTCAAAAAAAATTGCACGCATAAGAAAGACTGTGGAGACTTATTCCCTCCCTTCCTGTCTTACCCAGATGTATTCATCTAACAAAGAAGACACAAGGACACAGTTAAGTGGGGCTGAGTTTGGCCACAGCTTTATTATATGATACATCATCGGTAGTCCTTGCCATGCATTCCACCTTTACCAAAAATTTAACAAACTGTTTAGCTGTTTTATAACCGAATGCCAGCCACTGCAAACCCAGTGGGCATGTGGTAGACATCAAATAACACCATATAATAAATGGGCAAGGACTATCACCCGCCATTTGCTGTGACAAAATATTTTACACCCATTTTTTTTAACAACAAAAATAAACAGTGCTTTACTGAAATTTATGTACGTAGCTGACCGAAATTCAATGTCATCAGGCCAACGTGCCTGAAAATAGGGAGGGAGGGAGATGCGGCTCTGGACACGCCAGTCGGAAGGAGGGGGAGTGCAGCATGGGAGATGCCAGGAAGTAGAGGGGTGAGCGAGACGACTGCGCTTTTACACCAGAAAACGAGCTTAGGTGACTTAACCCTATTATCCACTGAAGGAATTAAGCAGTTACTTGGCTCCGCGCTTTCATTAAGCATTTCAGCTCTTTCTAAGTTGCACAATACTTGCATTTTCACATATTTTTTTAGTTTCTTGAATTTTTCTGTGAAGCGAAATGAGACAGATTCACAACCATTTGCACGTCAATAAACCTTAAATGTATCCCATAACCCTGGCCACATGTGACAACTAACACAGAGGCCAACAAAAGATGGAGGGTTTGCTACCAAATATGCTGCCCTACCTAATCACTGGCCCACAATCTCTTTTTTCTCCCCCACCAAACTCTCTAACTAAACTTAACTGCCTGGGGCAGTTACAGACACATCAACAAGAGCATGCACCCACTTAGATTGTAAGTTCTATTGGGCAAAGACTTCCTTCCTACTGCATCTCATACAACATGGCCCATAAACTGTGTATTTTTACTTATTCGTTGTATTTATTATAATATGTGTCTCCCTATGGGTGCCGTTATATATTGTAGGATTGTACAGCGCTGTGTATTCTTGTAAGAGTATTCTCCTAAACGAGTCAAGCACAATTGAGGGTAGTAAGGTGCATTGTGGACAAAATATGCCTGTTTTATGCACTTTGCACTGTGTGACTTCCCTAGGGTTTTGGGCACCTTCCCTGCTTAATCAATCAAAAAACACAATTACCATCACTCCGTCATCACTTAGCCTCAGTGTTACTGTTCTGCCCATGCTGTGGATAGATCTGCAGCAATGAGAAATAGCTTGATAGATGATCCTGCTATTTGACAAGTAGCCTTGCGCTCTGTAAAACCATAATAGTACATCACAGTGGCTCATGGGCTAGTACTGCTTCCTTGCTGTGCTGCAGTCTTCAGTTTATTGCTGACCAGGACACTATCTGTATGTGTATTTTCACAGTATCCCTGTGATATTTTCTATGGGAATTCTTCTTTCCTCCCACACTTAATACCCCATACAGACAGGTTAATTGGTTCCTGCTGAAGTGACCCAAGCATGTGTTCTGTAAATTGAATAAGTACTATAGATTGTAAGATTGTCTAGGAACCCATAGGGTTAATATACCCTTTTGGCTTTAAACCCTACACTTCCTTGTTTCTAGTCACTAGACAGAAGCTCTTGTATGTTTTCTTATATTTATATATCTGTTCTTAATTGGCCATATGCTTTATGACCACTTCCTGCATACTGTACTATAGTGTTTAGCACTTCCCCTTCCTCTTTGGCCTGCATCTTTTGAACCACTAAGGCCCCAGTAAAGCATCATTAGCCTAGAGAAGACATTCATCTCTAGAGAAGTCGAGGAGCACGAACCCTGTGAATGAGGATTTATTCAGTGTAGGATAGATATATGTTATAGCACTTTCTAGCTAAGTGAGTCAGATCAGGAATAGCTAGCAAGAACAGTTTCTTTGCTCCAAACAGGAGAGATAGCTGGAAGTATTCTCCTTTACAGGCTCTGCCTGGGACCACAGTAGTGACAAGGGTATCAGGCATAGTCTCCTCCCTGATCCACATCTGTTGTATGGGATCCAGTCCATTAAGGTAAAAACCCTAAGGGCAAGGGCACACAGTGCGTATATCCGCTTCTCTTTGGCCTCGCCCTAAGGATAAAGAATTGCTTACCAACTACTTTCCACAGTGGTACTCTGCCTTTACCATCATTTTAATGGTTTTTCTACATCTGCTTGTGAGTATTTATATGCACAGCTATGCATTTGGATCAATTAAATTGTTCTTCAGTTTTGTTGCAAAGAGCTTCTGGCTTCCATATTTTTATTTCTACGTTTACTTTATTACATCTGGCAGTGGGAAGTGTAGTTTAACAATACCGTCCATAATAACTCTTCCACATAGCGAAGGCCCATCCTAAGAAAGAGAGTCTAGTGTACCCCATGCTCTAATCTATCCTAGCTGGACTTGTCTGTATTACAGACAAAAGGGAGTTACATAAGCTCAACCATGGCATTGACTTTTAGCAATGATGAACAATCTGAAAATCTCTGTACAACATGTCGGTGTTATATAATGAATTATAAAAAAAGAAATGTGCATATTACATAACAGATAAGATTAGGGTGATAGCTGTTCATTTAAATCATTTAGTATTATAAAGTACTTGCTTCCCTCTCTATATGCTAAAGAGCTATTGGCTGTCCTATTATGAGACAATATAATGCAAGAATTAAATAGACTCAAGTCAGGGACCTTACCCCATTTGTTTTCAAACACAAGCTGGATAGATGAAAGGGACTGATATATCTCAATTGCATCCAATTTACACCCAGCGGAAATCGAAAGCAAGAGGATAAATGGGAAGTTTTATTTAGAATATCAGGTTCATAATAAGATGCGCTTCTCTGCACGAGTTGTTGTAGAATTAGGCATGGTGATTATAGAGAAAGATGGATGAATCTTGGGAATTAGTGAATATTGTCTTCTGTGTGTTATGCATATGACTTGTATGTGGAGAGCAATGCAAATTCTGCATTAAAAATGTTGTTTTCTCTGGAAATTACTTCATATTTTATCTGTGCATGTGATATATTTAGTAAGTTTAATGTTATATAGAAAATGTCATTTTATTTAAAAACACAGAAAAAGCCCAGGGCAATTTAAATGAGACTACTTTTTCACACTGAGCTGTGTGCAAACTTTTATACATATATGGGATCCCTTAACCAGAAACCCATGATACAGAAAGCTCCAAATATGGGAAGGTCATCTCCCACAGCCTTAATTTTAATAAAATTATTCACATTTTAGAAATAATTCCTTTTTTTCTGTAATAATAAAACAGTGCCTTGTATTTGATCTCAACTAAGATATAATTAATCATTACTGTAGGTAAAACAACCCTATTGGGTTTATTTTATAATTAAATATTTTTTAAGTAGCCTTATGGTATGGAGATCCAAATCATGGAAAGATCTCTTATCTGGAAAACCAAAGGTCTCAAGCATTCTGGGTAACAGGTCCTATACCCGTACCAGGCTTTACCTAATATTTACTTCTTGGCTGTTGCTGGTTACATTGTCTCCTTTTTCTACTTACCTATTCACTATACCTGATGTGCAGATGGACACCCAACACACACAGGTTGGTGCACTTAGCTATCATAATACAAGCGTAATATCCATAGACTAGAATGTTCATGTTCAATGTATTAGTATCATAGCCCACAGGGACTGGCAGCCTATGTAAACAATGGAAACAAAGTCAAAGTCAACCTTATGCACAAACATGTGTAAACTTCCCCTATGGCTTGATAATCCCATACTTAATATTTCCCTTTATTTCTAAGAATCTGTATCCATAGTTACCTGAGTGGGATAGTTTATTCTCCTATTGGCCTAGGGATTGTATGATCGCTTACTGTTAGACTTCAATATAGTAATTGCAAAGCACCAGTCCTTCCTTTTTGGCCTCTATCTTCTGACCCAGGTGGATGTCTTCTGGGAAGCCTGGTGTCAACAAGGCCTCAGTAAAGAAAAAAAAAAGTGCCCAAAGGGAACTATCACCTTAGTCAGGGAACAGGGACTCCATGGGGATTGGACAGATATAAAATTATCTTTGTCAGAGTGCGTCTAGGAAAATAAGATAGTAAGACTTGGTTATAAAAACATAACCTTGTGCTCCACCTAAGGACTGATAGCTGGAGTTAGCTCTCCCTTAGGCATAACTGGCCTAAAGTGAAGGGACGCACACAGTTACAATACTGTTAGTAGTTTAGTATTTATAATGGTTGCAGTTCTACCCTTGTCTTGCATTTTGGTTAGTTTACCTTATATATTAGGCAGCTGCAAGACAGCAGAAAACTCAATCTCCATGTTTGCCCAGTAACCCATAGCAACAAAGATGTTAAGATTCTTTCTTTTAAACAATTGACCAGTAAATTCTACCTGCTGATTGGTTGCTATGGTTTACTGCTCCTGTGCAAACGCCAGTGCAGAACGCCTGTGCAAAACACCTCTTATAATTATTGATGAGCGATTTCTTACACCAGGTATGGATTTGCAGCAAATTGACGAATATTGCCATTTGTGAATAGTTTCCTGAAACATCTGCGAAAAATTTGTTGCGCATCAAAAAAAATTAAAAATGGGCGCAGTTGCAGCAAAAAAAAACCACACAAATAACTTGTTTCGCAGATTTTTCTTGTGCTTTGATATTTTTTCGCCAAAGCACAACGGGACAGATTTGCTCATCACTACTTATTACATACAGTAACCCCAAAAGTGCAACTGTATATTACTGGCACTGGGAATTGTAGTTGAGGGTGGCAAAATATTTGCTCCCCGTTTCTTTGCTAACCCTGATGTTTACCTTTCCATAACAGCATTATTATAAATGCAGAATTTCTAGGGATTGAAAGGGTTCATTTCTGAACATGGTGCAAAGTGCAACTTGGTATGCAAATTGGTATGTTTTTATCCACAATGCAACATTTTCTTCAGGATTCCATCATAATTACAGATACATGCAAAGTTGTGTTTTGTATGCCAGTTACAGCACACATTTTTTTTCTTCTACATTAATGTTCAAATGATATAATTTACAGAGTACGTCATACAGTAAGTCAGTTATGGCTACTGATACAATTATGTAATTACGTGTAATGCCTGTAATTAACAGGAAGAGCATCAGTGTTGGAATTAAAGGGACAGGCAATGAAGAGACAGTGAATGTACCACTCTACTACCTGTACCTTTACCTGGTATAATAGCGCCCACTTCTGCTTTGTAGTGCTAAGGTCCTGAGTTCTATTTCATCTTGGCCACTATCTGCAAGGAGCTCATATGTTCTCTCCATGCCTATGTAGGTTTCCACACTCCAACAATATACTGTACATGAATACATAAATATGCCTATAATTATGGACGGTAACACCCGGAATGCAGGAGGCCCTGGCTCAATGAATTCCTTTAAGCAGATTCACTTTTTAATTAGAATATTATTCTATTGTCTTTATTGGCATATTATAAAAGTGACCCTATTGTGTAAGAATGTGACCTTAGATTGTAAGCTCCACTGGGGCAGTGACTGATGTCAATCATGATTAATCTCTGTAAAATGCTGAGAGAAAGACATTTTTTGGCACTATATAAACAAAATTAAGGGGAACTAAGCATTGGCAGCCTGATGTGGAAATACCCTGGAGGCAAGAAAAGCAGAGGAGACCTATCTAAACATAAAGTACATACATGGAAAAATAAGCTTAGAGTAAAGGTCTGTGCATGTAATGCATAGTCACAACATATCGTCTTTTTCAAGGGCAGCAACAGAAATAACCTGCCTGCTGTAGTTGTCTAACTGTATTTTACCATCTGGAGGCTATTGGTGATGATGTGAGTTGGGGTTCATAGCTGGAATTTGCTGGTTGGGATTCCATTGTACAGAGTAAAAAAACACAGCACCCTCAAGGCACAGACAGGGAGGAAGCACAGGAAGAAGGTTGAACTGTCAATTTATCAATTTACTTACTCTGTAAACAGAGGAGCTGCCTAACTTAAATTATTTTTATGTGCCACCACATTCAATTTGCTTGACATTTGCTGATCAGAAATCCTTTTCTGCCCCGATGTGCTCTTATTAAAGAGAAACTGCAGCCCATAATTGTGCTGAATCAGCACCTGCTGTAGCTGTGTTTCAAGTCATTTTGGATTGAAATTGGCTTATAGGATTTCCATGAAGATGAGTCACTTCTCTGTACACATGCATGGATTAAACAGTTACACAATAAGACTGGTCTTGGTTGGGGGGATGGAATGTAATAAAGTAGGATATTAAAGACAATGGGGAGAATTCTATAAGATTTGGTACGTTGAAATAGTATATCACATCAAATTAAGGCATTCATGGAGAAATAATTTGTTTCTGGATTTAAAGGTAACGTAGCTAGGGGGCCCGTAGTGAGAAGATCTTGACATGAATGGAATGGAGTGTTGATTTTTGTATGATTAAAATGTTACAGCTGATGATTAGTAATAGTTTATGGAAACCATGGTTTTATTGTATAATAGAATGTATATACTTGGTTTTATAAATACATTTCACGCAGAAGTGATTAAATATCAGTATTAGAATAACCTAATTTGATACAAAATTGAATTGTATTTTAAAGTATTATGTTGTAATTATAGAATGCACCTTTACACCTTTTAAAGGTTGGCTAAAATGCCGTCATGTATCTGCGCTCAATTTTAGTATGTATACACATCTGTGAATCAATAACTATGTTTATATATATATGTAATTTGAAAAGGGTCTCAGAAGGGATTGAAATATATGTTAAACACACATGCTACATTAGGGTTATCAGATTTCCAGATTGCCATGCACCCACTCAACATCACAGCCACATATTTTAATCTTAATATATTTCCCTAGAAAATCTCCAAAATAATTTTATACATATTCATTGCTTTAGCAAGGGAGGAGGGAAGAGGGTCAGGTGCAGCAGATCACTTCTTCCTTCCTTCCTGTTGTCCTGGAATAGCAATGATTGACTTGTTGGGGTTCTTTTGCCATAGTGACAGCGGGGGGACAGCTTTCAGTGGTGGGGATGCTTGCCAGGGTCAATTTTCCACAGGGACAGGAAGCACAAAATGGGGTCCGTTCCTCTGAAATGGGGACTGATGGTAAACTTATGCTACATACACTTGTTTGGTTAAGAAATATTGTAGCCCTGATTTTATACTGTATGTGATTATGATACCATGAACTGGGGCAGTCGGGTGAATGTTTGGTGCTGTCCATGAATTAAATATACAGTGAATAATGTCCCCCCTATTGTAAGATATAAGCATATTATAAGTCTCCGAGGAGTTACTTGACCATTTATGCAGGTCATAGAATAGATCCTCATATTTTACAACAGGGGGTACATTTTTTATTATAAGAAATTACATCACAAACTGATCCGATCACAAAACACCATATATGCCCCATATACCTCCTATGCCCCTACTGGCTTTCAATGTCTGATACATTTCAATGTAGAGGGCAATGCATTATTATGATTTGAAAAAAGTAGCAGATATGAATTTGATGAAAGAAAACAGAGAAATGTATATAACATCACTGAATAAGATATATCATAATGTCCATATGAATAGAATACCTCTATTACTTATATATATACTTATATACTTAATATATTTCTTGGTTGCCCCCTCAGTTCAGAATAGAGGTATACTGAATACCTCTTGAAAATAAGTAAATGCTGGTCATAAATTAGTATTGCACATCAAAAATGACTTGGGTGACCCAGACCTTCAAAAAGAGGTAATAACCCGGAAAAGGTCATGCTCAGCAAGGAGCCATTCAGCCAAGTTTAGCTAATCAAAAGTGAGAGCTGTGCCTATATACTTCTCTTCTCTTTTCATTTTATTGTTTTGTTAGAGCCCCATCAATGCACAAAGACATAGCAAGTAAAAACATGGTAACACAAGTTGATTTTCTAATACTGTCAAATCCCCTTCTTCTGGGGAAATCTACTAGGCCAGTAAGCCATAGTACAAAGCAGTTTATCAGTGCTCATGTGATTCCACATAGACAAGCTTAGTAAAATCAAAAGTTGTTTATTTACACAACAATTATGTGCATGTTTTGTGCTCTGTTGATCATAATCTCCATCACTTATACTGTATACAATACACAACATTTTAATATGGCATGCTCAAAAACTTGCTTTACACTGAATACTTAACATACCTATAGAGGATGCAATCCTAAATGTGTTTTGTCCATAATGAAAATATTTCCCATCTCCTGATGCAGAAAGCATCAATAATCATATAATTATTCATACACAATATGTAATCACTCAAGATGTGCCTAATCATATCACAAACCCACATCATAAATGTTTGCATATTCTACTGTCATAAACATCCACAATACACTTATCCATTGATCAAAAAATAATCAGATCACACACTTGCATCACTACTTCACCAGCGTGTTTAATTATACCACATATTTCATGTGTCATAGAATATCAGAAAGTGCCTTCTATATTTATCTACCTTATTAACGTGTGTGAAAACATGATTCAACAGGCATAGGGATTATATATTCTTCTTCTTTAATAAAGTAAATATTTATTTAACACAAACAGCTCAGTACCGCAAGGTCCAATTTTACCTTTCACTAATAAAAATCAGAGATCGACAACTTTTATTAAATAATTTGTTTATAATGTATTAATACTTTTAATTTTTGGGGTGCATTGTATGTGAAGCTGGCAGGTTACATGAAGCAAGTATAAGGAAAATGCAAAGTGACATTATGCATTACACAACAAAGATCAGTTTATTCACATCACAATATATATTAAAATAAATCACAGAAATGTGCCTTTGAGACAGATTTATCAAAATTTACATTTGTATAATTTTTGTGGATTTGTCTACCATGAAAAATATTTAAAAAGCACAAATGTTGAATTATTAATTAAATGAGTGAATATAAAAAGTATGAACGAATAAAAACCCAGAATAAATGCAGTTGTAATGCTTAGTGGGTGTGCAGCAAAGTGTGCAGGTGTTGGACCCGCAGCAATTCACTTACATGCAGGGTGGGGGACAAAGTCCAAAACATGTAGTGCATTGCTCTCATATTTGCACCCTGCTTTGTACATAATATATGACTTTTTATGTATTTCATAATTTAGCAGGTGTATTGGCAAATATTGAAATGTCTCCGCTATGTAATCATTTTCTTGCTAAATACCAAGAGATTGGCAAGAAATATTGTTTAGATAAAGCTAAATCTAACATAACATTGGACTTATCTATCATGTCAGACAGAGGGAGGCCCCTTAAGGTGTGAATTAAATTAGCTAATGTAATACTGCTAATAATACTTGCCTGCTAACCCTTTATCGGGTTAAACAAAAAATCATAAATCACAAACAAAGTGACAGTCACATTAGGCATCTGTACCTACCCCCTTCTCTGAAACAGATTTTTTTTTTTTTTATTGAAGCCTGAGCGTGCTTCAAATACACCCAGTGCAAAAACCGTGCTACAAATAAAGTGCAACACATAGTGCAGGAGGGTGCCTGTGACTTAGTCTCTAAAGAGACTTAGTCCATAAAAACCCCCGAGGACACCAGCCAAAAGGCGCAAGTGAAAAAGGAGTCTTTAGGCCCACCTTCGCCCGAAGGCTAGGGTGGGCTCCTTTATCCCTGACCTCCCCGGCCAAAGGCACAGCAGGAGGCAAGGGTCTTCAGACTCCCTTTGCCGCAAGACTAGGGGAGTCCCTTTAGCCATCCCCCTCCCAACCGAAGCAGAGAAGGGGTCCGGACATCAGTGGACCTCTGAAGAAGTCCCATAAACTGTTTTGCACCCGCTCCAGGGGCCGGTTTCAGGGAGGGAAGGAGCCAAAAGGCCGCACATCCCTCCCCTAGATCAGTGCAGCCCCGAAGGGTAAGCACTCAATCCGAAAAAAGTGCATAAGTGCTTTAAAAGAATAAATAGGGGTAGGGGTTAAAATTCATAAAAAAAGTGCAGTGACCTGCCCCAGCCTAATGGCCAGAATTATAAAAATTGTACACCTCAGCCAAAAGACGTAAGAGCGATGTGGACAGCATAAAAAAGTGAGGATGCGCTCATACCCGTGCTGCTCGTGGCCATACACCCGTGCAGTAGGGCACTGACAACTCAGGCTTTAATATGCTATCCGGCCCCCCTGGCCAGAGGACCACAGATATTCCATATAAAGGTAGAACTACACAGAAGATTTTTGTCAGATTTTGTGGGTCCGAATTTATCTTTTTATTCAACGCCACATGATTTGGCATAATGCTACAAAATCTGATCCCCCCCACAGTGTTATCTCAAATCTGATCCGATAAAGTGAACTGCTTCTTGTCTTTATGTTAATACATGACAGTCAATGGATTTCATTAAGCAACAAACATTCATGAAAACACAGCATGCAGCTTTCCCTTTTTAATAGTAATGTCAGATGGCAAATCTTCTCTAGTTTACCGATCTCATTTTAATATTGCATTATTTTTAAATACTTGCAACTGTAGCTGACTTGTAGGGTGCAATCTGTCCTGCCAACCATATCAAACTAAATCCCATAGGTAGTTCCATGTCTTTTCCTAATTAGATAAAGTTATGCTTAGTCAGATCAACATAGATTGAATGTAGATACATTGGACATTATATAGTGGAGGATCAGATTTTGTAGCATCACCACAACTTCCCATACTGTTACATCATGAAATTCCTGTGGGACTGGAAAACTCTAAGGCTCCAGTATGGGTTAGCTCCACTTTTGTGCAGTAATTGCCTTGACTGGTAAAAGATTTATGAAACTACAAGAAAAAAGGTTAGCACAAATTCAAGTGCTAGACTGGTAGGACAATGCCAGATGTAGTTATTCAAGCCTCCCATGCCAGGCTGTCTATACAGAAAGCTACTGTCTACATTTTTATCGAACCTGAATAGATTTTTCTCAGGAAATAAGTTTACCAGCCAGACCTGTTTGTAGAATTTATTTTGATTCTGACAGTGTTTGAGCTGCTTGATTAATCAATTTGATTTCATGAATGACGTTATACCCACAGAATCTCTTCAGCAGAAATATATATGATATTAAAATGTATCTGTTTTCAAGTCAGTCCAAGCCCTAAAAAAAATTAACTCAGCAAGAGTTCGGTCATAATATGTTTCTTTTCTATCTGTGGCAATTTTAAGACTTTAAACTAATGGGACTTTTGTGGTTTGGGAGATAACAAATGATAACCAGGGGTCTTGCTAGAGTCTTGCTGAATTCCTCATGAAGGAGTTTTCTGAATTATACAATATTATACATATTTTTTTTAGGTATTGCAGCAAATATCACATCCAGGAATTATCCTTTTCTGTTGATTTGTTTACTTGATGTATGTCAGAATGTTCTGAACAAATATGTCGAGTATAACACAAGGCTTTGAATAAATAAGGAAAGCATTTATTAAAGATTATTGGAGAGGTTCTCTTGGCTGCAGTTGTTGTGACTTAAAGTTACTGTTCAATATTTAAATTGATTTCAGATACTCCTGATTTAATTAGAATTCTGTTTGCAGATTGGTCTGAAAACTGCCCTTTTTGGTGAACACAGCTTGTAGATATTGCTTATAAATTGTAAAGGCCACGGAGACATTACAAAAATTCAAAAGCTGACTAAGATTTTCAAGGTTCTATTTCAGATTTATCCACTTCACACACAGGGATGGGCTAGGATTTGGTATTCTTATGGATATATTAACTATTTATAATTCAAGATTTGTATATTAAGCAACTTCTTAAAAGAGAGCTAAAGTGTAACAAATTAAATGGGCCTTAAATTGTACATTTTGTTTTTTTATGTTCCTCCAAAGATGCCCCAGTAGCTCACCATTTTCTTTTCTTTTGATTCCTTGCACATGCTTTGTGCTGCTGTCAGTTACTGAGCTAAGGGACCCACTCACAATACACTGTATATATAGAATATATATATAACAGTATAAGGCTGATTAGTAATTCATTCAGATTCACATTACATGGCAGCTCTGAAACCAGTGCAGGTAGCTTGAGAATATCAGACCTGTAGCATCAGCTTATATGACAATGTTTTTGACAATGTTTTTGATACAGACATCAATTTTTGTGACTCAACAAATTTTCCCACATCAATTTTTTGCGCCCGCTTAGTAAAATCAGCCACCAATGGCAGAATGCAGAAATTTGCCATGAATCCATGACTGGTGAATTATTTCTCCCATCACTATTCTGGACAGTTCTAACATACAATGCCATTTTCTTATGTACTTAGGGACACAATATTGGTGACACTGCAGTTTACAGAAAGTTATGCTGTACTACCATAAAAATGCCAATACAGATAAAAATGGTATAAGATACAGGTATAGAATCGATTATGCGGAAACCTGTTATCCAGAAAGCTCCAAATTATGGCACAGCCACCTCTCATAGACTCCATTATAAGCAAATAATTTACATTAATAAATAGAACAGTACCTTTTTATGTTTTCCCAAGTATGTGGAGGCAAGAACATCCCACTGGGTTTATTTAACATTAAAAAAGCTTTGTCCCCACCCCAACATACCTTTTCCCATTGTTCCCTGTAAACATTATCTGACCTACAGTTAGCTGAGGCACCCAGGTTTTTATGGGCATTAAGTAGAGCAATACACTCAAATCATTTTTTCCAGGATAATGTTTGCATGATAACATACAAAAAAGATAGGTAATCAGATTGCAGAAATTAGATTCCAGGTTAAGAAGGTAATACACATTCAGATTTTAGTTTTCTTCTGATGAACGTTCGCATCTCAATCAACTAACATTCAGACTAAAATTGTAGAATAAAGTCCTAAAAAATAACAAAAAGGAGGTTGTTCTGAACATGAAATAGTTGGCAGACACCAATCATACAAAAGTGACTTCCTGGAAATGCATTATAGGTCCCCCAAGGATATCGTCAGATACACAATACATGCGCAGGTTTTATCATTATCCAACAGAAATTTTCTAACCTGTCCGATCAACTAAGTCTCCCATCGCCATGGTATGAAAATTATTGGGATGATAATTCAGAACCCACACACAGTCTGAAAATCATATGAAATTTTAACCAATATTGATAAAAATCTTTGCGTTAAGAAAGATAAAAATGTACATATTGTATAATTGTGTAGCATATCAATTCTGTCATCTTTTTAATTGTATTTGTTCCAAAACACACAGAAAACAGCTAAGCAATATAACTTGTACTAGTGGGAGGCATTGGGCAATTAGATGGTACATCAGGATTTAGCATCTGTGACCCTATGGAATTGCAAGACAGTTGCTCTAATAGTTGCCATAGGGCCCTGCACACAGAGAACTAGCAGACCATCTCACCCCATGTATGGCTTTCTTGACTGTAAAAGACAGTACTGTACTCTAATTATCTGTGTGCAGTGCTAGGTACAATTTAAGGTTAACTCAGGTTAAAGTGTAAGACAATCTGAGCAGTGTACATAATAAAACTGATTAGAATAGTTCTCAAGTAAATAAAAAGCCACACTGCAAGCTTTACACAATTACAATTCACAATGTAATACAATTACCCCAAATAAACCCCAAATGGAAGGTGTTATGGAAATTTCAGATACCAAAAGTCATTTGAGGTAGTTAGGTAAGGTTTATTAGACACATACGTGGGTACTGAGCAAAAGATACAACACAACACAATAAACAGAACAACACAACAAAGATTGCACAGGGTTTACATAGACTTTGTGACAGTAGCATATGTCACAACAAATGTATGATTATGTACTATAATTTTATCTGTTTTGAGGATTCGATAAAATAAGTCTAAAATATGTACCGTATATACTCGAGTATAAGCCGAGTTTTTCAGCACACAAAATGTGCTGAAAAATTAACCCTCGGCTTATACTCGAGACCCTCCTGACCCCCTGCTGGTAATTCCCGCTGCCCCGGCCAACACGACCTACCCTCAACCAACTCTAAAGCCCCACATGCACACACGCTGCACGGACAAAATCTCCTGCAAACTAAGTCGCAGTTTTACATACCGGCACTTAAAGTTCCCTCAGTCCTGCTCTCTGCCTATGTCAGCTTCCCAGAACCACCATCCTCCTAACTGTGCGCTCTTCTGCTCTGCTGTGCGCTCTTCCGCTGTGCGCGCTTCTGCTCTGCTGGGCGCCGCAGTCGCGCCAGTGACGTCACGCGCCCCCTTCAGTTACTCATGGCCTCATCTTACAAGGTATAGGTAACTGAAGGGGGCGCGTGACGTCACTGGCGCGACTGCGGCGCCCAGCAGAGCAGAAGCGCGCACAGCGGAAGAGCGCACAGCAGAGCAGAAGAGCGCACAGTTAGGAGGATGGTGGTTCTGGGAAGCTGATTTTGGCTACACTGCCTGACCACCTTGGCATGTATGGAAAGTTGGCTTTACAACAGATAATTCTGTGATCCCGTTGATAGAGGTTTTATCTGTCATGATGGAAATTTTTAATCGGTTTGTAATGGAACTGCCCATAACTGGTAGATCCTCAATAAGTAAAAGGGGACTAGGAAGGCATAAGTCAGTGCATAAGCCTCTGAGCTGTCACTATAGCTCCACTAGGTTCCCAATAATTTAATCCTAAACACTCTAGTTCCCTAACTGGCACTCAACTGCCTTGGGTCTCTTCCCCAAATAATCCCTCTTCGATGGGACAAACTGTCCTTATGCCCTGGCTATCTTGCACCCCTAGAGTGACATAACATAAATCTCCTAACCCACTTCCTAGAACTAACATGGTACTGCCTCCCACCTGGTCTGGCTCTGTGGACATCTGTCGTTTTGCTTGACGTTCCTAGGCCAAAGAGGAAGTCTCTAGCTACTGAACTTTCTTATATACATGTAAGTTCCTGTAGAGGAATTCCC
Organism: Xenopus tropicalis; assembly: GCF_000004195.4. NCBI lineage: Eukaryota > Metazoa > Chordata > Amphibia > Anura > Pipidae > Xenopus > Xenopus tropicalis. The sequence continues at coordinate 88,564,910 of NC_030678.2, read as the reverse complement.
CACAGGCCAACTTGTTACACTCTTGTCTAACTATTGCCTATTATACACTCTTGCATCTCTATTTAAGTGTGGACTTTGTGAAAACTCGGGTATATAGGCAGCAGCAATAGGTTAATGTCAATATGCTTTCTGCTGAGAATGGGGGGATCTATGCCAGTTATCTATTATCAGTTCTCAAGCAATATCGTGTAACAAGATTATCATGCTGTACTTCTTGTGCTTCGTGTGCTGGCTCGCTCGCACCAGCCCTACTGGTGACACCCTAGGCTTATACTCGAGTCAATAAGTTTTTCCAGTTTTCTTAGGTAAAATTAGGTACCTCGGCTTATACTCGGATCGGCTTATACTCGAGTATATACGGTAAGCTGCAATGCTGTCTAATGTTGATCTATTTTTTTATTGTTGCGCTGATTTACTACTGTGATACGCTACAAACTGAACATTGCATTGTTTTCTTATTCTGTAGTGTTTCGTCTCTGTGCTAAACATCTACTTTGCTATTTTTCTTGTCTCTAGGGCAGAACTGTAGTTTCAGCATGCAAGAACCAAACGGGACAATAGAAAGTCCGGGATTCCCCTATGGATATCCAAATTATGCCAATTGCACGTGGACAATTAGCTCAGATAAGCAGAACCGAATACAGCTTGTATTCCATTCATTTGCCTTAGAAGAAGACTTTGATGTCCTTTCTGTATATGATGGGGAACTTCTAAATGAAAATCTACGAACAAGGTAGAGTATCAAGTTTTGGATTTCTTAACATAAAGGGCTCTGAACTGGAGTTTGTATCAATTTACATGTTAGGTGCTTAAAGGGATTTAAATGATTAGATTTATAATGTATTCCAAATGTATAAAGCTTTACTTCTTAACCATAAAAGCATGGGATTGATGCAAAGCCATTTTCTGGTATCTGTAGAGGTTGCTGTGACAAGTTAATGCGTAGCAGCCGAATAAGGCTAATGTGTTTTACTGTAGGTTTAGACATGAAATCCAAACAAAGAATATTTTATTTTTAAACCAGAGTTCCACAAACAAGTTCTACGGCTGCAACTTAAAAGTTTAACTCTAATGTAAAAATGATTCAATACTCATACAGATTATGTACAATCAACAACAGATTTTCCCTATATGCTAAATATGTTGGTACATGCCCTGTACAAAACTCTCATGTGAATTAGGCAAGGGTCTCTAGCACACTTGGTGGGTGAACTGAGACTCTGCATGTAGGCACACACTATTGTGGACCACAAAAGAGCATTCATCTATCCCTTCTGCTTAAATAAGTATGAAAGAAATCCAGTCTTAAGGGTATAACCCTAATTAATACAATTAATAATTCAGCATAAAAATTCAGCATGCTTGTGCAGTGACTACTCGTAAAGACACAATTATTTTATTATTTAATTAGGTCTTTTTATTACATTGACTCTGAAATGTGAAGCTTATATCATCATCCTAAACTTTGTAAGTCCCAGGAGAATTATAATGGGCCAGATTCAATTCAGTGAGAAAAACTTACCTTATGGTTTATCACGTGAAAATTCATGGACAAGATTCAGTTTGAGGAGAAAAAAACTTTTCTCCTAATTCATTTCCAGTTTTTCCCATAGACTTAAATAGAGTTTTTACACGATAAACCATGAGAAAAGTTTTTCTGAATTAAATTGCAGCTCAGATTTAATCTTGCCCATGAGTTTTCATGCGATAAACCGTGAGGTAAATTTTTCTCACTGAATTGAATCTGGTCCATTAAACTTTTCACAGTCAGTAGGGGCTAACTTTTCTTACACACTCATACTTACATCAATACAAAAGCAAATGGCAATAATTTACATAGCATAATACTGTATTACTGGCCTAATTCTATAGTGCCTGGGTTTTTCAGCACCATTGACCCCAGATCTAAAGGAATTGGTTTGGAAAGGAGCCTAGAGCCACAGCTTTATCTTCCCTATCATTAATCTAACCCAGCAAATCATCTGTCACTGACTTTTTTCTTTGTAACTGAGCATTTTCATTTATTCACACCCAAACCTTTATTTTTCACTACTAATGATCCTATACATTATAGTGAGGGCACAACCACAAATTAGAATGGCAAATGCATGCACTGCTGAACATTAAACAATGACCCAAACCAAAAATCAATCATTTGCAAACGACACTGATTTATGTATGAAATGATTTAAAGTGAAAATACCAACTTTCTGAATAACAATGTAGCAACATAATATAGAATGGTCCAGTTAACAATAACAATAAGGTACATAAGCTTTTTTATTTATGTAGGGACTGCTACTGTATATTCTGGTATAAATGTAACCATTGCTAAAGATCTGTTCACATCTTAATAAAGAATATACAAATAAAAGGCATTACAGTGGTGCACCATCTTCCCAATTGCTCAGCTTCAATCTGCAGGAGATAAAGTAATAAATGAATGAATCAAGGTTTTTTTTTCATAAATTATAGCTTTATTGAGTATTACAAAACATGTAAAAGGGGAAAGGAGAAGGGAAAGGAGTTTTAATAGAGGTAGAGGTAGGAAGTGAACTTGTGGAAGTAAAGCAGAAGATAAATTTAATGTGCTTAAGTTCAACTGACAACCAATACAGAGAACCCAAGTGGGGAGACTTCTGAGCTCCCAAATAGACCAAAGTATTGAGGAATGTTATTTTCTAAAGATGCCCTATTGACATTAATATTTCAGTCAAAGTCAAGGGAGGAGGAGTTTCGAGATTTCCATCTAGTGCCTATGGCTAGGCAAGCAGCAGTAAGAACATAATAACTTCTGGGAAGTTCTCAGTGAAAAGGTATTTTATTTGTAACCAAAGATAAGGCAACATTTCAGCCTGAAACAGCCTGCCTAATATTTGGCACATATAAAACACCCTTTCAATAATTTAAGTGCTGCAAGGTGATTTTTGTGTGGAGTATATGATCCCCTCAGTGATAGGAACAGCAACTTCTCCTTCTTTGCTTTTGTTATCAGAGGATAATGACCTTCAGGGTTACAGTATAATTGGTCTACCACAAGATTATGGATTATTATCGCTCTGTGTAGTAGAAGTGTAATAGCCTGTTGGGTAATGTTTGGAGCATAATTTATGAGACTATATCTGCCTGCACATTTTTAAATTCTTTAGGGCTCTGGCACACGGGGAGAGCCCAGAGCCCTTAAATGCTGAGGGGCATTTAGTAATACAATTAAACCCTTTGATGTTTAAAAATGTTAAATAAAATGTAATCATGGTGTAGTGTGCAAAAATGAAAGGTTAAAGTGCATGCAAAAGTTTTGGTGGAGACCAAGTCACAGATCCTCTAAAGAATGGGGATACAGTAACAATTCCAAAATTGGTAAATACTCAAGAAGGCTAATCATTTTAGCCCTTATTCATTTGTAAGTCTAGGAGAGATGAACAGCAGATGGGGTTACACCACACAAAAGAGCACTTTGGAAAATGAGAAAGTTTATCTCATCAACTTTTAAAACTATAATTGTAGAATGATATCTGCGGATCTCTGTATTAGCCTTTGGGGAGGCTACCAGTAGAAAAAAAATAATATATGAATATATAACAACTGATCTAATTTTGTGGAGGCTAAGCATTCCTACATCTTTATTATTTTCCACCTACATTCTACAGACAGCTCTCTCTCCCTTTCACTGGCCCTGGGTTGTGGGTATGCATCAGAGTAGGGAAGAGTGCGTAAACATGCATACTCTTCATTTTGTTAATAAAATATATTTCCCTTCCTCTTGCTGCCAGAATGCTTTCCATCCATCACTTACCACTTGGCCACAAGATCCATAACAGTCAGTCATTTATCAAACCTCTGACTCTCAGAATGAGAATGGGGGCTGGATAAGGGGCATAATGTTCCACAGAGAGTAAATGGCATAGTCTCATTTATTGTAACTCATCAACTAACCAACATGCACAAAATGCTAAGGATACTCACCTTTTTTTAAGGGTATTTCAGTTTATAAAAAAAAAACCCATCACCCTAGCGACTTTGTGATAAATTTAAGATATATTTTACAATGTATAAGCTCTAGTTAGGACACTGGTATCCTGTCTCTGAGATGATCATTTCAGGCTGCACTTCCCAGGGAATCATAATTTAATTTTATCATTGGATGGAAGATCACTATACAGTTCATTTGGCTTTTGCTTAAGGTGAAAATATTGCTTGGGTTGGTTCTACTCAAGTGAACAATGACTGCTTTAGTCATTATACTTATTGTAGTGATAGATCCATAGTGACTCCATTCTGATCTTTTGTTACCCCTATTAACACTGGGTGTTTCGCTTGTTATTTTTAAATCCTTAACCTGTTCATTTTCCTATTAGGACAGTATAACACTTGTCCAATCCACACACTGTAGAAAAATAAGCAAAGTCTTTTGTTTTCCATTTACTTAGCCATTACAAAATGCCCAGCAGCTTTCTTTTCATTAAATTGGCAAGAAACAGAATAATTCATTCTTATTGCATAAAAAAGCACATTACGGGTGCATTAAAAAGATGCAGAATAAAAGTAGCCTCATAACCAAGCAAATCAGCAGCAAAATGTAGGAGGAAATACATTATCTTAAACTAAGCATATTAATAAAAATGATAACATTCTTTTTGAACACTTGTGAGTTTTGCTAACAGCTGCTCCATAGCTGAGAAAATGTAAAAAAAAAATGTCAATTACTAGAGAACTTGTCTGATCCCATTACAGGCAGCCAACTATTTCCCCCCGTAATGAGAATTTGGACAAATACTATATGACTTTATGTTAGGGATGTCAAAGACTGCAGAATGTTAGTCTCTAGCTGGGAGAGGATTACTGTAGTGAGTTTTTCCTGGAGCTACCTATTGGATATTTGTAAATTGTTGGCTATTTGATACAATAGTATTATGAAGACTATTACATTAACCAGACCTTGATGTGAGCTGTAGTTCTTTAGGAGCCTGATAAAGGCAGCTCACCTCTAATTACTATCATTATGTAGCTTGCTGATGATAGAGGCAACCAGTAATAATATAGGGCCATGCTGGGGTAAACTACACATACATACACAGTGTGGTCCTGTAAATACATTCACAATGTGATTTTTTTGTTTAAATTTCAATAGTCTAGAGGTTTTGAGCATTCTGAAGCATATACCTACATTCACCACCTAAAGGAAACACATTTTGGATAGCAACAATCTAGGCAAGGGGTGATGCAAAATGGGACAAATTGGCTTATCTCTATCTAAGGGGCTAACAGCGTTACTTAGTGACTCCCCTCATCCGGTTTTAGTCTACTACTTCCTTGCAAACAATACAAACATTTCTCTTTAGCTTACCTACAAACATTTCCAAGCATTGATTATTAAGGTTTTGCATAACATAAAGAAAACCCAATAAAATGCATCTGCAGTAATAGTGTTTGGGAAGCTATGCAGTAAGTTATTGAATATAATAGAACAATGGATAACTCTCAGATTCCCACAATAATTTATGCTGCTAGTCAGCAAAGAATGCAAAACTAATTCAATTAATAAGTAAGGTGTTGTTTGTAACAACATAGTGCTGGGAGAAGCAATATCTCAGACCTTATGTTTGCTGAGTGCCAAGAAAACTGCATTTTCTGCTAGGGACAGTGACTGCAGTAAGTGATATACACTGCCGCTGTAAAGGCTAGCATGTAGCTGTAACAAACTGTTTGCATTTTACTGACATCTCTGCAGCTGCCAAGTGTCTGCTTGTCTAGTGAGAGCATAGCACTTGGTTACACAGTAAGTGCCCTTGAGCAGGGTGTCCTGCCACATCATTGGATTTGTCACTGTGTGAATGCAGAGCAAGCAGAGATATTTTCTGATAATGAGGTTATAATGCTGCTGCAAGAGGCTTTCAGGCCTGGGGTGCAGATCATTCATTTAAGCTGTCGCTTTGTAATGGTACAATATCTTTCTACTTTTTTTTCTCTTCTTCTTCATATGTCTTTCTTACTCCCTATTTCAGTGCCTCACTGTACTCTTTTAGTAATGCATTCACTTCTTTCAACCCTTGGAGCTTTATGAGGGGGTGAATGAAATTGTTAATAAATAAACTAAAATGTGTCCCTTCTAGGGATATGCACCCAATTCACTATTTTCAGATTCGGCCGAATCCTTGTTGAAAGTTTCTGTTGGATTGAACCGAATCCGAATCCTAATTTGTATATGCAAGAAGGGAGAAAGAGAACCGTGCAGTGCAGGTGGCAAAAATATCCAACTTCCATGTTTATGTGACAAAAAGTCACATGGTTTTAAGGATTTGGAGTCAGTTCGGCCAGGAGCATGGATTCAGCCAAATCCTGCTGAAAAGGGCTGAATCTTGGCTTAGGGATGTAAGATTACTACCAATTAAATGTCATTCTCAAGCTCTTACTGGGACGGATCCCCAATCCATTGGGAAACAAGTTTATTTTTGTATCTCAGTCATATGAATTTGCATATCAGTTTTGCTTTGCCCCAGCCTTCACTGATCAAGTCTGATAATGCCAGGGATGGAGAACATGGACAGTTATGGCCACATTAGCAAATAAGTAGATTTAGGGGCTGACTTACTAGGGGCAGATTTCTGGCAGTCAAAATATATTTTCCATTTCTGGCAGTCAGGAAAGTGTTTAACAAGTTATGACATCTGTTATATTAAATCCCCACGTTGGTTTGTCAGAAAGCATTTGATTGCTTTGAGCAGTTGAACCCTATTTGGTTGTATGGATTGGTAACGCTCGGCAGCATCTCACTGAGCTCTAACACCCTCTGAACCCTTTAATCTCTGATGCAAGTTAAAGTGAGAATTATTTAATCCAATGTGATCTTTTCTGGGCTGGAAACAATTGTTGCAGCACAGAAAAGAGCTTGGTATATTTGAAGGTATCTGTGTTTTCTATTAAGCAGAAATGTTCATTACTGACTTGTAGGCAAATATGGTTATGGCTGAGACCATTTTCATGTTCACACCAAACTTCCAGTCTCTAAATGCAATACAAAGCTGCAGTGCAGATCTCTGAGCCTGGGATTAAATTGGCAGTGAGTCCTTAATGCAAGGACTAGCTATTGTGATCAGTCAGGAAGTGTACAGGTAAGAGCAGGACAGATGGGCGAAGAGACAATAACAGGCAAGATTAGGTGGCATACACTGGAGCAGGAACAGGACTGGAGTGAGTGCAAGGAGAGCAAGAATTCTGGACAAGCCAGAGTGTTTAAGCCATTAGACAATGCTTAGACCAGGAAGTGAGGGCAAGGGAGGCTAGTCTAGCTGTGATGTTTAAGGAGAGCATCCAGAAACCTGTAGCTGATCCTAACAGAACCTTACTTTGCAATGTCTATTAAAGTTTGGGAGTTTTTACATTTGTGAATTCTAATAATTATAAATCAGCATTCTCTTTCAATAAGGCTCAAGTCATTTTGCCATGCTACCACCCTACTACAGGATGCTTTACATTAGTGCCAGTACTACTGAACAATTGACTGCGCTACTTTATAATGGGGAGGTGTATATATATGTTTTGCAGGAAACTGCTGAGGAGGCAAAATAATCTGATGGGCGCATTTTATAAAAGTGAATTGTAAGACGTACAAAGTAGGAGATGAGATAAGCTCATTATTATTAATGATGACTTACAAGGAGGATGTTTGAAATGTTTTCAGCCTTGTGTTTTCCAGTGAAATCAGTCACATTAGCATCTTAAATGTCAGTGAGGTGTATTCTGGCAACTCTGCATTTTTCACCCAAGCTGCATGAAAAACAAATGAAAATACAAAAAAGGATTCTTATTTATGTGACAGACGCAAGTGCTGCTGCACAAATAGGTGGAAAATTATGCCTATTGCATATATTGGCACTTGGCACTGCTGCTCCAGACCTGTTTTTAAAGGGGAACTGCACCCAAACACTTGAGCTTTTATAAAAGAAAACATAATATTCAAACAATATAGGTCAATTAAAAATATGCATGATTTTGAATGTAATAATATGGTTTGGAACAGTTGCCTAAGCCTTGCCCCCTATTCTCCTACTCATCTAGCTAACTACTTTGTATGTAACAATAGTCAACTGTCCTCAGCCTGCATCCTCCAAATCCCACAATTTCCTGCACACATGGTGTCAATAAGAAAAGTAACATCACACTGCAATGCATTGTGGGTTATGTAGTTCCTGCATGCTGTCTGTCAGCTGTGGAGAAGTTGTTACCATTTGTAACATCAATGTTTTAGTCCCTTCTCCCCTGCTGGGGTTTGAAATAATGTAGCTGTTTTCCAGGTGGATTTCAGAATATAAAAATGGTTTTTATTCATACTATTTAAAGAAACAGAAGGAACAGTCATTTGTATATTAGGGTGTTTATGTGTTGTTTTGGACCTTTTAACAAATTTTGGTTAGGAAACCAGAGTTCCCCTTTAAAGCATGCTCATGGCAAGCAATAAGTACAAGGCTCTCTTATATGCTTTGTGCCCAAAAACACTCCTTCTACCACCTTTGAAATGAAATGCATGTGGCTGCCAATTTGAGGCCTCTTATGTGTTGGACCCAAGCTGAATACAATTGAGTGCCATTTACTGTCAAGTGCTAATTTTTGTGCCTCTGAAATTGGACACAAATGTTTACATGTATAAAAAAGGAAGAGGTTCAGGTGACCCCATTTCACATGATGATCCTCAGCATTTCCCAAAAGCTCATCCTTATCAGGTTGATCCAGGTGGTTGTAGGGGAACTAGGAGCCTTCAGCACTCTAGGATTTCTACCCTCTAGTTGTGACATTAAGCTGCAATATGCTAGCACATTACAGTATATACAAGAAGCAGTCACATATCATCTCTACTTGCTACTATTAAAGATTTCTCCTCCCCAAGTTTAGATAACACCTTTAGAAACCATTTGATTTTCTTACGTAAAATGAGGAGAAAGTAAACTAAATCAAATGATGTATGGCTGCTACTACTCTTTGAGTCAGCGTAATGTTAATCTAGAATTCAATAGATTTTTTTAGGAAGTTAATAAGATGAATATTTTACAATTAGAATTGAATTTATGAGGTTCATTACCTGGCAACTTACGGATGTGAACTGAAGGTCTTTTTATGGATTTTTTTCATCTGTAAAACAGATGAATGTTTTTACTCTCGCATCTTAGAATATAAAATAATAGTATCCATAATTGTATTCTGTGAACTACATATAGTGACAAGCAATTTTTTTTGTTGCACATCAAATTGGAAGCGGTTGAGGCAAAATGGGTGCAGTCATGGTAATATAAGTGCGGTTGCGGGAAAAAAAAGACACGCGACAAGCGCGTTTCACAGATTTTTCACCATTTCGCAAATTTTCCTATTATTAAGCTAATTTATCAGCAAAGCAAAATGGGACAGAATCACTCATCACTAGTCGCAAACTGGTTACAAAAAGTTTTGCAGTTCCTTTGATCTCTAAAGATCACACGCTTGCCCCGATAATCTACGCTACTTTGACCAATCGACTGTTAGCTTTCATTCTTCATAATGCTGTGAAAATAATGGAAAGAAATATCTAGTTGGTTGATATATGTTACAAGACTAGGGCAAAAGTTCCTGCTGTGCTGATACCTAAGTAACCACTGACCAAGAATAACATTTTTCTCAAATAACATATTTCAGAAGACTTCTATGGGCCAGATAAATTCCTATGTTCAAAAATATTCTCAGATGAAACATAAAGTTAAAATACTAATACATACAGGCTTCAACAAAGGAGAAGATCATAGAGCAGATCAAAGAAGTTGTAGCAGCTATAGAGAAATTACTGTAACTTGGACAGGGTGATAGCTTCCAAATAGAATTTCTTAGCACTTAAGAAGCACAGAAGGATAGGAGAAAATCTGGGAGTAGCGTTAGATTATTTTAGATTTGCAGTAAAGTCTTCTGAAAACAAAAGGCATCTACATGCCTTATGTTACATTCAAAGCATCGCCTTAAAACCAACACTATGGGGCTGATTTACTAACCCACGAATCCGACCCGAATTGGAAAAGTTCCGACTTGAAAACGAACATTTTGCGACTTTTTCGTATTTGTTGCGATTTTTTCGTAGCCATTACGAAAGTTGCGTAAAAAGTTGCGCTTTTTGCGTAGCGTTAAAACTTAAATGGTGCAAAGTTTCGCGTAAGTTTTGACGCTACGAAAAAAAAGCGCAACTTTTTGCGCAAGTTTTAACGCTACGAAAAATCGCCAGATTTTACGCAACTTTCGTAAAGGCTACGAAAAACTCGCGTTTTTACGCAAAAATCGTATTGGTAACGAAAAATTCGTAAAGAAGCCGAAAAAATCGAAAAAAAATACGAAAAAATCGCAAAATACGCAATCGACTCATTTCGACTCGTTCGTGGGTTAGTAAATGTGCCCCTAAGAGGCTGTAACTTGGGAATAGAACAACAAATTCTGCCTTTATGTACCTGTGGCCAACTATGCATCCAGAACCGTTGGTTTAGGAGCATGGCTACAACTTAACAACTGATATCTTAAAACAAAGGTTTTTTTAAAAAAAATATAGCTGACAAAAATATGCTTTATTTTTTATAAAATATGAAATATGACTTCTGCAAAACAGTTTCAATGTACTTAAACAAACTATACTATATATACACGTTAAATAAAGCTGCTGGGGTAGCATAAGGGCAAGAAAAGAATGGGGGCTGTCTCTGGTAGTCCCTCAGCAAGCTATGTATATTCATGTGGCAGCTTTAACCAGACATTGTTTCCCTCCCTTAATATGGAATGATTCCTGGCAAGCCATAAAACATCCTTTGCACAACACATGAGGCGCCAGGCATTCTTTATAACCCCTTCTGTATAAGTGCCTTGGAACCATTTATAGAGTACTAAGTGGTATACGAGAAAGTTCCTAGGCATGCAGTATATTCCAAGCAGCTAGCAAGGCCCCTGCAGGGAGACACTTCAAAAAGAAATCTGCTCAGCCTACGAACTCAGTGATATCCACTATCCACCATAAACTTACAGATTATTGCACAAACTTTGTCTCATGTGATTATTTGTGCATGTATGGCCACCTTAAAGGGGTGGTTCACATTCAAGTTAACTTTTAGTACATTATAGAATGGGAAATTCTAAGCAATTGGTCTTCATTATTTATTTGTTATAGTTTTAATTATTTGCCTTTTTTCAACTCTTTTTCTGTGAAAAGACTATTGCTCTGTGAGGTTACAGTTTTTTTTATTATTATTGTTACTTTTTGTAACTTTCTTTCCTATTCAGTCCCTCTCCTATCCATATACCAGTCTCTTATCCAAACCACTTCCTGGTTACTAAGGTAACTTGGACCCTAGCAACCAAATAGCTGCTGAATCGCCAAAGTGGAAATCTCCTGAATGGAAAATGAAATAACTAAAATACTACAAATAATACAATGAAGACCAATTGCAAATTGTCACAAAATATCACTACATAACACTGAAAGTTAACTCAAGTGAACATCCCCTTTAAGCTTGGACATGTGAGGCTTTCTGTTGTCATGGATAGATGCGTTTGCCATGTCCCTGCTTCTCTTCTGACACCCGCATCTATTGTAGAAAAAGAAAAAAGCAAGCATAAAAGAATGAAATATACAAATAATGTTTTTTCCCATCCTATTCACCGTATAAATTGCCCACATCACTATAAGCTAAACTCTAGAACCAGCACACAGGTCTCTCTCTCTATACACCTATGTATGCAGATACATTAACTAAAGCTGGGTTATCGGGCTAATTTAGCGGATATAGGTACCGTCGTTTCAGGGACTGCATCAACGAGCCGATACGGCCCCTGATCTGATGGAAAAATGAAACCTGCCTGATCGATATCTGGCTGATTTCAGGCCACATGTTGGTCAGGGAGGCCCGTTGTTTGTGCCCATACACAGGCAGATAAGCTGCCAAATCAGTCTAAAGGTGGCCATACACGCACCGATATTATCGTACGAAACCTCGTTTCGTACGATAATCGGTGCGTGTATGGTATGTCGGCGAGTCGACCAATATCGCAGGAAGCTGCTGATATCGGACGACTCGCCGATCGGACCAGTTGGAAAATTTTGATCGGGCGCCATAGAAGGCGCCTGACCAAAATTCTCCCTTCAGATCTGAATCGGCAGAAGGAGGTAGAAATCCTACTGTTTCTACCTCCTTACCTGCCGATTCAGCCCTGAATGGTGTGTGGCGGATCTTACGATGTTTCGTGCGACCGATGGTCGTACGAAACATCGTCAGATCGCCACGTGTATGGCCACCTTAAAGGAGTTATTGTAATTGTTATAACCTACCTTTTTAGACAGGGCATGTCTTATCTATCTTCCACTCTAAAATCCAAGCTGCTGCTTGGGTGTTATGATAGGTGGGACCCTACCAATACAAATTGAGTTCGGCTTACAAACTGGAGATCTGAAGATCAAAAAGTAATCAAATTCCATGAGGAAATAAAAAATAAACACAGATGCAAAATGTACAGGAATGCCATTGTCTACGTCATATTGTTCATTGTAAGGTGAAGTAATACAACAGGTTCACATTTACAAACGTTATTGTCTTCCTTTGGTATGACACTTAAAACTGTCAGACATTTGCTATATATTAAAAACCTTTTCCACTTCATTATAACTCACCTAAACAAAACCCATTACCACAAACCCCCTCTGTGTATTTAAAATCAGTTCCTTCCTGACTGGAGGGAACATGTAACAATCAATTACATGAAATACAAAACTGTGGTTGTAGCAGGTTTCTTGTGACAATGTTGTGTTTTTAAATACCATTTACATTTGCCTTATAGTGATGAGCGAATTTGTCCTTTGTTGCTTCGCCAATAAATTTGCGAATCTTTCAAATGTCGAGTGGAAAAAAAAATTGTCACCCGCGACTATTCTTTTGACGCCTGTGACTATTCTTGTGACAATTTGGACGTGCAACTATTTTTTTGCCACCTGCGACTATTCTTGCGACAATTTGGATGTGCGACTATATTTTTTTTGCCACCTGCGACTATTCTTGCGACAATTTGGACGTGGGTATCTATTAGTATTAACTGTACAGTATGTATGGCAGCCAGTTTGTATTACTGAAACTAGCCCATTGGAGTCAATGGGGTTTTTTCTCTCACGCTAAATGCACTGAAGTCAATGGGTATTTTTTTCTTGTGCCAAATGCTTTTGAATCAGTGGGTGTTCTTCTCAAGTTTTTACTTTCTCTGAATGCACTGAAGTCCTTGATCATTTGTTCTTAAGAATTTTCTCACTCCAAATACATTGAAATCAATGAGGGCATTTTTTTTTCTCATGCCTAGTGCATTGAAGTTAATAATCATTTTCTCACTTTTTTCCCCGCATGAAAAACATGATTTCTTCCCTGGTGAAACAAAACACATGGTGGAATTCTAGCACAAGTTCACAAACAATTTTGCCACAAATCCATACTAGGCAAAAAAATGTGCTCATCCATACCAGACCAGTTTGGCAACTGTAATCTTTCACAACTGGACTGTTTTCCACTTGAGCATGGCAGTATCTGTGTCTAACGTTCGTTTTCTGTGAAGGCAATGTATGATTTCTGTAAATCCATAATGTCTGCAGGTACCTGTATCATGAATTTTAATTTGGATAGTAATTTTTAATCAGATGAGACATGTGTTTATTATTATTATCAAGCCTTGGTGAAAAAATGTTAAGGAGGAAAGGTCAGTGTCTGAAATGCTAAGTAACTGAGCACACTGGGAACAGTGCACAGTAGTGCACAAGTGGGCATATCAGTGGTGTAACTATAGAGGAAGCAGACCCTGTAGTCGCAGTGGGGCCTGGGGGGGGTGGGCAGGGGGATTCGGACCACAAGGTCTGCTTGCTCTATAGGAAAGAAAATCCCCCTCCCCAACCTGTACTCCTAGCTGGACACAAGCCACAGAGAGCAGGAACATAAGCGGGCAGCTGGGGTCAATGGGGATTTGCAGGCCCACCAGGCCCTTCCGAATATTTTCTCATAGGGGGGCCGTGTGCCTTATTGTTATGCCATTGAGGGATATTTATTAACATTGGGGAAAAATATCCCACAATCACATAACAGTTTACCAGGGCGAGTCATACACAGGGGAAATTTGCTAATCAAACCAAAAGAATTTAATCAAGAGAGGAACATAAGACAGGCCAGATTATACGGGAATTTTAAGACACACACAGGACTAAAGTATTAGACAAACTTGTAGTCAGACAAGCCAAGTTTCAAATACCAACTAAAGATTTCAGTAGCACCTTTACCAAAGCTGACCATACACATTCATATTTTAGTCATTGTTTGGCGAATGTTCGGATATCAGCACATTTTTATGCAATGATCGAAAACTAACATTCAGATTTAAATTGTAGGATTAAAGTTGGAAAAACAACAAAGACAACGTTATGGCCATTAATTGACAAACAACAATCCTACAAAAGTTATGTCACAGAAATAGTAGTGACGTATGAAAACTTTAATCCCAGGAATAAGAGTTTATATGAATGAACATGCGATAATCGAGTCAGTTGCTATTTTGAAAAACAGATTTTGTTTTGTGTTTTAAATGAGTCCAGTATATATGAATACCTAATACAGAGTAACACTTGCAATATTATTGGCAACAGCACATCTCGAAAAAAAGAAGAGAAAGCATTCTTGTTGGCATAAGCAACGGCGTTTAAAGTTTGAAGCTTTACTAAACATACATAAGGTTCTTCTGGGTGTGTCCATTTTGCTTATACGTCATATACTCAGCAATTCAGACAAAGATATTATTGCTATCAGACACACATTTTCTAAACTATCCAATTGACTAAATGACCAATCACCATATGAAAATTGTAGGGGCGATAACTGGGAGTCCACACACAGTCCGAAAATCGTATAAAATTTTGTTTCATACAATTATATAAGCACGTGTATGGACAGCTTTTCACAGAGAACCTGTTTGCTCAGACAGGGAGCAACCCCAGTCCAGCCCTATAAAAAGCCTCTCACAACATTTGATTGGTACAAAGGACAGCAGAAGTTAACCCTTATCGTTGCTGGATAGGGCAGCCTCACAAACTCTAACACATTTGCTGCAGTGTGTGTCCTGTTATTATCCTATATTTATGGTGACACACTTAAGTTGACTTCCATGTAATAGTGTAAACCCACATTTTACAGATTAGAATCTCTACTTTGCAGGTGCCCCCACCGGCCGCGTCCCCTAGCCCCCCAATCCCGCAGGGCCCCCCTAACCCCCCGCAGGGTCCCCCACCCGATATCCTCCCCGAGCGCGTGGGGCTGGCCCTCTTAAATGGGCCTGAAGTAATGACAAGGGATGCTTAGCCTAAAGCTCAGTTAGGTTTTTTTTAATGAAAATGTCTCTTTTAGTTTTATACAAAATTTTGGAGAATTTGTTGGGAGATTTTGTCAAGAATTGATTATGTGATTCTTTGATTATGCCTCTTTATTAAGGACAGACATTTTTAGGCATATTATCATTACTATATAATGGCATAACTACAGAAGAAGCAGGGCTGGTCACTGTTGGGGGGCTCTAACAGGTAGAGGAAGCTCAGCGGGCACTGATTTATAAGTAGTTTCAATATATTTATGAAATATGTCCTGTTCCTAAAGTTTAGGGATGTTTTGTTGTGGAAACCAATGACTTCTAGTCATGCCGCTGCTGCTATACTGTATATGGAAAAAGAGGAATTGAGGGCCGATTGTATTGAAGCAGGTTTCAGGGTGCCCCCCGTGCTTTGCAGAACATTTCTCCTACTGGCTTGGTGTAAGGCAATTCCAGGGTCTTCCTCTAAGGCAGCAGACCTAATGCTGCCACCTCTTCCCCTCCCATCGGCTTGCCTCCATCATTTGTACTTTCTGTACATCATGTGATGATTTGGTAGCAGAAAAGGGGTTTTATAGTTTCACAGTTCAGTGTTTATAGGGTGCTAACACGCTGAAATTCCTCCCTGAGTATTATATACAGAAAAGACTTAGGGGAAATTTAAAAGGTTGGGGTTTACATGAGGTTTCAGGAAAGACAAGAGAAAACAGTAAATCAAATAAGATTTTGTGGTTGGAATGAAAGGGAATACAAAGTTATAATCTAACATTGCATTTTTTTCTTAGTGTGTTATATTGGATAAAAGATTGAAAGGTACAAGATGCTCCATAACTTTCCATTGTTCCTTACAGTGGCATGGCATAAAGCATTTCTCTCCCAAACAAGCCTTGTTACAATGAGACTGAGAAAACACATTTGTAATTACTCAGTAATCTGGATCTGAGCTCCACTTATTGATTTATCCAAAGTACTGATCTATTTACAGATGGCAAATAATTGTTTTTTGCCAATCTTTAGCCTTTTAATTACCGTAATATGAAATCTGTCTTGTTTTCCACTCCAGCTATTACGAAAGCAACAGAGCAAGCCATGGATTTTTTCCCCCTTCTGTCCCATTGAGTGAAACAAAATGTTCTTTATATTCCCGATCAGCGAAGTGGCAAGACTGTGAGGAGCATATTAATTTGGAGGCAGACACTGTATTTTCTGAACACTGTGTCACCTCGCAGTAGGTAAATGGCCTGTAGGGTCCATTGTGGAGACTCATATGAACTGATGACCTTAGTCATGTTGTCAAATGCCTGGATGGCAAATCAAGAGGCAGCAGCAGTGAATGAAGGCCTCAAATACAATAGATTATTTTAGCACAAAAGGTTAATTATATCGCATTGTATTTATGGCACAGACGTTCTTTCAGCCTTTTCTCTAGTAAATTGATGGTGTGAAGCAATCTATACCCCAGTCACTGAAAGGCAGCTGGATGTGGATGTTGTTGGACTACAACTCTTGGTGGCTGTGTAAAATGATTGATGTATACAGATATTGATGTTAAATAAATAGCATATTTATAAAGATACATGTGAACTAAAGCAATATATTGTGATTACAGCAAACTAATTATAGTATGTATAAAGGTGTATAATTTGTTTAGGCTATACTAATTTGTAATGTATGCCATTATATTAATTATTATTATTATTATTATTATATATCACCTCACACCATTTGTAACCCAAACACATCATTAAGACAAATTCAGCAAACAATTTACTTTGGGAATGAGGTTGTTCATTGCAGCACGACAACTTTTACTTTGCAGGTTTTCTTAGAGTTTCAATGGTAGCCAGTCTGCACTTAGCAGTGTGTTCTGTGGATGTTGCCAGGGTTGGGCACTGCTACTGTAGGTCACTGAACCATGTGGCTACAGTTGTATTCAGCTTCAGCTGGTCAGTCTTTGAGATCTTCCATGTGCAAAAAGACTAACATCTTTGGAATTCTTGGCAGCCTCAAAGGGGCCAACCCCTCTTGTAAATTCAGAACAGGGTTTGGATTTTTTTTGCAAACCACAAAGCCAGCTTTCAGAGGGGGCCAATCACACGATTTTCCAGGTGGGCCATTATAGGAACCTATCCAGCCCTGAATTGGGATAGTGTCAATCACAGTTTATACAGCTGGGATAATGGGGTGCCAATTGGTGATCAAGACCCATCTGCTTGTATGATTCAGACAGTACAAAGCTCTTAAAAATGGGTGGTTAAGTCAATCTAGTTAGCTATCTGACTACATATATAAAATGCCCGCTTTATAGATTATTTTTCAAGTGAAACCTTTAAAATGACCTTTTAACAGCCAGGGTATTTTTTTATGATTTATAATTCCATTACCTCACATGCTTTTTACCCTTTCCTGCACTTTCTTTGTTTGAAGACCTTTAAACCCCCCTGGATTTTTTGACACCTGTATTTATATATCCCTGAGGGTGGCGCAGGGTTATGGTTGGACCATAACATGGCATGAGTATGGTGTGGCTGATGTCTCCTTGTTACAAATGGGGCAAAATAGACAAAGAAGCAGAATGTATGGAAATCTGAGATCATGTGATGAATCCTTTCATTTTCTTTTTACCCTGTTTTGAATGTTTTAGAAAATGCAAGTGGAACATTTTATGGGCACTTATTCTGCATTACTGACAAAGAATGACCAACATTCAAATAGATTCTTAATGTTTCAAATGATTTCACTCATTTCTCGTTTTCACTGATCTAAGCTTAGATGGCAATATTTTTTATGTGAACATACTGTATTGTAATGGAATGTCTCATCGGATCATATTTTATGCAGAAAGAAGAGTTGCAATCCTGAAGCTATTCCATATGCCAATTAAGTACTGTACACTCATTGCTAATGCTCTTGGTTGCTCACTGGGCAAGATAATGGAAAATGAAGATTAGAAGTAAAGATAAACAAGAAAAGGATGCAATAAATTAAAGACAACATTGGGTGAAAAAATTCAGAGGAGAAATGAAGCCAAAAGAGAAAAGGGAAACAATAAAGTGGGATGAATTAAACAGATTAGTGCAGAGCAGAAAAAGAGAAAAAAGAAACAGAAGAAAATGGAGAGAGAAGTGATAGCATATTTAGGGGCAAATTACGCTTCATAAGCCCAGTTCCCTTTCCTTTTCAGCTGAGCCCACTGATACAGTATTTGAGTGTTGCATGTTCAGGCATCTATAGGGCTAAGAAACATTAAGATTCTGGGGGTAGATCTAAAGCAGTGATCCCCAACCAGTGGCTCATGAGCAACATGTTGCCTAATACCTCCATATAAAGAAGACTGATGTCTTAACAATGGGGCTTTAATTAAAAAATATCTTTTAACACATCTCTTTTATTGAGACTAGTATATGGTAAGGTTTAAAAGCAGAAAGCAAAGTAGCAACAATGCACAATGACAATATCCCTGTCAAGACATGTTAAGGTATGTCACAATGTAATAACAAATGATATATCATCCGTGATAGAACATTGTTCTTTCTGAGGCACTAGAATATGAGAAATGAAATTATTGGACTTGTCTAATTCTGATTATACTCTTCTTGTCAAAATCAGCAAGCAAGAGGAAACAGATATTATTATGAAATATGAAGGGGTTGGGTAGGAGTAGGAAATAAAAAGGGTATAGGGGATTTGCTAACCCCCCCCCCCAACCCAAGTGGACCAAGGTCTCTAATAACAGCATTGATTATTCCTAGTGGAATGTTTTTTTGACTATTTAAATTAGCTAATATATAATAAACAATCTCAAGGAAAACACAGATAAAATCAATCTCAGACCACTGAGAGGTGGTTATTTTATTTCTATAGTGTCCTTCACTTAATATTTACTATTAGATCTTATCGCTATCATTAATCAGATGAGAGGAGTTGCCAAATCATGAAGAACCAGGGCTTCAATTTGTATCTTTTCCTCTATGTCTCTTACATCTGCACCCAATCTGAGAAACTCCATGAACATATGTATTTCATGCATTTCACTGAGGTATTAAAGGCCTCTGTAAAAATTCTTTGATCCACAAGGTGCACATTTCATTATTTTGGAATCTAAACCCAATCCAGTACAGTAAACCTAACTGCCTGCTTACTAAAAATAATGAATTCCATTGGTAGAGCAGCCTGCATGAATCTGCATATTGGATGTTCTGCTTTCTTTCTGTTTTGTTCAGAAAGGTTAGATCAAAGATTCTCTGACTTTTAATTCCAGAGCTGCGGATTTGTGGGAATGCAAAATTGTATTAGCGTGCTGCTAACAGAGCTATGGTGAATTGTAAAGAAACCCAGGGTATGGATTATTTAATAGCACATAATCTGACTTAGTGGCATCATTAGCAGAGCTGGAACAAGACATATGTCAGCTGAATAAAACCATTTGCTTAATTCTAAAAAGCAAATACATCTTATTTTCATAATTAAAAATATAATTAAATCTTAATGCGCTATGTGATAAAAAAGGAAAGTGTCTATAAATTAGATTTTGGTACAAGCTGTACATGTCATGCTTGTCACTGAGTCTGCCAGTTCCATTTATGTTTTCTCTCAGAACTGTTCTACAGTTTGATCCCTATCGGCTAATAGGAGGGGGTTTTAAGGAACATCTAAAAAGAAAAATATCCCTTTTGGGTAACCAGTATAATAGTGCTGCCTATATAGCAGTACAGGTATGGGATCCCTTATCCGGAAACCCATTATCCAGAAAGCTCCGAATTACGGAAAGGCCGTCTCCCATAGACTCCATTTTAATCAAATAATATAGAATTTTAAAACTGATTTCCTTTTTCTCTGTAGTAATAAAACAGTACCTTGTAATTGATTCAAACTAAGATATAAATAATCCTTATTGGATACAAAACAATCCTATGGGGTTTAATTAATGTTTTATTGATTTTTTAGTAGACTTAAGGTATGGAGATCCAAATTACGGAAAGACCCCTTATCCGGAATACCCTTGGTCCCAAGCATTCTGAATAATGGGTCCTATACCTGTACTGTATTCATGAGGGGTGGGCCGTGGGAAATATATAGATGTCCCCTTGCATGCCCCTTAGCATTCAGTTGTGCAAACTAAGAGGCACCAATACAGGCATTAAGTATAGGACTGCATTGCACCCATAGTGCTAAATGTTGCTTTATCTGTTGGATTTAGTGCTGCAGGAAAAAACCCTGGATGCAAGTACTCAGTAACTGAACATTAAAGGGCTTGATGGCACTCTAGTACATTGTCTATGGAACTGATGAATGACCCCTACAAACAGCCAAGAGCATTTATGACTGCAGTTCTTTTGTGATTATACCGCTTTTTCTTAACTACACCTCCCAGTATCCTGAAACAGTCCAAAGTTCTGTGGATGCCAAGAAATGTAGTTGGGTTATTTGCTAAAGGGACCTATGGTATAAATGAAGATGAAGAGTGTTCATAAGACTTAGAATTCTATGAGTAAATATTTATCAAAGGCTGAATCACCCCCACTACAGAAATTATAGAATAAATTACTCATCTGATAAGGTGTATGTGTCAGCCCCTTTGCTGCAAGGATATAACATTGGCTTTTCATACTGCCAGAGAATATGTAAAATTTACTTCTGTGTATTCTACAAAGTAATGAGTAATGTGTGGTATTATTTCTTCCCTACACAATAATGGTAAGTTATGGGAAATAAACAGCCCAGTCTTGACATTAGATATGGTACTTTGTCAGAGATGCATTTAGGTTATCACCACTAATATTTCCTGTGGCTAAGTGATAGATAGGTTCTATTTATATGGACATGTACGTGAAGGTAAAATTATATCTCAGCTCTTTTATATAGATTAACTCACCACTTGCAGTACCTTTTGTACAGATAAGCAGCCCACAAGTACCAGCTATTCCAAATAATAGGAACAAGCAGTCTTTATAGCCCAATCCCTGTATTTATTCCCCCCCACTCTTCCTTGCATCTTTGTTGGTGAAGGGAAATTCTGTGTTGGGTGTTTCTATGTGACACTCTCCCTTTAGATCTTGTTAATGGGTCTTATGATTGGATTAATACATTCATGGTTTCATAATTAGCATTGCCCTGGGAGTCCCAACTAAATTGCCCATTAAGTGATATTGCAAGGCATAAAAGCCTCTAATTAGAATTTCCTTTGATGCATCCACAACATATGTAGCTTCACAATGGCACAGAAAGGAATTTAGGCAGGACAGAATTGTGGCAGTTAATACACTAATAGCATTTTTAAGATTGAACATTGCTAAAAGTTGGTTCCAAAATTTTATTGCAAAGCAGTTCTCTTGGGAATGACAACTCCCAGAATCTTTAACCAGCCATAATGTTAAAGCTGAATTAAAAAGATATTCTGCACTGCTAAACTTCACCTTCTCACCAAACAAGTAAGAAGGAATAATTAAATAGAGCCTGAGGTTTAACAGTAATTCATTATAGGCTATTCTAGGTTTTAATGCATCATCCCTGATGTGACTTTGTTATATAAATGCAGATTGCCTTTTCTGTTTATAGTACATATTTTTTGCGTTGTAGCTTTGACGTCTAAATTCAATTTAAGGTTGTCATTTATAACTTAGAGGCATATCAGTGAAGAGCACAGGATCCCTTGTTGAACTGCTAAGAGGTATCTACTTCATCCAATAACTTATCTTGTCAAAACTTTTATTGATGGAAACAAAAACTGGGACCTTCTAGGAATCTGGAACATGTCCAACTTGCAGGGGAAAGGATATGAATTCACTTTATTGCCATACGTTTGATTTATATTCCCAAAACAATGCTCCTTTTGTATGGCAACCCCTCCTCCCACCTCCTAAATACATTTTGCACATTCCATTTATGGCCTAGCATTTTAGCGAGGGAAGATCTGTCATTTATTTTACAACTGATGACCACAGACAACAGTGCGTGGGTTTTACTTTATTTATTTCTCCAATTTGTTACTAGTATAAAAGCTCATGAAATATAAAGCAGTCTGGAGAGACAGTGTGTATTGACTGCCTATTGATCTCCAGGTGTCCCATAAAATCTTCCATTTTGCAAATGTGTCCAGGAAGCCCATTACCAGTCTTCTGAGGAGAGGAATAAGGGGAAGCCTCTTATTCAGAGATAACACCTTCTTGAATCACTAAGTAACACAAATGTTCTCTGGCAGACCCCAAGCATTTGGGTTCTAAATATGTAATGCGGTATTGTAATTGCCTTGTAAGATATTTTTGTTGATCTATTATGGAGCTGTGCCTATAAACACTATGATGTGAGAAGTGCAACCGGTTTTTTTTTACACTTTCTGTCCTACCCTTTATGTTTTATAAATGAGACACACAGTGTTTAGGTAAAGCTAATAATATGCCAGTTGTTAACTGTAAACAGATCATATAGTGAATTTAGTACGTTTAGTACAAGTTTATATGACTTTAGTGAGTCATGTGATAGAAATTAGAAAGCTCTGATTATAACTGATGACATTAGTAAGCACCATTTATAAGGATATAATTTACAGTTTGGTTCCATAGGGAAATGACCAAATTCAGGAATTAAACGTATTCCTTTTGTACACACATTTCATCGCGCTATGTGGAAAATACATCATATCATTAACAAACACTTGGGTGTCTTAACCAAGGCATATCCAGAAATAGAGGAATTTAAGAGTCCCCCACTTCTGTCCTACAGACGACCCCGTAATTTATGGGACCGCTTAGTAAGGGCAGATTTGGGGACTAATATGATTCCCTTACAGCAGACATTAGCCCCTGTACGTAATAGTATGTTTCCTTGTCTACAATGTAAACAGTGTTCCCATGTGATCAGAACAACATATTTTACACACCCTTATTCTGGTAAAAGATATGATATTAATGGTTATTATATGTGTCTTTCTGAGTATGTGGTTTACCTCATAAAGTGCCCTTGTGGGTCACTTTAATTAGGAGAGACCACACAGAGGGGCCAAAAAAACGAGTGCTATTTTTAGCATGAGTTAAAAATATTATCACTTCATATATTTGGAGAATTAACGATCGATTCACAAAAAAGACACTTGTCTGAATTAAGAAGTGATTTTATTGTCGTTATTTATGTTGCGATGGGATATTTTTAAGCAATATTTTGAAGCATGCAATTTTTTTATACGTTATTTCGTAGCACACGATATTAGAGCACGCTATTACGCACATAACCGTTACTTTCTGAAAACTAAAGTTGCAACATTAGATGATTGTAAGCCCCCTGCATGGGGCTTAATTGGGCTAATGCAGTCACTGAACTGGGGACCCATCTAGTGAGAACCACATTAATGTATCAGTATAGTCCTCACTCAGTTTTCAAACCTGGCTTATTTTTGACCAAAATATCAGTTGGGAAAACAGTACAGGGCACCCCATACAAAAGTCAAAAAGCTGCCGTCACCCTCTGGGGAAAAAAAAAGTCTGAGGAGAATAATGATAAAAGAAAAATAGGAGAAATAAATAGAGGGAATGAGAAATTAAATTAACTGGAGAGAAAGAAGATGTGTATAAAAGATAAGAAAAGATAAGGTGGGAGTTTCTGTGACCTCAATCTAAAGCTGAGCGTACACATACTGATAAAATTGTTTTGTACAATTATTGGTAAATGTATGGCGGCCTGACAGTCCAATTATCATCTGCTGATGTGCCATGTTGGCCAGTGCATGCTGTATCAGAAAATATGGATGTTGCTCCTCACTTCCTGTAATTTGGACAGTTGGCTGTCAACCAGAACAAGCAGAACAATAGAGGGGCATTAGGCTTCTATTCAGCCGATACGGTTGGTCAGTGTTTAGCCCCTTAAGGTTTCATTGTTGAACTATTGCCCCAGGCCAAACTGGAGATAGCCATGTTGTTGCACCTAAGTAACATACTCTATCTCTATCAGACATTATCAATAATAAGTAGAGTGCCAGTTGGCAGAATTAAGGCAAAGTGGTAGAAATTGAATAAATAAAAACAGATGATCATACCGAAGGAAAACAATAGACAACATTAAAAACTCCATAGGCATAGTACATGAGGAATGCTAGAGACCAGAAGAGAATTCAAGATATTAGTGTCTGAGAAAGAAAAAAAGGCGTTGAATGCATGGTGGACACAAAAAGATCAGAATAGGAAGAAAACATAGGCAGCACCAGAGATATGACATAAAGATCTGATACCAGAGTTTACTTTAAAATGATATTTAGATAAGGATAAAGAAGCTCTAAACAATATAAAAGTAAATATCTTTTATCCTCCATTCTGTAGAAATGGCTCTTCACAGCAGGTACTCTTTACTGCTGAGAAAACTGTGCTCAAATTAGAGCAGCCATTTACAGTTAAGTACAAGATGTGCACTAATGGACTACAACGATTCACTACACAGCTGCAACTGTTTCTACCAACAATCTTCCTTCCATTATTGCGCCAAATTCTAAGGTTCTACGGGCAGAGATA
Source organism: Xenopus tropicalis (assembly GCF_000004195.4). NCBI lineage: Eukaryota > Metazoa > Chordata > Amphibia > Anura > Pipidae > Xenopus > Xenopus tropicalis. The sequence continues at coordinate 88,540,038 of NC_030678.2, read as the reverse complement.
ACAAATAGTTTCAATTCAGTTTAAAATGTTCACAGAATGAAGACAGGCACAGTCCATGAGAACATGCTACAGAATTTTGTTTTGCTTTTGCCTTTGTTGCCAACATGTAGGCTCTCACGTTGTCGTTGTTGGTGTAAGAATGAAAAATGTGCCCATGGAAGAACTTCTGCTAGCCATGTTAGCCATATTAGCCTCCATCAACCCCATTTAGGGAAATAGGGGGGGGGAATGAAAAAAGGAATATATGTAAAACATGTAAAATATGTCAGCAATAGCCCTTTACTGCAGTGCTGTCCAACTTGAGCTCATTTATAAACACTGCACAGCTTTGCACCTGGACAGTAACCCATAGCGACCAATAAGTGATTCGTTTTTTTTAGCTAGCTGCAAGTTGAACAAGCTATCATCTAATTGGTTTCCATGGGATACTGCCCAGGTGCAAATTTGCCCAGTGTTTATAAATGAGCCTGGATGCCAGGTTCTCTAGAGGGCCTTGGTGATTGTCCGATGCTGCCCACGTCACACGGAATTACCTACTTAACTATTTTGGTTTCATAATGGTTTCTGCTACTTCACAGACCCAAAATATGAAATGTCCCAGTTGGAGGAAGTTATTTTTGGCTTTATCTAAAATGAAATAATGTTATTCATATTAACCTGGCTGAAAGACAGTAATCATATTAATCACTGGATCACCTTTCTCTTCTTAAATTTAATTAGCATAGCCCACTTTACCCTCAATTGACAGAAGTGCATCTAATCCTCCCTCACAGATCTGTTTCCACTGCCAGCTCCCACATCTTGTAAGTACTTGACATTCTTTACTGTATTAAAGCCCTTTAAATTAATTTCCTGATCAATTTCACTAAATGGGGATTTGCAGGAGAGTTAGACAAAGTTTAACTGCATACTTCCCAAAGAATGGCAAATCAATATGTGTTTGTATAAGAATGTGTGTACACAAAATATTTGTTCCTACAGCGTGATCACTCTTCTGTGGGCCAAGTCCTTGGAGCAAGATGTCATATTTTTAATTTACATATGCATTTACTATAAAGTTAACTGTGTCTTTTATAAGAGAATGGTTCTTTTGATGGACTACAATGTTATATTGACAGAATGTCATTTGCATTAACTGTAAACTTAAACTGCAAAGTTAAATCAAGTAAGGAATTATACAGTGTTTCATCTGCTAATGGCTTCCAGTGCTCTTGTATCCTACCTACGTCATCTCTTCTGGGAACAAAAGTTACTTAAAGTGGTAGATCATCTTAAAATGAATATGATGTATTGTACAGTATTCTAATTTAAAAAGAAGGAAGGCTAACATTTGTCACCCCTCAGTGATTCATAATCATTTACCTGATACCCCAGGGCAATGCTCTTGTTAGCAGAAAACTGCACCGTCCCGGGGTACCTGCAAGCTAGCAATCCTCTTCCTGCTTCTTCTTTGCACACACACAGTAGAGTGAAAAGCGAAACTCTACTAAGCATGCATTGGTACCAGGATTTTGAAGATAGAGGAAGCAGAAGATGAGGATTGCTTTCTGGTGCTATCTCCAGGCTGGTGCAGTTTACTGCTAACAAAAGCACTGGCCTAGGGTATCACTGAGGAGTGCCAAAATGTTATTTTTTTTTTAGTCTACATTTTGGCCAGTATTATACCTCCCTACATTTTATGTCCCTGGTCACCAACCCCAACACACCTTAAACCCCACTTTACTTTCTGTTAAGCCTCTTCTTCTTTGTCACAGGTTTCTAAAATTTAGAACCTTTGAAAAGTAGGCAGCATGGATTTTAATTTAAGGTCTGGTTGTTGCGGTAATCTATCATAGCAACTAGGCAAAGTTTCAGTGCCAGAATGGAAGATGAATAGAAAAAGACATTTAAAAAAAAGTCATAAATAATAGAAATTAGCTTTGAATTCAATTTGATTTTTTTTTTATTGCCAGTACTACTTCCCCCTAAAACATTTAAAATTTCCAACTACAAAGAGACAGAATATAAAGTAACTAAAGTAACTAGCATAACAGTAGCCTAGCTTTTAACCCAGTGATCCCCAACCAGTGGCTCCAGAGGAACATGATGCTCACCAACCCCTTGGATGTTGCTCTCAGTGGCTTGAAAGCAAGTGTTTTTTTCAGATTGCTGGCTTGGAGGCACATTTTGGATGTATAAAAAAGGGGTGCCTACAAACTGAACCTTCTGTAGGCTGCCAGTCCACGTAGGGGCTATAATAAATCATGAATCAGAACTCTTTTATTCTCCTATATTATAACAGTCTGGTTATTTTCTGTATTTTCTGTGGGGTTTTTTGGCACAATATTCAGCCAAAACTTAACATTGTAATTTCCTTTTAATTTTTTTGTTATCTCTTCAGGTTACAGTGCAATGATTGATGATTAGATGCATACTTTTGTAAGTCTAATCCTATTATTGGAAGGAAGCAGAGTTTCTTAGGGAAGAGGCTAGTAGGCATGTAATGGTACCCACTAAAGCACCATACACTTGTGCAGTTGAAGCATGGTTTCATGTGCTGGTTGTACCTAGGTTAGCAGCTCAGCTGCAAAATACCCCTGTACTCAACTTTTAGGCAGGGCACCCTTAGCAACATGCAACGATTGATGACACATGGCCATTAATGCTTCCTATTACATGGCAAATGCACATTGCACCCAAACACACCCTATTAACAATCCAGCAGTGCAGAAAGCAGTGCCACGACATGCAGGTAAGTCCTGTCTGATGCTCAGTGCAGAGAGCAGTGTTTTGCTTTTTTTGAATGGAGTGTTGCCTAACATTCAGGGCACAGTCTGCAGGTCTCTGCACTCCAAAATGGAGCTAAATGGAAATGCATGATTGAGGGGGGCATATAAATGTACCCATGTCGTGCATAATCATTCTGGATTTCCGCATCCAAAAATAGTAGTTTACTATATGAGGCCTATGGACCTGGAATTACTAGTTTTGTAACAATATACAATTCTCATTAACACATGCAAAGTACAATGTAATTTCACTTATTGCATCTTTTCAAAAACATTGTGAATATCCTGACTGAACAGCTTCTGAAACATCTGGCACTGCATCTCTTAGCAGCTGTAGAATCTGCTGGCTACTTTGTCTGTTATACTGGGAGCAGACAACATCCTTGACTTCGATCTCTGCAAAAGAGTGCAGCTGCCTTAATTTAATGGCACAAATAAGGTAATAAAAGTGATCCTCCCAGAATATTCTGAAAATGACACTGACCACATTTTTAAGAGTTGTTGGTATCCCTATAAAAAGGTGCCATTTTTATGTTTTATCACCGAGCTCAAAATGTCAAGTGAAATCAATTTATCCCTGCTATAATAAATCATGCTCTAGGTTTTTTCATCAGGATACAAACTATCTTTTTGCCCAAAAATGCACCCATAGTCAACTGATGCAGCAGTTTGATATGCAATAAACGCCTATTTTCCTTGGTATATTTTTTAATACAAAAAGTTAATTTGGGTTTAAAAAAAAAAAGCAAAATATGCAGGTTTACAAAGGAAGACATTGTGTAAAAAAAAACCTGCAAAAACAGGCAAATTCAATTGGTTTTGTTAGGGAAAATTGGAGACACTTTCTATTGCATAGTCAATAGCTTTATTGACTTCACAATTGAGAGTGTCTGTTCTAATGACCACCTGTGTGATACAGTTAAATGTTAAATAGAGCAAGTACTTTGTTTATATATAAGCATGAAAACATGAAAACACGACTTTAAAGACACAGTAGGGTTAATTATGAATGCAGACACAAGTGCAGTCATGCTTAAATGGAGGAAAATGTTGCAATTATTGATGCTGTTTATTAAAGGTATTTGGTTCAACTATGCCCCTTACACTTCCATATAGCTTAGCCAAGTGCCAGTGCATCTGTTCTGTCTCTTCTGATGAATTGTGCACTAGTGCACTGTTGATGCTGGTAATCCCAGGAGCTACTGCCACCATGATCGTGGCTGTTCATTCTAGGGTTCCCACAAACAGATATGCATCAAATCACACATTTACTATAAGTGCCAGAGGAGAAGTTATTTCAACTCTGAAAATGTAAGCTATGCACAACTGGGTTTGTTTTGATATGATTCTAAGCACATAAGAAATAAAATATTTGTATAGAAACATATCAGTAATATATCTTATTACATGTGTGAAAATACAAGTGATTTGGAAAGCCGCATCTTCTGAGCATGCTAATGCCACATATATGTAGTTTTATGCAGATCACAGCACTACAATCCTAAATTTTCATAGCCATAGCACTACCAAAATGCAAAGATTTGTTAAAATTAGTATTTTGTTTCTTTTTAATTATAGAAAAGTCACCTTAACAATTGTATAGAATAAAACATAACAAATATAAATGCCATGGGTTTTCGGAAGTTTTTCTTAAGTTTGACAGCAAAGTCCTGAATTCATTATCCAATAAATAAAGTACCTTGCCTGTAGGGACCCCCAACACTTTCATGGCTGATGTCAGCTAAGGCAAAACACTGGCAACACACTGCTTGCTTTTTATGCATGTTAAAGATTACAAGAGTATATTGGCTCCAGATTACCATATATTTGTAAGAAAAAAAACACATTCTGATAAATTAAAAAATGGGTAAATGTCTCTCAACTACAAACTATCAGGCTTGCAACTCACAACTTCTTATCTGCAGCTGGTACCAGCAGGTACAAATAGAAAACATATTAGATATGAATTCCAGAAGTCTTCTGAAGAATTTGATGCTCAGTAGTCACACTTTGTGGCACGTGAAGACCCCTAAAAGAAAATAAAGCACAAAACATGTTTCCCGGTAGAATACAATAACATGACAAAAAAATCCAATAAAAGCAATACAAAATATGATTGCACTGAGGTATTGGTAGATATAATTCCAGTTCTCCTAGTGTCTTAGTGCGATGAATGTCTTACCAGCCTCAAAGAAAAAAAGCAGCCCTGTTGTCCCCCTATTCCCTGTGGCTACAAATGTTTCACTGGACTAAAATTGTGGAGGATTGATCATCTCTATCTATGATGTGTTATGTAGGCTTACAAATATAGAAATAGAATAGAAATCTGGAGTTTAATATAAAGTTATTAATACTTACTACAGAGTACTTTAGAAGTGTATTTATCAAATGCTTTGAGTTGTAACTTTTACCTTTTGATAAATACACTTCCCGTAGGAATGAATAGAACATGTGTGCATTTTTATTTATTAAGCTCTAGATCACATTTTGATAAATCTGCCCCCAAGTGTTGCCCACTTTAGGAAACCAGTGGGTTTTCTTGCAATCTTCCTTGATTGTAATGTTCAGCAGCACTTGACTTGGTCATCATGTTCTTGTAAACAGAGAAGACTTTCTGTGTAAAGGTTGTACATTGGGAAAAAAAAGAAAATACACACTGGGTATTCTTTCTTTCGCCATCACAACATTCTAAAAGGTTTTGAAAGAAATGGCTGAAAATGTAGGTTTATTAACCACCAAATTGAATTTTCTAGGTCTTCAGACCTATCATTACTACATTTCCTCTTGGTATATAAGTGATGATCAGTACACAGTGATGATATTTCATTGTAATATGCCTCGCTGCATTTGCTTCACCGAGTTTGGCCTTCAGGCCTAAATTTACCATGCTTTGAAACATATCTTTAATTATAGAAGATTAAAGGCGACTGGGAAGCATTATTATGGCTGAGCGCTTTCGTGTTATTGCATTTTGTTATATACAGGGTCACGCCTTATTGCTTTTGCAAAGTGTTCTTTGTCTAATGACTCTCTCTCTCTGGCTGTTGTAGACCTCTTTATCTCTTCAGTCTATATGTACAGATAGCTACATGACTGCATATCAGGCATCACAGTCAAGAGTATAGATTTTGCATGTACAGCTGTGATTTCATTTCAAGTTTGCCCAACATGCCTTCTAATACTCTGCAAGACTGGCACATTAGAATATGCTATGATAACAGGCAACCAGAGCTACATTTATCTCCTAGATAGACTGCTGTGGCCCAAACTGCACATACAGTGTTGTTACATTTCAGACAAGTTGCATGCATTTCACTATGGAAATACAGAAAACTGAATACCTACCCTGCAGATAGCAATCACATCAGTGCTATTTCTTTTGTAGCACAACAAACAGCTATAACAGCAGTTAGTTGCTCCAGGTTGAGCTCTGTGGAGAATATTGACAGTCTTGGCTAATATTATTGACAGACAAATACATTTAGGCATTTTCATTGCATAATTTGTGTTGTAAAGATTGTCTGGTAGAATTTATTTTTCAGTTATAGAAAAAGAACTGGCTAAAAATGTATTATTGTTATACAAAGTATAATAAAGTACAGGAAAACCAGAAGGCTATATACCCTTAGTCAAGTCAAAGAAAAATGTTTTATTTAACAAAAGTGAGCTTGGGAGACATACCTTGGCTCAAACTACGTGAACTGCTTCACTTTCTTTTAGTAGGTAGACCTTGTAAATAGAAAGTGTTTATTCAAAGTATAATAAACCTTTACCCCCGGTCTCTAAAATGAAATACTGTTCAAAATAACCTACCTTTCTGCCTGCATTCAGTCTCATGTTGTTTGTAAATCACAGGCAGCTAAACTACAGCTCTTTCAGCTACTTCCTAGTCTAGAGTGATGCTTCACCTGCTTTTCTTTTCTGAACTCTCCTTTCTTAGACTCTGAAGATGCTCACATAGGTGCCTACTTCATGCCTGCTTGATTTCCACTGGAGCAGAGGCAGCTAGCATGCACAGTAGACACTACTTTGACTGTCTTTACAGTCAAAGAAAGCTCAAAAAAGAAAAAGAGAATGGGACTTCTCTAGGAAAGACTAAGTAGCTGAGAGAGCTGCAGTTGAGCTGCTTGTGGTTTAAAAACAAGATGATTGTCTGACTGAATAAAAAGTATGTTATTCTGGGCACTGTTTAGAATATTTTAAAGGGATTTTAGAAAGTGAATTTTTTGAAGCATAAATAAGGTTAGATAATGGTAGCTGTAGTTCTAAACTCATGGAAGACACTGCATTTTGACAACCTCATGTTACAGAATGCAAAATGAGAATAACATCATGCCCCAATGTCTTAGAAGTGCATCAGGTTTATGCGAATTTGCTCAACATTTCTGGTCCCCACAGGGACCTTCAAACTACATAGTTGTATCTTATAAAAACATGTTGTTACCTCTTCCTGTTTGACCCAAAAATGAGTGCAGAAATAGTGTGTTTCCCCAGTTATGTAAATATGGAATATGTAATAAATTTGTCAAATTCTCTGATTGGGAGGTAAGATGCACTTGTATGCTTACTAATGTTACAGCCTGCTTATCTGTACAGCAATAACACACATTTCAGTTTTAGACATGTTGATGCTAGGTCTAACATAATTTAGATGCTAAAGCGTAATAAGGTTTTATCTAAAAGGCCAGCAGTCTAATTTAATTTAGTAGTGTTTTCAGCCAGCCAATGACTTGCAGTGTTGGGAATGAGGGAACGATAAATTATATATTGAATTGTTCCCAGGTGACTGGTTCAGGGGAATCACTTATGACTTTCAGTGTCCATGGAGTTTGTCTTCTAACATGCTGAGTTCTGCTGGTAGTGTCTCATGATTTGTGACATGGTAGCTTGATGGATAAAGCTGTGAAAAGAAACCCATAACAAGAGATTAAGTAAATCATTGTAGAATATGATTAATTACATGTTTGTTCATGGATAGTGATGGCTATGTGTTAGATAATCGATTGTTTCGAAGGATATAGGATAGAGTACTAGAATATGTGCAAAGAATAAATTATTTATTCATCTTTTATGAAGAAGTCACAATTCTATGAATCACACTCTGTATCAAACATCTTAAGCAAGGGTCGTATCCAGAAATATCTGCATGGACACTAGTTGGTTTTTTCAGTGTCCGTTTTCTTTTTTTCCCAATTTGGACACCGTGGACCAACTAGGGCACCTAGGAAATCAACAATGATGGTGAGAATTTATCTAAGTGAGCTAGTCAGATAATAAACTTGGATAGGGATAAATTGTAGACGGAGCACAGGAACATCCTTCCATAAAATATCACTTTAATTCAAAGGATTAAAACCATCACGGAGTTAGGCACCCACAGCTTTACGCATATCATGGCTTCTCCCCCAGTATTTAAATGCAATTGTGTCATGGCACCTGTGTAGCTTCTGATGAAGTAGCGAGAAGCCATGAAACACGTAAAGCTGTGGGTGCCTACGTTACTCCGTGATGGTTTTAATCGTTTGAATAAAAGTGATATTTTATGGAAGGATGTTCCTCTGCTCCATCTACAATTTATCTATATTGCACTGAGATCTGCCTGGATCAGGGGCGTGTCTGAGACGTTGCAGCACGGAGTACCTAGTTGCAGTTCAACCCATCTGGTGAGTGCTCCCCTGTTTTGCTAATAAACTTGGATAGGATTGTATATTTGCATTGTAATATAACCACTAAGCACAGTAAAAAGATGAGAAAGCAGGATATTTTGTGGCAAATGCTTGTGTATTGTATGTCCATTTCAATGGAAGAATAGAGCGGCCAAGGAAAAAAGGTGAGTATAAGCCTTTTATGCCCCCCTACCCATTATAATGGAAAAGCCACCAGGTAACTGTATCCTACAAATTCATTCCTCATATGGCACAGAGAAGGGTCATTTCTATCACACTGATAGCTACCCTGCTGTTGTCTAGTTATTTTTGCACTGAGAATTCCATTTAAATAACAGCTGGATGATGACAGCTTCTAGTCTACCTTAATAAATCAAAATCCTTTCCTTCATTAGTTGTCATATATATATATCTTAAATAAAGACAAAATATACAGTAGTCAGAACTTATTCCACCTTTATTGCAAAATTGATATCTGTACAAATAAGTAAAAAACAAATCAGAAACAGTTTAGTGGTGGAAAGAAAATACAAAAGCCTGGTTGCATTAGTGTTCGTACACCCCTAAACTAATACTTGGTTGAAGCACCTTTTGATTTTATTACAGCACTCAGTCTTTTTGGGTAACAGTCTACCAGTTCAGCATAGCTGGACCTGGCATTTTTTTGCCCACTCCTCCTTGCAAAAATTTTCCAGAGCTGTCAAATTGTGAGGGCATCTCTTGTGTACACCTCTCTTCAGGTCACCCCACAGATTCTCAATCGGATTAGGGTCTTTGTTTTCAACTTCTTAGAACAGATGACAATTTTGCAAAAAAAGATGGAATAAGTTCTGATAGGATTTATCTTGGTTTCTGTTTTTATTAAACAAAACCTACCATTTTACAGTGGCATGTAGACTTTTAAAATCCAGTGTATATACAGTAATTACTGTACAATGGATGCTGAAGGAAAACACAATCCCAAATTTACAAAGACCACAGTAATACTCATCCACAGAGATTCAAAACTATAATAGCTGTTGAGCCACAAGGGAAAAATCCAAGAATGCAATTGTATGTCCCCTTGAATCAATAACCTTGAACACTATCAGTGTTTTGAAAATAATACATTCTGAAAGTTATTGAATTGTTAATTTTAAAATGGATAACCCTTTCATAAAAACCCATGCTTTGCTGATATTTTAATTTGCATTTTCTCAGTCCCTAGTTATTTATATCATCCTGGGGGTGGAGAGAAGTTGCCTTAAGAATTGTCTGCACTGCCCTTGGCTGTTCAGTTTTACAAATGACTCTTACACTTGTGGTATACATGGAGTTTTATAGTGTTTTGGACATTTATGACCTGTGTGCCATACACAGAGCAATTCTTTGCCCTTTCTTAGAAATAAAATTCTTGGCATTTCTTATGACATTTTTCCAGTTACAAAACACTCTGCTTAACGTTAGCCTTATCCTTCAAATATGTCTGATAACACACTCAAGTCCTCTGTCCTACGATTAATTGGTTATCCTTTTGGGAACCTTAAAACTCATATTCTAGGTAGACATTGAGCCTCGACGTTTAGTCTGTCCTTATCTAGGTTCTTTTCCATGACAGATTCTGCTGATATTACAGTTTAAAGCAACTTTTTTCTTTCAGCTATTTAGTATCTTTGTTTTCCTAGCCCACATTTTTATGCTACTTGACCATGAAGAACATTGAATACTTTATACAGTTAATATACATTAATATAATTAATTCTCTGGTCCTCTGGTCATATAAATATTATGCTTATATGTCTATCATCTATTAAAATCCCACCACAAGGTTTCTCTATAACAGTTTTTATACTTATATGTCTTTTTTGTTGGCTCTTTGGTATTTTTTTCATATAGGTTGTAGAAATCTTAAGTGCCCCTATGTTTTCAGCAAACAGGTCATCTTCGCTTACAATACATGCATACTTTGCAAGTGTCTTATGAAATTAGTGAAGGAAAAACACATATAGATGTAAAAGGATCCTTATATAATAAGTCTATAATAATTACAAAAGGAATCCCAAGAGAGTCATGTTAGCTTTTGATATGTAATATTTATCTCCAGTCAATTTGGACATAATCCCTGTTAGTCTCCTGCATCAGAATTTGGGTGCCTGGAACCAAGCATTATCTCCATGACCAATTAGGTTCCACTTTTATGGTCCGAGCAATCAGAACCTGGCCGTTTGCCTCTTTTACATGTGCAAACAATTTTTTATGGGGCCTGTGTGCTAATATCATTCCAAGATTTTAAGCTAGGTAGCAGTAAACAAGGTAGAGAAGAAACTAACATCTTAAAAATATGTTTTAAGTGTTTAGTATTTACTCCTACTCTAGCTTTCTGTATACCATAGTAATTAATAGAGTGCCCAAGAAGGAACCTCTATAAAGTCTTTACTTTTTTAGGGTACCCACAGAAAAAAATGATAACTGGTGGCATTTTGTAAATATGTTCTAAATTATGCAATACCTCTGCTGTGACACACGGTATTATAACTATAATATAATTAAATAAAAACATTGTACGCAAGGCACTTTTTTCTCTCTTCATCTGCGGCACAACAAGGCATCTAAATATCAATTTGAAATGTCTCCAGGACAGCTGGTTCCATGACAGTATGGTTAATTATGTTTCTATCTCGCCAGGAGAATATCCACAGACTAGTAATCAATAATGTCAAAAAGCAATAGTGTTTGCTTCAGGGCAGCTCTGCCAATGTGATTTTCTGGGTGTTTTTATTCCTCCATTTCTTATGTTAAGTTGAAATTGGAATTTTCAATATACAGTACAATCATTTAAATCAACAACTCAGTAGGTGATAACTTGACAGAATAATCTCACCTTTCTTCACAAGTTTAAGGGGAAAAAAAGCATATTCTGTGTTTACCGAAGCAACTCTTCATTTCTGATTCTTCTTTTTTATTTCCTGTGGGAGGTTTTATAGTGGAATACACCCTTAACAGAGGTAACTGAAAGTTCAAAGACAGTCTTTGTATCTTTGTTCCATAAAAGTCAATCCTCAGTGCTCCAGATGGTGCAGTACTACAATGCCCCTGCAGCTTATGCAAACAAGGGATACTGGGAGCCATAGTTCTGCCCAATATGAGCCCTTAATGTTGCCTATCCCTGCTCTAGGCTGCTCAGAAGAATATTTGCTGCAGAGATAAAAAGAATGCTTTTTTATTTTTTAAGCTCAAAACTTCCTATTAATTCTCTTCTCTCCACTTTGGCCCAGGGAAATAATCATTGGGATTGGCTATTTATAATCCGATGAACACATAGCATGGCAAAGCAAATCTGCTTGGCTTTGTGTCTTTTAATCTAAACTTCCTAGGATGCCAGCCAATTTGGCAGTTTTCCAAGGAAACAAAAGTAAAAATGTAACCAATCTGCTGTTGAAGAATGAGCAGCGGAGCTACTAAGTAATTTAAAATATAAGCAACCAGCACATTTCAAATAAAACCTACGGTTGCTGTTGAGTCTTATGGGGGAATGTAATGAAAGTTGGTAATGGAAAAATATGCCCTATGTGAATAATTTTTGACATCTGTCTCTTTGTTACCTTGACTGGCATTTCCTTTATTATGAGAAGAAAATGACTTGAAATAACAAAGCAAGGTGAAACTTTAAATTCAGTCCAAACTGATTTCGATCTAAGCTATTGTCCCACCTGTGTCCTTCTAGCAGAGATGAAAAGGAAGCCTGGTAAAGTAGCAGTTAACTCCTCACTATTTTGTATTCATAATTTTTATAACCAGGGCATTAAAACACCAGCATCGTGCTGACCTTTTCCCATTACCTTGATTTAAATTTCTTTTAAAGATTCTCACAATTCCTCTCACATTTCCAGTAAAAAAATGCATTTATTATGACTTTTAAATAGAAAAGAACATTTCTGCTGCTCAATCTGAAACGCTCTAGTTAACACTGCTCCACAGTATTTAGGCCTAAGAGTCCATGAAACCATTACAGAACATTTCAGCAGCCCTCTCACCTACTCCCATTTAGCTTCTTCGTAGAGGGAGATATCAAAATTGATATATGCATTTGCAATAAGGATGAACATTTGGAAATGTCAAAAATCATGGATATAAAGTATTATGTAGTCGATGCCCCCTTCCAAAATGCTGTCAAGTTGATATAGTGAGATAGAAGTGGGCAAGTGATAGGGCACCCATGCATCCCAGATTTTAAAGGATTACTTTCCCCTTCCCTTTATAACTCTGTATCTCAGAATTATAATAGTTAACTGTCAGGGTGCTAAATATCTAAATGGGATTAATGTTTTGCAGCAAGTATCCCTATCAGAAACACATAAAAACAACTGTAAGAATGGTAAGAAGTTTAGATTTAGATGTCTAGATGTTTCTTTTGGTTGTATGAATGTAGTTTTCAAAAGTATTCCACAGCAAGTCCATTTGTCCTACACTATTTATGTTCTAAAATCCTTGTATGGGAAGCTTTATACAACTGTAGTCTAACAAGAATTCTGCAGCAGGGTAGAAACTTTTTTTATCCATAAGATAAAGAAGAGTCCATTATAAATAAATAATTCTAACCTTTAAAAATTCTTTCCTTTTTCTCTGTAATAGTAAAACAGTACCTTGTACTTGATCCCAATTGATATATAATTAATTCGTATTGGAGGCAAAACAATCCTATTGGGTTTATTTAATATTAAAATTACTTTTTAGTAGATTTAAGGTATGGAGATTAGTGATGAGCCAATCTGTCTGAAAATGGGCAAAATTCAGAAAATTGTGAAAAATTGTGAAAAATGAGCACAACTTTGTTAGATGCGACCATGCCTATTTTGATGCAACCATGCCCATTTAGATGCAACTGTGCCTATTTAGATGCTTTTTTGGGTGCGCAACAAATTTTTTCAAGACAAAAAGTTTTGTGCAAACAATTTGTCAATGGCGAAATGCAGAAATTCACTGCAAATCCATGCCTGGTGAAAAAATTCACTCATCACTAATGGAGATCCAAATTACAGAAAGGTCTCATATCCAGAAAACCCCAGGTCCTAAGAATTCTGGATAACAGGTCCCATACCTGTATTGCCTAAATCCAGCTGCTCCCTGAGAGAACCCCATTACATTTGCAACCTTCTTCCTCAGCTAGGTCCTCTTGGGGGTGTTGAGGAAATGGACGGTGCATTTGGAAAACTACTAGTTGTACAACTACACCACTGAACAAATTAATGGGGGACAGTGATTCAACAAGATACTTGCTAGTGCACTGTCAAAGCTATCCTGTTTTACACCAGTGGGATGTATGTATAATTTGAATCTATAACTAAAACCTTGTTTACCGGGTGCCTGCTCCCCAGCTTCTCTAAGAGGTTGGTTCCCTTAGGGCACGCCTCTTTACAGTGCCTTCTGCAACCAGGCTCCCCACCTGCATCCACTTTAAGTGGATTCCAAAGAGAAAGAATGTGCCATGTACTATTAAATAAACAATGGGCATTCTTAACACCCTTGGGCCAAAAGTAAATACTTCCCTCCCAAAGGGTAAAGTAACAGTTACCAGGATTTTCTTAGCTAGTAGGGGAAGTTAACCTTATGGGTCCTCTACACAGGTATGGCATATATCAATCTGAAACATTTGGGACTTCCTTGGGTTTTCCAGATTAGGGTTTATTCCAAAATCTGAATACCCTACTAAAAACATTTCAACATTTCCTTCAAAATGACTGTTTAGATATTTAGTTAATTATATTCCCTTATTTCCCTTAACTTTTTGGATAATGGGTTTCCTACCACTGAATGCTACAACTGTTCTTCACAGAAAACAATAGTACCATCTAGATACACTTACTCCTAGTTACCCAATCCACAAATTCTCCAACTTAGGTTGACCAAACTCCTCTTTGATTTTACAGTAATTATGCACTGTAGCCAATGCAGCTGTCTCTCTAGAGTGCAAAGAGTAGATTAATAATATCTGCTAATAGTGTCTTCTTTCAAGCAAAACACTCTGGTGCCACTTCACAAAACTGTACCAGGCAAACTGTACCATCACTAATTACAGTAGATGTGCTAGTGGGGCCATTGGTAAATGTTATACCAAATTTCACTAGCTGGAGGCACTGCATAAAAAAGTACCAGGCACCCAGTTTAACCCACACCATGTTGAGTAGAGGTATTCATTTGTCCAAGTACCAAAACTGGTCACCACAGTATAGCATATGTCTTTAATATAACAATATTTACAAACCCTGGGTTCTGATTTGGCATGTTTAAGAATTGTGGTTATATTCTTTATCATATAAATGAGAAAGCTCATAAACTTTATTTGATCACTTTTGAAGTGTAATTTTTTTGTTATCAGCCAGTTTCTTATTTTCCCCATTTACCATACTTTTGACCCATATTTAATAAATTATTAATGCACATTATTTGTTCATGCTTCTTAATAGCTTTTCAAACCCACTTAGTGATTCACCCTGGCTACCCACACTGAATTATTCTTGGTGTATTCTGCAAAATCACAGCTTGTGCTAATACATTGGCTTTTCACATCTTTTCTGGATCTTCCACACACTTCAGGAGATGACATATAGGACCAGCACTGCTGTCTCTGTTATATGATTAACTGCTGTTCTTTGTTAAAAACCTGACATATATTGGATTTTTAGAGTTATAAATCTGCTTTATGTGAAGGAGTCTTGTCCTGGCCTAGCCCCAGAAAAAAGAAACCACAGGGTCAATGTTCTCTAGCCATCTTCTTTCTACTGTCTCTCAGGCTCTGTTACACTGCATCCTCATTTCTACAGATGTCAAATGTGATCGCTGCAGCATCACTGTGGTCTGCATCTCACAATGTTCTCTCTAAGCTCACACAATACATTTGCACTTTGAGTTGTTTGATCATATAGTTGGACCAACATGTTTCTGAAGAACTGAAAGATCAGGTTTCCTTTAAAGCAGAAGCTTCCCGTGCCACAGATAATACAGTCTTTAAATAACACCGCTTTTGAAGGCCGTTGGAAGATTCAGAATCATGGTTTTTAATGGCTACAAAGCTTGAGCATCTTACCTCTCATGTGTAATCCACTTTAAAAGCAGATTTTACAAGGCAAGGACTATGACTTTGTGTAAAAATGAAACTAACATTCAACCTCCTATGTATATATTTCCAAGCAGAGCACAGAATCAGAGAAGAATTTAACATTTTGTCCTTGTACTGGTACTTTGATTAGACAATCAGTTTTTTACCCTTTCTTAAAGGCTTCTGGGTGCTGTCACAAGTCTTTAAAACTCAACCAGTGGTAAAGCAAGAAGAGCGAAGATATAAGATCATTTGGGCAGTGCAAACCCCAAAACATTTAATTCAATTATATAGCATGAGAATCAAACTACATGTAATTAAAAATTCTTTAAAAAACAGGGGACTAGGGGTGTCTGTCTAGAGGGTTTGCTGAGAAAGTCTAGTTGCATTATTTGCTTAAAGGAGAATGCAAGTCAAAATTTAAAAAGCATACTGCCCAATAGTCCTCCTATTGTTTAGTAAAAACGCCACACTTTTGGCTCACCTAATCAAATATTTACTCAGTCACATTTACTTCAGATTTTCTAGAACAGGCAGCCACCTCTAAAAAGGTTTTCTCCCTTCCTTTCCCTCCTTGCTTCATACTGCACATGTGTTTCATTCCCTCCCCCCCCCCCCTCTGCCAGATCCGCTTCTGATTGGCTGGTGGGCATGTGTAGCTCAGAACAGGAGACAGGATCAAGTTACGCACATGTGCATTGCTACTGAAGGCTGCCACAGGAAGGGGAGAGAGATTTCAGTGATGTCACTGTAGTCTTCACACTGCTGTAGGCTGCCAGCACCATATCTCAGAGAAGCAAGCAGGGATCTGGGAATTTAGATATGCAGTAAGTACTTAAAAAGAATGCCTTTAGACTTACTTTTAATATATATTAACCTTTCCTTGTCCTTTAAAACACAATCAATTGATTCCAGAGCTAAATCATTAATATGCTATTTTTAGGCTGCTACCAAGATCTTTTCTTGGGTTCTGACTTGTACATTTTGTATACCTGGTTCCTTATCATTGGCAAAATATACAAATAGATCAGAGTTATCCAGCCTTTTGAGCCTTGAATAGCAAAGGGGTTGAAAAAGGGTTGGCATGACCTAGGTTCAGACCCCTCTAACAGATTAGTTTTAGGTTTAAGGAAAGGGGATTAAAGTAAGGTTTTAGTTAAGGCGCAGGTAGGCTTAACTCCCCGCCCTTTTAGGTTCCCACCCACCCTCCCTAGTAACATGAGGTGAGTTTATTGTTTTAATTTTTTGTTTTTCTAGTTGTCTTTTATGAGACCTTGAATGGTAGGTGTACTCTAGATATCATTTAGGAAGGGGCAATTTGTGGGATGAGTCAGGCAAATTTACTTAGTAATCAAGGTATAATTGTCACAGTTTGAATGGGTCCGTCAGTCTGCCACGGAAATTGGTGCTGGTATGACTGACTATGTCAAGCATGGTGGTTTAACCCCTAAGGTGGGAAACCATTTAAAATTTGTACTAGCAAAGTGCTGGTGGGACCACAAGATGGTTAATTTACAGCTGTCAACCTATAGAAGTTTCTGAGTAGGGGCATATATGTTCTGGGCTAGGAGACTGCAGATATTACTGCTCTGTTTCTGGAAGAGTAGACTGATTTAATAAGAAGCAGGTAGGAAGTTTTCTCCTAGGACAATATTTACTGTACTGTTTTTCTTGCTATTGTGTTTCTGATGTTGCATCACTTTTGTATAATCATATTGTATAAATATTTTGTGATGTTTTGTACTGTTGTAATCTCAATAAAGCTGTGGCAATTATAATTCAAAGGATGACATTTTCATGCATTTTAACTGATTAGTTAGGAAACTGTTGGGTGATGCCTGGAGTCTTGCCTGCCCTTTGAATTTAATTCTCATATCTTAGGGTTAGAGTAACAACCAAAATTAATCCCAGTTTGCGAATTAACACAGTTAAGTGATGTAGCACTAGTATGGATAATTCTCTTTGGAGAATCCTCGTGCCTCTTTAATTAAGTTTTGAGGTGCCTACTAGTAGGCACAAAAGATTCAAAATGAAAGTTATAACTGAACATAATAGGGTTCATTTACTAGAGCAAGTACATAGGCAAAGTTCCAAATTTAAGTAGGATTTACTTTAAGGAATCACTTAGCCTAATGCCACAATGTGGTGTTTTTGTGATCTTTTTAAAGATTTTCTTTGTGGCATAGTTATGCCAATAATGTATTCACATTGGAATGAAATGAGTTTATTTTCTTGGTGTACACTGAAAATCACTATTATCTTTCCATAAGCATTTATTGCAATGCAAACATAATGGTAACTACCAGATGTGACTGGATTAATACTTGAAGCGTGGTACCTCGTAATTAATGTTGCCCCACATTATTATGTTTATACAATTAATCAGATGCAATGGCAACAATAAAAGTTACTGATAATCACAATGGAGTATATGAAAGTAAAAGAAAAAAAAACATCTGGCCGAAATCAACTTGAATCTGCTTGTGTTTATGCATTGGCATAATTAAACAGCCAGGGGAACTTATAAATACGTAGCATTAAAATGTCATGTATGGCATTAGTTTTGGCATGCTGCACTTACAGGTGCTGCTGATTAGCATTTAGAGAGTCGCATATGAATGGTTATAGATGCTGAAAGTAAGGCTATTTGCACACATATTGACTTCAAAAAAATTTGCATTAGTTTACTATATATAATAAAAGGGCCCCTTAACAGTTTTGGAATATTTTATACAAAAAGTTATTTCTAAGGCTAATGCCCCATGGAGAGATTAGTTGCCCGTGATAAATATCTGATACTCTGGGTTACTGATGAGCGAATAGTTTTGCAAAACTTCCAAAAAATTTTGCAGCGGAAAAGGTGCGTTAAAAAAGTTGCGCTGTACTCGCATTTCGCTATTTTTTCGACAATTCGCTCATAACTAAGTGACCAATCTCCCCGAAAATGCCCCCCTACCGGCAATAAAGTGAATCGCTGGTGGAAAGGCATACGGGTTGCTTTGCTTGTCCGAAGTCGTGCAAAGTTGCCTGCAGGAGGAAACTTTATGCTGACTTTGTAAAAATGTTGGAAAGGCATTTCTGGGATATTAATTGCGGGCAACTAATCTCTCCATGGGGCATTAGACTTAGACTGCAATTAATTTTCTTTTTATTAGGTACAACAGTGTCTATCTAGATCTGCTTGTATATACAACAGAAGGATTTACACCAGGTTTTACTGAGTTGAAAAGAGTGTCATCCCAATGCTCCTTAGCATTCTTTTAGATAGATGGTCCCCATGTAATTCAGGGAGCATCTCTTGTCTCTAGAAGAATTGATTATGCAAAAACTGCTTTATATACCCATCAGTCAGTTTTCTAGTTTGATCATTTATCCTCCATCTCACAGCAACCACTGAGTTTTCTGTATTACTATTCACTTCTTATTAAAGCCCCAATTTCCCCACAGTGCACAAATTCTAGATACTGTCACAGGAACTAAGAAGCCACTTTTAAACCTACCTGCTCAGAAAATAAGGAAACTAAAAAATATTAATTATTTGTTAGAATAGTAAATGCAATTGAGTATTAACATAGGCAAGCTGTATCCAAATACACTATTCACTTTGCTTTAATAGGTCTAAAGCAGATACTAAATAAATGGTGAATAGTTGTGTGCACGAGATCCATGATAGTGCCTTACTCTATTATTTAGCATGGCCTTGGTTTGTATGTAGCCCACTGAGACATGAAAGAGTTACGCTACTTTAGCCCTTATTCCCTTTCCAACCCACAGGCAGGAAAGTAGGTAATTTTCAAGACAGTTCAAGCGAGCCAATGAAATAATGAAGCAATTCTTCCAGTGACCTTTAGCACAGCGTTTGTATATGTATAAGTTATATGGCAAGCCTTCTATTGTGTTCACCCATTGTATTGATGCATTTATTAAAAACAGCTTAATTAGTAACTGCCTGGGAGTACAAGATGATGTTAAAGCCAACCAGGGGAAAGTAATATGAGAAAACTGATTTTCCAATATTATACACTGGTACTCGCAGCCTCTGTTACACACTCTAAGCATCAACCAGGGACTGTGCTCAGAACTAAATTTTGGCATTTGAATCCTCTCACTATTGGATGTTGGGAAAAAAACACTGCAGCATTCAGGGGAACCAATCGCATTTTACAGGCTTCCCCTTTTCTCTGTCTATGCTTGTTTTTATTGCTTAACAGATAACTAAAAACAATAAAAAAAAATACATTGTTGATGAGTGAATTTTGGAATGAAGTGTCAAACAAACAGATAAGCACTTGGTAAATTTACATATGTATGTATATATCTCGCATGGGTTCAATCATCTGACAAAGGATTAATCAAGCATTAAATATTTGGTTTCTACAAGGACATTACGTTCTTCTTTTGCAAAGAAAGGTCACATTTCTCAAAAAAAAAAAAAGAAAAGAAAAATATTTTGGAACTACTCACAGAGCGTGAAGTTAAAGTAATTTCTGTCTCACTTAACAAATGGACCTTGAACAAAGAAATCATAGCTCTTGTATGTCGTCAAATACTATTTAGCCAGCAGCATCAAAAATTATTCATGAAATAAAGCTGCAATTTAATGAGCGAATTTGGAGAACCGTGCCTTTAGATGCCGATAATATGGTGTACGAGCGC
The DNA here is from genome assembly GCF_000004195.4 of Xenopus tropicalis. Taxonomy (NCBI): domain Eukaryota; kingdom Metazoa; phylum Chordata; class Amphibia; order Anura; family Pipidae; genus Xenopus; species Xenopus tropicalis. The sequence continues at coordinate 88,519,873 of NC_030678.2, read as the reverse complement.
ACATATACAGCTGATGCATAGTCATTGCCCATATGTAACATTGCAGCCTACTTTGCTAATTTCATTAGTGTGAACCAACTGCCAAAATTATCATTAACATTTCAACTAACCCTGGAAGTGCACATATCCAGCATAATTGTTGCATTATTGCTATGTATTATATTGCTATGGTAACACATATAAAATGACAATTTTTTAATATGGCGTATATAAAGGGACATTGAGGACTGCAGGGCCAGTTCACCGCATGCAATCAGGTATCATTTCACTGATGTGACCACTGTGCATCCCTTTGTACTATTTAATAGCCAATCACCATACCACGATTAAGGTTGTTCATTACATAACCATAAAACAGCTATATATTTACAATTTATGACTTGCTTTTTCCAGGAATAGTTGTAATCCACCTTGGCAAAGGGATATTGACACATTTCTATCAATTTTGATAATGTTGTCACTCTTACTTTCCAAAGAGGACCTCATTATTAACTTTTTTTATGGCTAAACTCAACGGGAGACAAAACGCATCTTACAAGTTGCATGTAGTATGGGTCAAAACATAATGGAACTGATACAAAAATCTGATGTGTAAACTACATGATTCGCCATTCGACAAGACGCTGTCGGAAGGGAACACTGCATACTGCATCTTCATCTAACAAGATAAAATCACATGGTGTCATACTTTTTTTTTCTCATTGAACTACATTGACTGTCAGATGTAGATGCTAGAACAAAACACACCATCCAACTTTATCTGATCCAAATTTACATTACAGCCTATGGAGGTCAGATTTTGTAGGATCCTACAGAATCTCATGGTGTTGCATGACAAGATCAAATAAAATCTAACCCACAAAATCTGATGAAAATCTCCAGTGAAGTTTAGCCCTTACAGAACTGGAACTCACACCCTGTCTTGCCTCACCCAGGGGCTACAAATCTCTTAATAATGGGATGCAGGTACATGAAATAATAATCCAGACCTACTTTGAAAGTGATATTGACACTGCGTTCCTTTTGGAAGGAGACAAGTTTCTTTACCCCTGCCAAAAAGCCAATGACTATAAGACCTTACACCAACCTTTGTATACCTAAAAGTATCACCTATTCAACTTAAAACTCTGCTCACAAGTAACGCATACATGTTCATTCATAGCTCACCTGCAAGAATTAAACTCCAGTTTTACATAATTTATTGTACTTGGTCTTGTAATTAGGGGTAATGAAAAGTAATAAACATGCTTGAAGGGATTAAATGATCTTCTTTTATTGTGCTAAAAAAATTCTAATTGCAACCTTGCCAAGGCTGGGTAACATGAAAATTATCCAGTGCTTTCCCATCACATTTTAATTCAGCCACACATATTGCAATTTCTTAAGTCCTCTGTCCAAACATGATGGCTGGTAGCCTTCTGTAAGAAATATTTCAAATCGAAACTCATGTGACATGAAAGTAAATTTGATATAAAGCTGATCAGAGGGTTAATGATAACCCACATACTGTAAGTAATGCACTAAAGGACACTTCACTGCTATATAGCAAACTGAAATAGTCCTCTTATAAGTTACTGATTACAGAGGTTACTGATAATACATGCAATTTTATTAACCAATTAAACAGAGTCTGGTCAGCCTACTTATAAATATATCTACAAAAAGGATAAAAACACAATTAAAGGTCCTAGAAATTAATCTAATAATTACCACTACTACATAAAAGAGGTAATTAAATAACTAGGCATTCCCATAAATTCTTAAATGAATGCAATTCCACTGAAGGAGCGAGCATGGCAGTCTACATCTGCCCCATATGCATACAGCGGTGCTCGAAAATTTGTAAACACTTTTAAATTCTTTATTTATCTGCATAAATGTGATCTAAAATGTAACTTGTTTTTCTCATTAGTCCTAAAACCAAATAATGAGAATGCAATTAAAAAATGAGTCAAAAACAAAATGATCCATATGTTTCATATTTGTGTGGGGGGGGGGGAAAGTAGGTGAACCTTTGCTTTCAGTAACTTTTGTGCCCCATGGGCAGCAATAATTGCAACCAAATGTTTCCATTAACCATTGCCATTTCAAAATATTACCTTTCCTCTGCTTTCACCATTCCTTGGTAGATCGACGTGTGTTTAAGGTCATTGCCTTTCTGCATAACTCTCTCTCTCTTGAGCTTCAGTTCATGGACAGATATTTCCTTCAATTTTCTTATCAATCATGGCAATCGATGGCAATGATGGCAAACTATCCTGGTTCAAAGGAAGCACAGCAGGCTCAAACCATCATACTGCTACCATCAAGTTTCTCTTTGTTTGCCTTTCAGCAGACATATTGATTTTCATTTAAGTCACCAAGTTTTATGCTGGTCTTATTCAACTACAGAACATTTTTTTTAGTAGGTGTGGTCTTTAGCAAACTGTGGATGGGCATCTTTTTGCATAGTAGTTGCTTTCTCCTTGCATCCCTGCCACAAACACCATTTTGGTTCAGTGTTCTCCTGATAGTGGACTCATGAATAGTGATGAGTGAATTTTTTCGCCAGGCATGGATTCGCATTGAATTTCCGCATTTCAGCATTGGCGAATTGTTTCGCGAAACTTCAGCAAAAATTGGGCACGGAAAAATTGGGCGCAATCACGTCAAAATTGGGCACAGTCACGTAAAAAACCCCACGTGAGACAAACAAATAGCCGTGGGTGACAAAAAAAGGAGTAGGCTACAAAAATCAAATGCGTTTCGTGAATTATTAACTGTTAGGCAAATTTTCTTGCCGTTTCACGAATTTTATGGCGCCGCAAAACGGGACAGATTCGCTCATCCTTACTCATGAGCACTAACATTTGCCAGTGCAAGAAAGGCCTTTGATCCTTAGACATTAGCCAGAGGTTCTTCAGAGATTAATACACACCTTGCTCCTGGTGATATTTTTATTGGACAACTACTTTTGGTAAGGGTAATAGTTCAAATAGTTTTGTAAACTGGTTTTCAGAGGTCCTTAGAGATCAAATATTTGTTGGTTATAGTTGGGGGTATAGTTTTCCTTTACCATCATTTATTAAGTTTCCCCAACATCTGCACAAACCCAGCAGACAATATCTCCCATAAGATGATTATCGCTCCTTGCTCCCAACACAATATTGTACAAGTTCAGTAAATAGGTACCATTATTTCTCAGTTTGATCCCCATTGGACTTTCCACCTCACTCTATATTGATATATTTATTAGTAGGATGGCCAGACATTTTTTTATTGGTTAATAAAATTAGAGTTATTATTAAATTGTCACTAGTTTTGCAGTAATCTTGTTAATAGGTTAATTTGATATGGCACCAAGATGTAATTGAAGCAGAGTCACAGGGGTAGTATTCCAGTCATGTTTCATCCTTGCTTTTTCCACCCAAAAGCACATTTATTCTTCAAAGCCACAAAAGAGAGGCTGGTTACATGTTTACAATGTTTTTGCTTTCTGTAAAATCTCATTATTAATCACTTTACACCTTTGTATTATCTTCATTTCTGTATTGTATGGCAAGCACTGTTCAATTCTCTCGCATCATAAATTTTTATGGCTATAATTTTGATGTTAGTTTATGAAGCAACTACCTTGACTACTGTGGTCAGAATGAGCACTTTAATTCATCTAATAAAGGAGTATATCTACTGTATATGTTTGTACATAAAGTTTAATTGGATAAATAATAATCAAACTGTAGAACAATCAGTTGTTTAGAAGATATTTCAGTTGAATATATTAAATGTCTTAAAACGAGTTTTCAAATTTAGGAACTTAAAATGAAAAGACTCGGGAGTGCAATAAAGAGTAGATCATGTTATAATCTTTAGAGAATTGGGAAACAGGAGATTTAATATACTGGCAGAAGCATTAAAAAGACAGATAGCACTTCTGTCTGAAATAATCAAGTAGTCAATTTGCATGCATGAATACACCTGAGTGCAGTATATGGGTGCTTTTTATTTGAGAAACTGATTAGGGTGATATTTCAAGGTTTCAAAAATATTAGGTCAGTTCATCATACATGTTGTAAAATGAAAGCTACAATGACCCAATTATATACACACTGGCACGAAACAATTAGATAGGCAGAAGTAAATATTGCAGCTGAATAGACTGGACCGTAGCAATAATTACATGGTTTTTAACAGAAAATTACTATTGTGCACTTATATACACAGTTTTCATAACAGGGCCCTGACACACAAAAACAGCTAGATTAATGTACATAATTCTGGACATAGAAATGGCTAAGGCATAACAGTTTTATTTTAATGGAGTTTAATGGGCTTATTTATCAATATATATCAATGGAAACCCCAATTTTGTCAGTTATAGTGATTCTGTTAGGGGAAGCAATGGTTAAGGTGTTTTGTTGCCCAGTAGGGAACTAGGCCAGAAGATTTCATGCATTTATATTTTTCCCAGAAGACACCAGTTTATCTATAAAGGAATTGCAGGGGTGACAATAGCTGAAATGTTTCACTTTTATTTTAGTAGATATTTTTACCAACTATACTAGCATTTTTAAACTGGAGGGATTGAGTTGCAAAAATCACTTGGGCATTATGAGGACTGATTTAGGTGGCTCAACATGTTTTCCAAGGTTGTGCCAGCAATAACGAAGGGCAAAATTATTTGGCAGGCATGGATTCACAGCGAAAAATTTTAAATTTGGCGCGTAAAAATTAGTTGCATGACAAAAATTACGTGTGGCAAAAAAAATTGTCATACACGTAATTTTTTTTTACGTGTGTGTCAGAAAAATTACACACGCAACAATTTTTTTTTGCCATGCACCATTTTTTGCAGTTTTGCTAATTTTTCACCATTCCGTGAATCTTTTCAAAGATTCACAAAGCAAAATGCTCATCACTAGCTGGAAACAAACCAAGAGTGCATAGAATTACAAAAAGGAACATCATTTTATGCCAAAAATTACCAAAAATTCTCAAGGTTCTGGTGCACTTCTATATTCAAGGGCTTATACCCAGGATACACTGAAATGTATGTCATTATTCTACGCTTTGCAAGGTTAGTGAAAAACCTATGGCACCAAAAAAAAAAAATCATGAAAAACCTGCATAGAAATTGACATGGCTGATGTGAACCTTATAAAAATTCTTAAAAAAAACTTGCAAAATGTTGAGCGTAAAAAAAAAAAAAAGAAATTGGCAACAATTCTTTTGACACATGACAATACATTTGATGAGAGACAATTCTTTTGGTGTGAGAGACAATTCTTTTGACACAAGAGACAATTCTTTTTGGTCCGAAACAATTCTTTTGTTGGGCGACAATTTTTTTGATGAGCAAGACAATTATTTTTGACACGCAACAATTCTTTTGAGGCGGTTGTCAATATTTTGGATGTGCAGCGAATTTTGGCGTCTGTTTCGAAAAAAACCCAAAAACAATGGTGTAATGCGTAAATTTGCCACGAATCTATGCCTGCCGATTTTTTTCAGCTATTGGGTACTCTGCCTGGGCAATACCTTTGCATTTTATTATATAATGTATTTATGGGGCAGACTAGGGCATGAATATTCACCTTGAATTGTATCCTAATTGGTCTTGGAGCAGGGTTCCCCATCTAAAAATTTGCCTTGAGGGAAACAGTAGCAGAGTCACTAAATTATTGTATCAGTGCCAAATATATATTATATATATGTACATAGACAGTAGCACAAGTAAACCAATGCATTTTTTCTATTTTGCAGCCATTTCACAAATATATTCATTAAAATAATATATTTCTATCAAACCAAGCCATTTGCTTCAGAGGGACATTTGCAGCCTAATACTGGCAAAATATTTTGGGAATTGCACTTTCCAACCATTGACAGGTCACAGGTTGAACCCAGAGAATTCCCTAAGCATCTTGTTATGTACGGGCTTAATAAACAGGCTTTAGTACTGTGTACAATAATAATTAAAAAGATCTTAATTGGATAGTCCATCTTCACTGGATAACACATTTAAAGAAATAGTTGGGCTCTTTAAAATCTCTCTCTATCTCCTTGTCATTCTTTATCTCTTTGTCTTTCTCTTTCTCATTACTGTATATCATAATGGAACAGGGTCACTAAGGTTCAAGTAGTCTTTATAGATGGTTAGGCACAAAACCTATACATTAAAGTAATGATTCACAATTATCTTGCTAAGCTAAAATGTAAAGTTTGTTAATAATGTACTGATAGGTAATCATCAAGGTGAGTAAAGAACCAACAAATACAAAGATTAGTATAAAGCTAACTAGTGCATATTTATTATAGTGTGTAAGCATCACCAGTGATATTGCCCATAGCACCCTAAAACCTAATGCTTACCAGTTAGTTGTGAACCCACCTAGGCCTGATGGGAACGACTGAGGTGTAGTGTGCATGGCCGTGCGTTCTGGGGTCATAGTCAAAAAAACTCCTGGAGGTCACCTCTTGGTGGTTGACAAACCTTAAAAGATCATGTGATTAGTTAGAGAAACTTCTAGAAAATCCACTTAAAAGAATGACACTGATTGTGTTGAAGAGATTCTGCCATGATTTTTATGGTATACTTTTTATTACAAAATTACACAGTTCACATAAATAATTCACTCTATCATTTAAAATGTTATTCTTGAACCAAGAAATGTATTTTTTTTAGTTGTAATATTGGTGTGTAGGCAGCCATCTCAGTGCATTGTGCCTGAGTCTGAGCTTTCAGAAAGAGCCAGCGCTACACTTTAGAACTGCTTTCAGGTAACCAATTGTTTCTCCTACTCCCATGTAATTGGAAGAGTCCCAAGTACAAGGACGTGGGTTCCTTACTATTGAGTGCTATTCTGATATCTACTGGAGCTGTTATCTTGCTACCTTCCCATTGTTCTGCTGATTGGCTGCTGGGAGGGGGGTGATATCACTCCAACTTGCAGCTCAGCAGTAAATTGTGACTGAAGTTTATTAAAGCACAAGTCACATGGCTGTGGCAACCTGGAAAATGCAAAATTTCAAAATCAAATCTAAAAAAATCTTTTTGCACTTTTTAAAAACAGATTTCAATGCAGCATTCTCCTGAAGAAGTTCTATTAACTGATGCAATTTGAAAAAAATATGTTTTGCCATTACAGTATTCCTTTCATTTAAAAGCAATAAGTTTGTAATCAGTGCAGCCCAGCAATGCTAATTCATTAGACGTTGCCCTGATTTATCAAATGATCTAGTAACACATATGAGTGGAAGAGGAGTTATTATGAGTCTGTAAGGGCAAGCCATGCAAAGCTAGTCAGGATAGGTGAATGTAAGCCTCTCTTTGTATTGGAAGGGGTGGTTACAGAATATTGCATGTAAAACGAATGGCTGTACTTAGAAAGAAAGTGCATAATTTAAAAGTGCCTGCTCTCTGAATGCTTTAGTGGCTAGATAATAAATAATTAAGAAGGAGAAATGGAAGTTCAAGTTTATGTACAGTATAGGGAAAAGTGGGGGTATTTCCTCAGCAGGACTTCGAAAGCAAATTTCTGCAGTGAAGGAATTTGCCACAGTTCTGTTGTGTGTAATGGGCTGTGCACTAGGGACAGAGTGGCAAATAACTTGGGATGTGGGCATAAAAATAAAACTGTTAAATTACTGTATAGGGAAAAAGTATTAGGTTATACCAGGGATAGCAATCTTGAAGGCCTCCAGCTGTTGTCATCTACAACTCCCAGCATCCCTTAGCCAGCCAGCAGCTAAAGTTGGAGAGGGCGTTGGAGCCTGCAGGTGCTGGAGGCAGAGATTCCATTAGCGTGACATGCATGGCTTTAAACTAATAGCTATTGGAAACAAAAGAACTTAGATTTCTTTTTGACTTACTGACCTAAATTCTAGAATCCAGATCCTATTTTTTCTCAACTCAGTATTCCTTTTAGAAAAAGTAAGCTGACACTACTGAAAATGTCATATTTTTTATAGGAGGCAGAGATGTGTGTACGTATTTTCTGTTCACTTCCAATTAAAATTGCTGGCCTCATTCCTAGCTGAAAAACACGTATCGCTAAATTGCCTAGAGTCGCAGCACAAGGCAAACATGCGTTTCAAAGATAAATTAGATACTTTGTAAAGTGGCTGCATTTTGCTGCTCTCTGGTTTCTGAAATGTAATTGGTTTGCAGTCACGTTGAATGGAAGGATTTAAAAGAAACTTTGCTTGCTCTGCATAGAAATATTTCCTTGTCCCCTCTGTCACAGACTGGGGTGAAAATCAATTTGCTCTGTGTTTTCATTAATAGGTGGGTTTCAAGATCCGCTAATGATCTCAGTGTCAGAGTTGTTTTTCTGTTCTAAAATGACAGCTTGAAGTAGATTTAATCCAAACTACAATAAAAACTGTGTACGGGGGAAAAAATAGAACCAGTCCAGATTTTTCAGCAGCCTCATTAGTACAAAACAAAACCTACATATCTCATCATATTATCCTTGCCTGACTTGGTACAAGCATTGTCATTCGATGACACTTGAAAATAAAATAATATAAAGGGGAAAAAAACGCCTATCCAGGAGAGGACAAATGACCAGGTCTTGTGTAATGGATCAAAACTTTCACTTATAATGAATTCCTCTTTATATACTGTAGAGCGACTAATGCTGTCTGGAGAGACTCAGTGATAACTTGGATTTGACTTAGAGAGCCCTTAACTAAAACCTGCCATTGCTATATTCTGTATCAGGGTTGTCCATCAGGAGGCCTACAGGCTGAAAGTAACCCACCAAGAGATGTTTATGCCCCTGCCCCATGGGCTCCAGATATTTCATTGCATGCTATCAACATTTTTTTTAATAAATAATGGATATAGTATCATTAATATTCAGCTCACTACATAGAAAAGTAGGGCAACATTGTTTTCTAAAAACACCTCCATTATTTTGAGTTTGTGTGAGTTGGTTTACTTGCCATGTTAGACGGTAGCAGAAGCATTAGATTGAGTGAACTAGTGTGTCACATCTCATTCTTTGTGCATTTCTAGGATTGGAGTGGTACTTTGGAGTGATAACTTTTTTATGGCCTCACTTTAAATTTAGCAGGAAACAGCATGCTGGGAATTGTAGTTTAAAAACTGAAGCTAAAGAAGAGTCACAAGATGATAAGGATACATATTAACATGCAATAGGCTGTACTTATTGCTTTATTTGACACCTGTATCCAAAAATAACATCAATATATTTTTAAAGTTCAATAATAAATAAATAAATAAATAAAATAAATGCTCAGTGATTGTATATTTGCATTTTTAATGGGGCCACCAAATAAGGCTCTGAACCCTGATGGTCAATTTTATTTTTTAAGAATGCTATGCAAGTGAACATGCAACTGCTGGATGTTTTGGGAGTGTAGCCTCTGAAAATCTAGGATTAGCTATCAATTTCTTTATAGGCCCGGATTTGAGGCAAGGCCAAGGATTGGGTCTGTAGCACTGGGTAAGTGCTGTCCTCTGACGCTGATCCCCAGTGCTCAGTACCCAAAAATCAATGTTTGCGCATGGACACTAGTGATGAGCGAATTTTTTCACCAGGCATGGATTCGCAGCGAATTTCTGCATTTTAACATTGGCGAATTGTTTTGCAAAACATCCACAAAAATTTACTGCAGAAAAATGTGTTGCGTGTCAAATTGGACGTGGTTGCGTCAAAAAGATGCACATGATCAAAAAGTTGCGCGCAACAAATGTATTGCGTTTCGCCGTTTCGCAAATTTTCCTTTAGTTTCGCGAATTTTTCATTGAAGCAAAATGGGACAGATTCGCTCATCACTAATGCCCACACATGGAGGGGATGGGGCAGGGTTGATGTGCGGGGACAGGGGCCAAGGGGCACCCGATATGTAAATCTGGGTCTGATTCCTTCTACTGTATTCCATGATGTATTCACATCTTTTTCCACCCTGTCCAGATGACCAAGCCTTCTCACTTCAGACCTTTAGAAGTGAGTGTCTATTTAGCAATGGCTGTGTGTCAACCTTCACACTATTTCAAACAGATTTGCACATCAGATTTTTTTTCTGTAGTTGTAGGTTATGGAGATATTTGTACCTGTTGATTCTGAAAATAACACCACAAAATTAGTTTCTCTGTTGGTGCTAGTTGCAACTGGAGAGCTGTTGTAGAACCACATGGCACTTGCAATATGGAAGGCTATATTTTTATTAATGCAATATAGTGAAGGACATGGGGAGAGGGGTTCCACTTTTTAGATAGTACTGTTAGTGTAGATTGTACTGAGTTTATTTATTTAGCACCACAAAAGTATGTAGTGCTTCACAAGGCATGAATACAAACAGTGGTACAGTTATTATAAATTAAGCAGTGACAATAAATAAGTGTTCAATACACTTTTAGGGCTCTGGTACACGGGGAGATTAGTCGCCCGCTAGAAATCTCCCTTGTTGCGGGTGGGATGTCATATCGGGGAGATTAGTCGCCCACAACAAGGGAGATTTCTTGCGGGCGACCAATCTCCCCATGTGCCAGAGCCCTTAAAATGAGGTCTCTGACCCCATAGCTTACAATTTATTAGGCAGAAAAGACAGACGGAAACAAAATGGGTAGGTAAGAAACTGTGTAAATAAAGGTTGGTGTTGTTCCCGATGAAGAAAACTTAAATGCTTCCTCCTGAAAGTGATTTTTAAAGAGCTTTGCGGGGCTCTAACATAGCGACTTCCTTGTTGTCATCAAATCTGTATATTGTAAACACTTGAAGGGAAAAGCTTTGGCAGATCTATGATAGTTGTGGCTTTGTGGGCAGAATAGGATGTATGGAACTCAAGCTTCTAATTACTAAGACACATCAAGTTCAGGCTTGGCTTTCAATGTAAATAAAATAAATGTACAGGTTAGAATCCCCCTAATCCATTCATCTATAAATCCTGTGATTTAACAACCACTTCTAGGGTCCATACAAATGGAAATTGTCCTAGAAAATGTGACATTCCTTTCTACAGTGGCCCTTTGCACAGATGTAATGCCTCATTATGATCTAAAACACAAAATAATGGGAAAATAGCAGATTGAACAAAACTAGCACCATGCAGTCCTTGATTAATGAGTCCTGCAATCTGTTAAAATGACTCTTCTGCTGCTGTCGATACTTAAAGTACAATTCCCAGCATGCTTTGTAGCTCCCATAGATAATATTAAAAAAATGGCCTCTCAGTGTCACGTTATGAATCCTATACTGCTTGCGAATTAGAGAGGGGTCACTTACTCTTTAATATAATGTGTCACATGCAGCTGACTCTACTAACAACCACATCAGTTGTTTAAAGGCAGCTAGCACTGAGAGATGCTTTATTGGTATGTTGCTTGGGAAAGACTCCATGGGGTCCAGATGTCACCAACATATAATGGAACATGGTGGTAGGTAATACAAACTAATCCCAGGGTTATATAGATAAACCATTAAACCAGCATTAAAGAGATAGTAAAGAAGCAACTCGAAGACCATCCATATAAAGGGGGCAGGATATTGCTGCAGTGATCTACAGCAAAGGCATACACAGAATGATGTTCTCTGTCAGTCTCTACTGGCCTTGGAGCCCCAAAAGTTATATTATATAAACGCTGCTCACTGTGATTCAGTTTTAACTTTTTTTATGGGTACGAACATTTTAACTACAGACTTATGGTTGATGTTCTGATTACTCAAAGATTCATTTTCATTCTATACTAGGGTTACTAGCAAGGTGTACAGAATGACACATGAGCCCTACAATGGTGTGTGGTGGCAACTGAAAAACTCACCTTTCCAAGAATCCAGTTACATTTGTTTATTTATATATGTATTTTAAAGCATTTGCTTCCCCCATTGGTAGTGTCAAACTACTAAATGAGGTAGGTGCTTGAATCCCATAGCATTAAGAGTAGCAATACAAATCATAATTGGATTGGACTATCAATTGCAATAAAACCATTCATCCATCACTCTTAAAGCTTGTTTAAGTGAGCCAGAAGTGGCTCTGCTAATTGGTGGAACACGGCGAATCTCACCAAATACTCTTTGCATTGATGTGTCAATTAGAGAGAGCTCTAGAAGCTGGTTGGCTGGTCAAGGCTGCAGCATGCTCTAATTGAATTTCTTGCAAGCACTTTAAAATATGCCATTCCTGTGCAGTTATCATATCTTTACTAGGTTAGAATTATTGATCAGCAATTAATGATGCTAGAAGGCTTTTTAGATCCACTGCTTATCTTATTTTAATTCTTCCTCCATTTAGATTTTGTTAACAATGTCACAGTTAACATGTAATATATATGAATGCCCTGCTGTACAGTGAAGAAAGAAATATAGAATTCTGGCTTTGAAGGAGCTGAACAAACACAATGAGTGCCTTGAGAATTTCAGTTTTACTTCCTTTCTTTTGCATTTTAATTAAATCTGCTCACCGTGAAGTCGAACTATATAACATAATATAACGTTGCAGATTTTATCATTAAATACTCGCAGTGACATAAAACTCCTATGGGCACGTAAAGTTGGCTAAATGCTTTACCAAAACCCCTAATTTGCATATTCAAATTTGAACAAAAGCCAAAAAATAAATTTTATCTTTATTATATTCCACAGCCCTCACAGTCACATGGTTGTAAAGAAATTTGAATCCTGCATAAAGGTTTGAGATTTGGCCATGTCTTCAACTGAATTCTGTAATGGGCGCAGCCAAGAAATGAGGGCTTCAAAAATGGCATCTCGGTAAAACCACTATTATATAATTCTAGGAGCAGATGGCCATAGCTTCCCACCTTCTAAATAAGCAATTACTTGTCTAGTGAATTCTTTGAATAAATGAAATATGGACAGTTAGCAATAACCCTGCTTTTCAGTCAGATTACCATGGAAACACTAGTGGGTTGTGCCCCTAAAATATTGAGCTATCAACCTAAGACACGAGTTTGGGATACATAAGCACATTCAACAATATATAAGGTTCCCTGAATATCCATAATAGGTTTCTGTGGAATAACCTATATACATTACTTACTTGTTAAGACTATATAAGAAGTGATGAGACAAGTTGACAAGTCAATACTTTCCGTATTCAGGAGTACTGATATCACTTCCATAGGTAGAATCTTACCTGTTAATGACATCTTGTAAAGTCTTTGTAGGAACAAAATAATGATTTTTCAATTTTGTGAAGTATACTATAGATGATAAATCCTACTGTCTTTGGTAAGGTAGAACCCATAGCATTTTTGTTTTGTTTTTCACTAAGGAGAAACCAATATGATAAAAGGGTTACAGCAATACACAAGGGTTGGGGTCATTGGGTTTTTGGCCTGTCATCTCTATTCTGCAGCAGTTTGTGCGATCCAAAACTCTTGAGATATGGATTAAATTTCACTGTGGAATGAATAGAATAAAGATTTAAAAAGGTCACAGGAATGCTGAGACAATACTTTCTTTGTGACTCCCAATCATGACATTCAGGAATTCTGCTTTAAAAAAAATATACAGAAAATGACTTCAGTTACATGAGCAGTCTCTTGGGTGGGTGCGGGCCTTGCTTTGTATGCACTATTTTTAGATTTCATATCTCCTACATGCCGTTGCTCTTTATTAAAATTGCAATATACTGTAACTTCTTTTCATAATGCCAGTGTAATAGATCACTGGTAGCTGTGTATGTTATAGTACATACAGTATAATTGTATAGGACACCCGTTGAATAATTTATTTATCTCTCTATATATCTGCCCAAAGCATTTAATAACATTTTAAACTTAATGCCTTTTACAGACCATTATTAAAAATATACCAGTACTTCTCTACAGATAAAGTTTCAGAATAAAATTATGCTCAATCACTTACCTATCCTGCAGGAGGCATTAAACTTTAAAAATGGTCTTTCTCAAATATGCTTAAACTGGGGGAATAATTATGCTTGACATAGTTAATGTCTCAGTAGAGCATAAAAGCATTTTTTTACTGCATCAGCAACCTTTCACAGGTTTTATCTGCTTGGTGCACTATATGTACAGGGGGTACATGATTTGGGTGCCAAGCTGTAGTTTTGATAACCAGCTCATTATATCTAACTCCTATGCACGTGACCCTATCTATCCTGACCAGACCAAAGGGGTTTTTAGAATCATAAGTGTGGTCATGCCAAAGTGGATGCAAATGTTGCACTTATTTATGCTACTCATTAATGGTACTAGTGCCCAAACATGGTCCTTGCACTTCTGCTCTACCACTTCTACTAAATCACAGGCAACTCCCCTGAGCAGCAACAATAACACTGAAATTATGGGTGGGAATCTGTACTACAGGTAAAAAAATGTCCTTTTTCATATAACATTGCACTTTGCACACTGCACTTATAGTCAAAAACTACCCTTTAGGGCTGTGGCACACGGGGGAGATAAGTCGCCCGCGACAAATCTCCCTTGTCACGGGCGACTAATCTCCCCGAAATGCCATCCCACCGGCGAGAATGTAAATCACGGGTGGGATGGCATACGCGGTGCCGTGATTTCCCGAAATCGTGGAAGTTGCCTTCAGGGAAATCGCGGTGCAGCATACGCCATCCCACCGGCGATTTAAATTTTTGCCATTGGGATGGCATTTCAGGGACATTAGTCGCCCGCAACATGGGAGATTTGTCACAGCCCTTAGGAGTGTTCCCTAAAAGCAGCTTAGCATGGTCCATTTCAAGTGCTTCAATGAATCCGCCATATAGCCTCTGGAGACTGGTTGACTCCCTTTGCAACACAAACTTCTCTTGCATCAAATGAAGCTGATAAGGAGCCCATCCTGGCTCCCAATTGAAAGGAGTTACTGTTTGACCAGTTTGAGCACTTGAGGCCTCCATAAACAGATAGTTTTTTGACTGCTGGGGTCAGTCACCCCCTTTTGAAAGTTGGAAAGAGTGAGAAGAAAAAGGCAAATAATTAAAAAAAACTGTGAAAAAACTATAACAAAATTAATACTGAAGAACGATTGAAAAGTTGCTTAGAATTGGCCATTCTATAACATGCTAAAAATGTTATTTAAATGTAATCCACCCCTTTAAAAAAAAAAAAAAGGCGAGATAAGAGAAAGGGTACAGTATGTCTATGAAGATTCTCATTCATCCAGGTCATGATATACAGTATCTAGAAGAATTAAATCTAAAACAACTGGGCTTTTTCTGAATTTATCTTGAAAAAGTCCAGTTCAAGATAAACTCAGAAAAAGTCCAGTTGCTTTAGACTTAGTTGTACTAGATATTAAGAGAAAGGGTAATGTACTAATATAGCTTTAATGGGAAGGACATAATGGCAGCTTGATGTCTGCATAACTTCTAGGTGTTTCCTGCAATGCAGCTATTGTAGGCAGTTTAGCAAGGCAAACTTCAAGGCACACTGAGCTTAATGCTGATGTGAAGATTATCGAGTAAACGTTTTGTGACTTTCAAGGCAGGTGAGGAGCAGCTCAATAGCCTTCACATCAGCACTATACCATTACACCAAGAAATTCTTTATATTTAAGAAAGGGATTGTTTGGTCTGCTTAAAGTAAACATCCCTACATCTCAATTGGCACAGATTCTGTAACATTTAATATTGCTTTACTATGAGCAGACTTCCTACAGAATAATCAATGCCCTTTAAATTCTAGTGGAACTTTCCCTGCTTCAGTGCTAGTATCGTGCAAGGACAGAAAGGTCTCTCCAATATGCCATTCCTTCCAGCAACTCGGCTCTTTGTGTGTATTACTGAGTCATTCTGGCCTTGATAATGAGCAGTATGAAGGATCTGCAAGCATCTGCATGATTCTGATTACTGAAAGCATTGCAAAATGAAATAAAAATGATTTTCTTATTTTCCATATTTTGTTAATACTGCAGCTGGCCATATGCTTCCAGCATTTCTCACTGATCACTTAATGAGATAAGACAAGCTTGAAAACCTTATTAGACATACAAAACAGACTGCCAGACAAATACTATATTTTCTTAATGTATTACCTATTCCTTCACTCCATTCTCAAGATATTCCGAAACAACCATGATGGAATTATGCAATGTTAAAGCTTTTTTACATAATTGCAGTGATCATTCTCCTTTGGATTCTATTGACTGGCATCTCTCCCGTTATTGGTATCTTTTACAAAAAGCTCATTAAACATCAACTGTTCCCTACTGGGCCTGAATAGTCCTCAGCAATCAGAACAATGTGAAAGAGAAGATTCTATAAAAAGTCATTGAAACAAGTATACTCATTTAGCTAGGGTGGTGATTGTAGTATATTTACAGTCTCCTTATCACAGATAAATATACTACAGTGATAGTAGAATAGGGAAAGAGTTATTATACAGCATAGAATGACTAGGTTTGTTTACTCATTAATCATTTTAGACAAGTACTGTAGGACTTGATTGTAAGATGACTTGATTGTAAGTTCAACAAGTGACAGGGTGTTTTATATTGAAGCTCTCACATCCATCACTTATAAACCTATTTACATTCATACATAGTTTCAAAAAGTATAGCTTTTCATTTTACATGAAGGTTTATGACAGAAATATTATCAGCAGTACTTAAAGCAGTGGTGCCAAACAATGTATTGTTTCTGTGTTAATATTTTATAACACATTCTACAGTCAAATTAAACATAATAGACATGATATTAAATAGGTGATTCTTTAGCCTGTGGATACAAGTGGTAACAACAAAACAATGCAGCAGTACACACTTTTGTACTAGGGTTACTGCCACACACGGCAGATTCTCAGTCTACAGATTAACGCAGGCAGAGAATTAATCCCTAAACTTTTTGATGTGCCTGCATCCGGAGCCATTGTGTCAGCCCGGGTGCAGGAATATGGAAGGGATTTCATTACAAAATTGCATATTCAAGCAGTTTTGTGCCCAAATCTGCTCCATATGCCTGCACCCGGGCTGATACAGTTTCTTTAGGTGCAGCCATATTATGAAGCTTTTAGTAACACAGGGACTGATAATCCACCATGTGTGGAAAAAGCCTAATAGTTCTTCAAGGCACCCACTTTTGGCTACAAAAACACAAGTTCTGTGGGTTAAGATTGAGCCCTATCCCGCAGCTTACTATTAAGTGAAAAGCATACAGGTCAACACAGTCAGAGGCAATTGATCCTAAAACCCCATGTATATTATGCACAGTGAGAGATGTCTAACACCCTACATACTCACCTTTTCCTCTGTTGTTCTCTGTTCTTTTCTGACTTGATATTCTTTTGCCTTTCCCTTACTCTCCCTTTGCAATTTTCTCCTTCTTCCAGCTTTGCTCATCTTGTACCTTCTTTATCTCATTTCTCCTCTTACTCTCCTCCTGCATTTGACCTCCATGCTATTCTTTTTCTGAAGCATCTATGGGCTAACAGTAACCCATGTGCTTCCAGTTGGATGTCCCTGCTTTAGATAATACATATTTTTGGTCATAATAGCGCCCTGTCCGGGCTTATACTGGACAGAAGGCAACCCTACTGGAAGTATTGAATCTGAACCCTAAGGTAACATATGAATGGTCAGTGTTGGCCAAACTGTCTGATAAAATCTGGGCGTTAAAACAAGTTTTAACATCCTTATATCAGATAATCTGCAAATTTGAATAGAACTGATTTGAATAGAACTGATGATATAAAATGAACTAGTTCAGCCTAACATTATTGGGGATCAGCATGTTTAAATTGCGCATATATCACCCACCATAAACATGTTTGTATTTTTTTCTGGAGGATAAAAGGTGCCATGCTGTGCCATAATGCTGATCCTACAGACAGAAGCCTTGCCCAGCTGCTTGAAAGCTGTGTGGCATGCAGAGCAAAACACTGTGTTGGTATACCAGAGTGCTCAGCATTGCTTAATAGGAACCCACTAGCTACTTGAGGATTTAAAACCTCGAGGGAAAGTTCAAATTACCATCACAATATATCCTTCAATCCTGTCACATTGATAGCAATATCAAAAAAAATAATTTAGCACCCTGAATCATAGAATCCTTTCACATGACAGATTCAGAATACAGATTTCTAACATGCTCCTTATAATACAATCAAAGCCATTTCAGACAGAATAGCATACTTTTTCCTTTTTCCATTTTTTTGTTGAGCTGAGATAATGCTGCTTCTGTGGGTATGCAATTCCAAAAATGATTCATCTGCAGACAGGTTTTATGTTGCTCATGTTTGTTTGCAGCATGGGTTATACCTAATAACTCTATTTGTTATGTATTACAGCAATTTTTTTAGAGGGGGTGTTTTTGTTGAAGGTGTTTTTGCCTTGTTCTGAGGGTTTAGGGTTTGTCTGGAAAACATATTTTAGCTGTGACTGGATTCTGTCTCCCACCATCAGTCACTATATACATGAGACTGCAAAGAATATACATCATGTACCAATGTTAATTTGTATGCACGGGGCAAATATTTGGACATGCCCCCTTTGTGACCAAACCCTCAAAATACCACATTAACCATTTTATGATGCACTATAGCCCCCAAGCATTTCAAGACAGACACCATGATTGGACCCCAAGCCCAGACCCAGTGGCAGTTCCATCCACATATCCTACATAAACTGTGCACCCCCTCCCTTCAGTCTCCGGGTGGCAGCACATTATATAATGCAGTGAACTAACGTCATAGTTAGATGCAGAGTTAGACAAATCTGGCAGGGAAACGGAATATTGCAATAACACAAAACTACTGTAGTAATGGATTAAGATGACATGCATTAAAGGGCACCTATCAAGCAGTTTGCTTCCCCCACCAGAGAAAATATTCTTTTTCAAAAAAACAGTCCCCTCCAATGATAGGCCGGGCACATGCACATAATGAGCGATACTCTCCACTCGTTACGCGCATGTGTGTGATGTAGGAGTGGTGAATGCAACTCACCCTCCTGCATCACATGCATAAGTTGTAAGTTGTGGCAGTCACTCATTATGCCACAACATGGCTGCCCAAACCAGGAGTTCCAGTACAGGCACTTCTATTTACAAAAAAAGACTATTGTTCTATATTAGCCCATACCTCTGTTAAGAGTATCAATTTTAGGGTGATAGGTGCCCTTTTTTAGTTACAGGAGCCTGAAGGATGTATACACCTGCGCAATGACTTCCGCTGGCGTGCACTTTCACCAGCATGCACATGTGATGACGTTACAACTGTGAGCAACAGAAAGTTGGCTAGTGCTTCCCCAGTGTTTACATCTCTGACCATTGGCTTAAAATACATATGGTTGTGTTGAGCCACAGCTCTCAGAAATCCCAAGATATACTGAGAATTATGATTTAAGGATCTTTCACAGAAACACATGCCAGTATCCCCTACCTATTACAAAGTAGCAGTAGCACCTCCCCTCCCCTTAGCGTGTGCTTTGGCATGCATCCATCAAGCACGCGGTGGGTGCGCGGGGGGGGTTCATTGCCCCCACCGCGTAATGACAAGCAATGGCAAGGGAGCACGGACTAGGGGTAGGCAGGAGAGGCTCCTGCCTGGTGCCCCCCAATCGTTGCGCCCTTAGGCAGGTACCTCTTCTGCCTACCCCTAGTTCCGGCCTTGCAAAGTAGTATTACAATCATTACACTCACATTCACATACTGAGTCTGGAGCATTTTGTAGTCCTGACAGGTTGAGACTGAAGCATGGGGCTGCTGCAATGAGGAATAGAAAAGGGAGCTCTTTTCCATACTGGCCACTCCCATTGCATGCTGTGTATTGTAGTAGATTAGTCTTTGCAGCAGGCAACATGTTAAAGAATAACTACATTTCACTGAGAAGCAGGAAATGGGCCAGGGGAGGGGTTATAGGTAAAGAGGGTCTTACAACCCAATCCTGGAAAAGAAGAGGAGCAAAATTACAGTCAAATTACCTCTTTCTAGACAAATTACATCATTAATTACATTCTATTTTGGAATCCTTTATGTAGGGGATTATCTGTGCACTGGTAATCTAATTATCTACTTCCTAAGTACCACCCATGGAGTAGCTTTCTCTTTTTGCCTTCCAGAAATGACAACAAAAATATAGATTGTTTTTATTTAAACAATAGGCAGAAAGTGCCCAATTCATTGAGCTCATTGAATAACATGTTTGCTTTTAAATTTTAATGCTGCCTGTTGATTGTCTTCTATGGATTATATTGCATCTGGGCAAATTTTGTGCCTTTTATAACATAGATCCCATAAGACTATTGGCCCCATAATGATTATTTTTACATATCATTTGCAGCAATATTCCCTAGAAATATTTTTGTGTACTCACCCTCCCTTTGCTTTGTATTCCTTATGCATATTCATTGCATGCATATAAACTATATCTAACGTGTCACATTCATATTGACTACTGAGTGCATCTGCATTGACAACTATATATCAGCTTTTTGTATTTTTTTAATAGAAGGACTTGCTGAATTGACTAGCTCTGATTGATTTTTATGTGATATGAATTAATTAATGTTTGAAAATTATATTTAAATGTGTCATTGTTATTAGTATAGTGCTGTTTATACAACTTACATCATGAATAGCTGATTTACTGTTTCTTGGGGTCTATGACTACTCTATTTGTGCTGACTGAGCAGGTATATTATAATGTGTTCTATACTGGGCTATTAGTGTATGTATGGTACATAATCTATAAATTAACCCCATTTGGCTTTGAGTTTATTGCAGAATCATTCTTACCAATATTTTTTTGGTGTCCCCTTAGGAAAAGAGTGGGATAGCTCTGCTTTAGAAGCATGCTTACTTGGCTTAATATATATCAATATATATTATTAGTGGGAGAAATTTCATTATGCTTTAGTAAAGCTTTGGGAAATGTGTAAACTGGTTCCCTGACTGAGTGACAGGACCAATGAATTTTAACACCTTCACTTTTTAAGCAGACAAGCAAACAGCTGCCAGACAAGTTAAGCAGAGAAAGAATGCAAATCTATCATCTATATATCTATCTCTCTATCTCTCTATATCTATCTATCTATCTATCTATCTATCTATCTAGCTATCTCTCTATCTCTCTCTCTATCTATCATCTATCATCTATCTAATCTTTCTCTCTCTCTCTCTCTCTCTCTCTCTCTCTGTCTATAGTTTAATCTGTCCAGCTGTTAGTACCTTGTGTTGATTTTAAAATTAGATATATTTTTTTCAGTGCTTCTATAACCATTTTGTTTTATTGATCATTTTTCCAGGTTAACTGGTTTCCATCTGCCAGCACCTATTGTAAGCAGTGGCAGTCTCCTGACATTATGGTTAGTCTCAGACTACGCTGTCAGTGCGCAAGGATTCCGCTCTAGTTACGAAGGTATGTTTTTTATTAGTTGTACCCTGTCTGCATCTTTGGCATGAATCAAACTTGAATGATTATTTGCAACTAAATACCTTATATTGTAGTTATACCTCCCAACTGTCCCAATTTTTGTGGGACACTCCCGATTTTAACAACTCAGATTCTTACTAAAAAGTCTCTCATTTCAATTTGGTCTCCTGCACTGAATGCTAAAAAAGATACACTGTTTCTCAAACTTAATTAAATAAGTAGTCTTTTGGCAGAGAGCCCAGAAAAGATAACAGGCAACACCTGCACTTAGATACAATTGTAATTAATAAGATAAACAGGTCTCTTGGGGGAATTGAGACTTGCAGCTTAAAGGGAAATTTTGGCTTTTTATCAAAACTGTAATAACACATAAAACAAACCCACAGAAACTTTAAATAACCTGCCAAATATGGTAAAATGGGAGTGGTAAATAGGGGGTGTGGTCACTACAGTTGTTTTTTTTATGTCCTTATATAATGTCACGCAGTGTAAAGCTGGCCATACACGGGCAGATCCGCTCGTTTGGCGATGTCGCCAAGCGAGCGGATCTTCACTCGATATCCCCACCTACGGGTGGCGATATCGGGGAGGCATGTAGGCGAATTTGATCGTTTGGCCCTGGGGCCAAACGATCGAATTCTGCACGCGGCAATGGGGCAATGGGGTTAGAAAATCCATTTTCTAACCTGGCCGATCGATATCTGGCCAATTTCAGGCCAGATATCGGTCAGCCAGGCCCCTCGGTTCTGCCCCTACATGGGCCGATAAGCTGCCGAATCGGTCCAAGGGACCAATATCGGCAGCTATAATTGGCCCGTGTATGGAGACCTTAAGACTGAGATGCCAGGGGCCCACCAGAAAACCTTGGACGATGGGCCTACTCTCTAAACTATTATTCCTCCTTTGCTCATTTAATCTCTTTATTATCCCAGTCTCTTTGTTCCTCTTTGTTCTCATACAGGATTAGGGAATCAACATGAAGCAAGCCACCAGGAGTTTTCCTGGTATCCCGATGGACCAGTCCAACTCTAGCAAATAGTTAGAAGCTCCCCAAGAGATTTCCTGGCTTCCTGGTGGGTCAGTCCGACACTGATGTCATGCATTGTACTGGCAGCAGACTTAACTCCTGGCTGTGTCTCCTGTCAGTCTGACATTGCTTCTTGTGCCTGTGACATAGTGCTGCAACATAATAACATTAATTTATGCAACTGGTTAGAGTGCACAAGCAACCAATGAATTGGTGCAATGCGAAAAAGTAAGACAGGGGTGCCCAAAAGCTAGATCACGGTCTACCAGTAGATCATTTTAAAGTTTCGGGTAGACCTCGAGGTGGAATGCAGTAGCATGACATCCCGCACAGCATACTGGAGCTTTTGAGTGCGACTGCTCAAGCCATCCGTCTTTGTAGTTTCATCCCAGTATAAAGGACTGTCCCCACCTGGCCGCTGTATATATTTGTTCCCAATTTATATATGTTTTTGTGTGCAGACTATAAAGTGGGCCATTAAGAAGGGAAGTAAAAACTACTAAAATCCTCTCACATTAAACTTGAATAATGTTATGTGGGTATTAAATGTGAATTTGGCACTGCATTTATATATTGCTATGTGTATTTGTTAAAAATCGATTGATACTTTTTCTTGCTTATTGCGCCAAATGATAGACGTTGCATTAAAACTGTTGCTGATCTCATGACGTAGGCCAGGTGGCAAGAGTAGATCACCGGGTGACAAAGTCTGTGCACCCCTGAAGTAAGGGCAAAGCCTCGATGTGATGCTGTAAGTTCTCAGTGTGGATTAGAACAGGCAACTCCCATTCTTCCAGAAAACGAATCAGAGAGACAGAAGGACTGATTTAATAGGTATAAAAAGTAATTTTTACAGTGCCCATTTTCTAACACGCTGAGAGCATTGTTTGTGGTTTAAAATGATTTGGACATTGAAGGTGAATAACCCCTTTAAATGTGTTTTCTAATGTTACTTAGAAAGGTCTGGTCATTAAACAGTGGTTAGTAGCCTGCATGCAAATCACACCTGTGATGGGCATTTCTATACCATACTTGGGAGCTCTCTATGTTATACCAGGTCAGTGGGAGTTATATATTATAGGGTTACCTTGAACATGTGCAGTGTTCATTGATCCACGCTACTCAATTTTAGAAAGAAATGCAACTATTTGAATTATGCTGCTCTGAGCATGCTTTTGCACCAAGCAGTGCACTACTGTTAGTAAATGAGCCCCATAGTGTTCTCTGAATGCCATTTACGTATTATTAGTTTGTGTTTTACTGTTCCAATATTATTTTTATTATTATTAGACAAACATGACTGCATAATTGTAGCTTCAGTAAGCTGAAGCTCCGTTCAAAATGATCATCCAGTATTAGCAGAATGAGCAGGTGTATCAGACATCTGGTGTACATTACAATGAATTATTGTTATTATTTTTGAGTGAATTAATTGTGCTGCAAGCCATCTTTTCCTCAGTGCTGGTTTAATTACCATATTCGCCTGTTGACAGAATTCTACAGCTGTTATTTCAATATAGGATCTGCAGCGACAGAAGCAGAGAGGTCAGGACCTAAACGTATGATGGTATTTCTTGCATGGTTACTTTGGGAGGGATGGAAAACCTGTAGGACAAACTGACATTACTACAATAATTGAATTAAAAATGAAAAATTATATTGCCATTTCTAAAAAGGCTTCTTTTTGCATTTCCAGTTTTGTTCTTTGTTGCTGTGGTAACAGAGAACCATGTTTTTCCTACATTTCACATTCCTTTTGCTGACTGTACCATAAAAATGGCATTAACCAGGAAACCCACGTGTTAGAAATTTAGATATGTTTGTGTTTATTTTATTGCAAATTCCACAGATAAGATGTAGTCCCTTGGGAAGCCTTTAAGATTGAATGATGAGAATGTATGCATAGAGCATAGAAGGTGGTTTGGGGAGTACTTTCAGATTAGAAAATAAATGTAGGGATAAAACTCAATAGGAGAACATTAAGAAGGGACTGTGATCAATAAAGGTCATCAAATTAACATCAGTTCTGTATATCATCCCTGGCAGGTATCATTTTGCAAATTACTAACCAAAAGCATGAAGGCAACTGTAGCTTCAACAGCAGCACATAGAGAACAGCTATGTTCACATTAACAGATTATGGGACTCATTTATAAAAAGACAACAGGGTTCTAGTTTTGTGTAATCTGCATATTCAGCATCTTAGGCCAACATACTGCTTTGTGTGGGGGGGGGTTCCCTAGTAGTATGATAAACAGGGTTGCAAATAAGAGCAGCTCAATCTACAAGAAGACATATAATGAGGCTGGTGATCTTGTGGCAAACCCTGAATGTGCGGAATCCCAGAGAAAGTGAAAGGTACTCAGACACACAAGTAACCCCATGATGTTGGCTTTGGTTCGGGTTTCCTTGAGTAGCATTGTTACTAGTGGGTCAGAGTTAGGAAATTAGATATTAGCCTTAAATGTGACTGAGGCACTGGTTGTTTGGGTAAACAGTCTACCAGCAGACCAGTCTGTTCTGGTGTGATAAGAATGAACTTTATTTATTTGCTTATGTTGTGTAAATTGAAAAGTGCCCAATGTTGTGGAAAACCTTGCTATGAATAAAACAATGAAGCATTAAATCTACACTGGGTGATGCTGCATCCTCCCTATTGCAACTACTGCCAATTGAGTAAATTCCCACAATGGATAATAGATAGATAGATAGATAGATAGATAAGGTTCAATCTGATATCCAGTATCATTATGGGTCATTTACTCTTCCCCTGGGCAGAAGTGCAAGACCCCTAAGGGGCTCAAGCACACACCCCTTAGTGATCATCCATGCAGCACTTTTGCAAAATGTTTATTAGGGGCCTGACCACAGGAAAGTAAGACTTGGCTTTATCTAAAAAAAACCAAGCAGAACACCAAGAAACGGAAATGTCCGTTAAAAAAGCAGACAGGTGGAAGCTATAATAAATAGACCGTGAGGCAGATACAGAAGGTAGAGTGGAGCATCTATATTTAATCAGCTGGATACTGAGCTGTAACAGAATTAAGTTTTTTTCTTTCCCATCACCCAACAGAAGCTTGGGGCCAAAGCAGGTACAGAGCAGCATCTGTCTCTGAATACCAAATGAACAGGATTACTATTTCCTAGTACCAGACGGGCCTCACACCAAATAGTGCAAGCGGCAGTCTGAATCAGTGGCTGTTTGTTTATATTTAATAAGCATAAAAAAAAAATGCCGTCACTCAAGTGGAGAAGTGATGTGCAGATGCTTTGGGACCGAAGTGATAGGAGCATGGCGCATCCAAATATATTGGCATTTAACAATTTCACTGCAAATCCATTGTAAAGGAGCAGCTTATTTCAAATGCAGGCCATTCTCTCCGCCAGGTTAAAAAGAAAATAACCATTTCACAAATGGTTTGCTACACCTAAATGTTGCTTAACTACAGACTTCACCATATGGATTCTGAGGGAAGACATACACCTTCCCCAAAACTCTCTGCACACCCTAGCTCTTCACAATAGGCAATTCAGGCTTATTCATATAAGAATAACATTTACCAGGGCTATGTTAGGGTTATATCAGTTATCTCTCTACAATGTCACAATATGAGATTACCATGCAATTTTTGGGAAACATTAAAAATCGGTACCTTTTCTAAAATTCTAAAAAAAAGTCACTATCTTCCTCAGTGTCTGTCTCTCTTCATGCAGAAACCGGTCAGATTTCAGGTCTAATACATCTTTAAGGAGAGTTCCCTTCCAGCAGATGTATTAGAGCAAACTCAAATAACTCAAGCACAAATAAAATCTAACAAAGTTACGGCACAAATCCTGCATGTAGAGAAGCACAATTTCCATCAGAGCAGGTTATTTTGAATGAGTAAACGCCCATACATTTTCAAGGCAAAGAGTGCAAACAGAGCAGAGAATTTTTAATTGATTACATTTAGAAAGTTTCTTATTTCAGTGAGATCAACATTATAATAAATTTTAATTCTTACGATAGTTCTCCTTTAATATTATACTGTAATCAAGCATTAGAAGGATGGATAAACTGTTGTGTAAGTTTGGCACTAGCATAAAAATGTTTAATGCCTGCACCAACAATGACACAAGGGTTCATTCTTGACCTGGGGGGGGATGAGGGGTGCAAAAGCAAAGCTGTTAGGGCTTGTTCTAGGAGCGCTTCCGACCTAAATAGTCGGTGAAAACTGGATGGAACAAGCACAGCGCCAGGAGGCCATGATATTGGCCTCTCCGTACAGGCACCTATGTGCCTTCCCCCGCCCTCACTTTTTTACAACAAAGAATAGAAAGTCAAGTGTAAAGAGAGCGTGGCAGCATTCCATTAGATATCTTTTTGCAACTATCAGGCTGCTGGAGGACTTGCAATATGTTTATTGTGTTGGGTTTTTATTGAAAGAACTAATCTACTGTGCTCACTTTTTTCGTATCTTATTCTAGAATGTCTTGCATTGGTGCTCACTGAAAAGGTGTTGGTTTTATCAGAAGGTAACGAAATCTCATGCCTATGCAATTAAACATCTGGATTTAGAGAATTCTGTCAGTTTAAGTGGCCGTGAATCTCCTCAAGATGGCTTACAGGCTTTAGGATTCCTTGTACTCCTGATGAGCCAAAATCATTTATATTTGGAAATGTGTTAAATCCTGCCTAGCAGAGCAAGGAGTTGTGTTTGAGCACATTACAATATCTACTTTTTATTTGCAGTAGCTCTTCTGCTCTGCTCAGGCCCTGAAACCCTTCAGTTTTGCCAAGTTGCATGTTGTAACAGTTTCATCTGGCTGCTCATGTAGGTTTAACCTAAGTAGCTGTTAAATCAAGCCCGTCTTGTAAAATGGTTTGTTCTTTTCTATGATGAAGGTTTTACTTAAGGATAACTTTTGACACATACTGTATGGATAATTCTCCCCTAAAACATAAAAATTCACTTAGTGGCATCAATTAAAATGTCTTAAGATAGTCATACACACGTTGATAAAAGCTGCCGACAGACCACGCCTTATTGGCGATCTTGCCAAACAAGCAGATCTTTACATACAGACCAGCAGCCCTGAACAATCTGTGAATTCTGGTGAATGCCAGAGGGGCTGCAGTAAGATGCCATAGACAGACACTATCTATTAGGCTGCTGAGGGTTATTTGGGCTTATCTGTGTACTTTAAATGACAAGGCCTATCCTAAATTAGTAGAATAAAATAAAAAGTCTTTAATTTTAAACTTTCATCTGACATTTCGGCTGTGTCCACAGCCTTTATCAAAGTGGATAAGCACATACAGAAACCTACTGATAAACCCAAACTGGCGCCAAAAAACGGCTGGTGACATCACTCTGCACCTGGACCTGGTAAGCACCTCCAAATGTGTACATATATAAAAATAAATGAAAACTACAGAAAACAAAAAACAGTGAGCACTCACATTTATATACATAGTGAGTCAAACGAAATATAAAGTAAAGTAAAAAAAAGACTTGTTATTTTGTAATTTAGTCCTGTGAGTGCGGCATTTTCTTTACCTGCTGTTATTTTCAATTCTGCACCCAGGCTCTCTTTTCTCAACTTGTGAGTGCCGGCTTTCTACAAAACTTTGTCACATATATATATATACAGGTATGGGACCTGCTATACAGAATGCTCGGGACCCAAGTCTTTCTGGATAATGGATCTTTCCGTAATGTGGATCTCCATACCTTAAGTTTCCTAAAAAATCATTTAGACATCATTTAAACCCAAAAGGATTTTGCCTCCAATAAGGATTAATTATATCCTAGTTGGAATCAAGTACACGGTACTGTTTTACTATTACAGAAAAAAAGGAAATCATTTTTATAAATTAGAATTATTTTCTTATAATGGAGTCTATGGGAGGTGGCCTTCCCATAGTTCGGAACTTTCTGGATAATGGGTTTCCAGATAACAGATCCCAAAACTGTATATATAGAGTATTGGACAAACACCACAATCTTGCCCAAACTGGGCTCCAGGATTCAAGAGAAAATTATATTTCTGTATTTCAGAGCTTTATGGATTACGCCTTTCTGAAAAATTAACTCCTTAAGAGTATCAAAAATGACTCTTATATGATTATAATTATTTATTTATTATGTACACATATATATGTTGTATCTCTGCTATAGTACATATATTCCTGCAAAGATGAAAATCTACCGTTGGCATATTTGCAAGACTGCTTAGGGACACTGTAGACAAACATAATATACAATATCCCTTTTATAACAGATGAAAAACACATGCACATATGGAAAGATATGAAAGAGTCAACATTTATGGTGGTGTCAGCATTTCAACATCCCAGGAGGTTTCCATTAGCTTCCTGTGAGACTTGAATGGAAACTCCATAGGACAGGGACCTCCTGTGTATCTAAACACATGGCAATTAATCTTGCATGTAACTGTCTATATATTGATTTATTATTTTTCTTTACTTTCATTGCCCCTTCAATTTTACTTATAAGAAACTTAGGTGGGGCTAAATAAATAAAGATATAAACACATACATTTATAAAGTCCTGTGTGTACATAAAAACATCCTTTACTCTATGGCAGCCACAGGGAGTTACTATTTAATTCAGTCTTGGAATTTTTTTTACCATCTTCCATGCATCACTGTTTCTGCCATACAACACAGTAAGGTTGCCACCCAGCTAATATTCCACCAGCCTAGCCAGTATATCACCAGCTAGGCAGGTGTGCAGTATATTTGCTGGTTAATATGTAATAGCTTATATTATAGCTTATAAGAACTGTCTCTGTCTGTCACCCCCAAGTGATGTCACCACCATCCCCACCATGCCGTAGATGGCACTTTACTAGGGGCAAATAGTTGCCCCTTCTAACCTTCCTTTTTTAACTAGTCTATACCTCATGAGCACCCTTGCCTACACCAGATCAATGTTATTCACAAGCACAGTGTAAACACACCAATAACATATATACAGTATATATACACGTATAGAAAAATTATGATAGATAGTTAGATAGATAGATAGATAGATAGATTATAGATAGATAGATAGATGGAACAGAGCTTCATGCTTCAGACAAACACATTCACCATTAGCATTACTTTTGCTTCCCGATTCTTCATCCCATTTAGTGTAATTTTTCAGCAAAGGAAAATGCTCTATGACTGCTTTATTATGAAAGGCATTATTTCCATTGCTGCAACATTCATAACAGTAGAGGCCATACTGTCTCTGTGGTTTCTGGCCACTGGGTGGCAGTTATCTTTAAACATTTTCAGCCTTATCAGATGGTTGTATCTATAACGCTTGCTTCATCTTGCATTTCTATGTAGCTGCTGCGAACAGGAGAAAGAGCACGGTTTGAATTCTTCACAAGGCAGTGGATTAATGTGGCCAGTTGTTCTTTAAAGCGATAATGGCTTAGAACACAAATCATGCCAAAAATCAACATGCTTTTTTAACATTTTTGTCGGCTGATAATATTATGCTTGGGAATATAAAAATGCTCACTCACCCCATGTTGGAAGGAAAGGCAGAACTCAAAGAGACAAAGTTTTCGCTAAATAGATGTGTAGGGAAGTATATTCCTTTCTCAGCCAATATCTTTTGTGATGCTGCACTCTGCTTGGAATGAAAATACAGTTCTGCTGAGAAACAGCAGAGGACAAATCATTATCATAAATGCTGTTTGAAAGGCATTTGCCTGGCTAATTGGGAAATGGTGACAGCCTGGTGGGTAAAAGCAATTAGTTGATGTACCCCACAGTGGTGGCAGACAGTCTTAGACAAATAGTCACAGAATAGTATTAATGGCAAAATATATTCTGTTTATATGCATGCAAGGTTTACTTCCATTTCATTTTGTAGTATATATGTATGCATTATTATGTGTTCTAACATACTGCCCACTCAAATGAGTAAATCATCATGGAATCCATTAAGATCACCCACAAACTGAGGTTATACTCTGGGAACCTGTAGTGGAGAATGGCATCCTTGTTTATGCCAGTAAATGCCCCTTTCCTTTCATGCTGAGCTGCACAGACACTGTAGTGTTGGATAGAACTGAAACCTTTAACTTAAATGTTGTTGGACAATAGTGCTCAGCATTCTCAAGTGTCTTATCAAGGTTTAAAGCATGATGGGAGCTGAAGTCCTGTAACCATACAGATGCACCAGGAAAGCTGTCACACTGGCCCCCCTACTTCCCAAAGAAAGTTAATAAAAAATTTAATTACAAATGCAAAACAGTTAACGAAAGAGAACTGCCTAAAAACTTAAGGAACACTAAACCCTACTATACTGTACTGTACTACTCAACCAGAGGCTGCAATTCTGCTAACAGCAAAATATGTAACTTGGGGGGGAGGAGGTTTTTTTGAGGTTTTCTAGAGGTATATTTATCATGCTGTGTAAAAAGTGGAGTAAAACATTTCCGTAATGTTGCTCATAGCAGCCAATCAGATGCTTTGCTTTGGTTTTCTAACTGTTGAAATCTTGTTGCTGATTGGTTGCCCTGGGCAACATCACCAGTAATGCTTCACTCCACTTTTTACACAGCATGATAAATATACCCCTAAACATTGTGATTGGATGAGAATGGAAATAGATACACTAAATCAGTCTAAAATAATCCTCCTTTTAGTTTAAATGCACTATATTTCAGTCTGCATGCCCAATACTCTTTAACAAGGAGTTAACTTAAAAACGATGCAATTGCCAAACAGGCAAGATGTTATCGATTACTTTTAGGAAGGCGCTGAGGGATATTTAGGCCTTTAGAATGCTGACTTCGCAGCAGGCATTATGGGGAATTGCATCTGGGAATTTTCAATGTTATAATTTTACCATTTCCGCTAAGTGATCTTTTTAAAATGATTTTGTTGGGATAGCTGGAAGTCTGATGAAATTCCTGCTAGCTCTAATATTTATAATACAATAACTTTTTAACTCGGTTGAAAAATTAAGGTTTCTGAATTTAAAGGTATATGAAATGCATCACCATAAAACATAAAATATTGGTGTACGCTGTGATTTATAGTCAAGATAAACCTGGGTAAAGTTTGCCTGAACAAACAGTATTTATATCTCCTTTAAAAGCTTACTTGGAGAGAGCAGGGGGCACACAAAAGAGTCAGTTTTAGCGAAGATCCTTCCCATTACATGGACATATGCTGGGCTATGAGGATCATGCTAAACAGATGCAAAACATTGATCCAGGGAAGAGATAAAATTGCAGGTGAGTCAGGTCATGAAGAGATCTTTCTTTCCTGGTCAAGTTACTGCTAAATGTGTTTACTTTTCTTCTGGAATCAATATGAATAGTGTATGAGAAGCTCACCTAGTTTAGCATTTTGCAGAAGGTTGAATATGACTGACAAGTGGCTGAATTCACATTGCAGATACAGTCTTCAAGCAGCAAAGTTTCATTTTCAGGCAATGTCTCATGTTTGCTTCTGCTTTGTAGAGAAAGGTGACATTTTCTGAGGTTAGTCTGGGTTAACGCAGCTGAATTGTAAGGGGAGGTAGCAGTGCGATAATATGCTTGACTGTGCATATATTGCATTGTGCCATAATAAGTGTTGTTTATTGTCCCTTTAAAGCAATATTGCCCAATCCAACTCAGTTTACAGGAAAAAAGAATATTGAAACAGATCTACACAGATCAGGTTGGAGTCTCATTACAGGATTATATTGTATTTTAATACAGCTTCGGGCAGGGGCGAGTCTAGCCCATTAGCTGCCCTGAGCCATCTCTTCGGTGCAGGTTCAGACTGGGGGGTGCAGGGCCCACCAGGGCTGCCACCCCAGGGGCTCCGTACCCCCAAGGTGTCCGACCGGCCAGGCCCCCCAACCCCCCCTCAGGGGCAACCGGCATCCTCCCCTAAACATGTGTAAGTGAAATGTGTCAGGGGAGGCCTAAGGTGGCAGCAGCCCCAAAATCGCTGCTGGGTCCACGTGGCCTCATCACTAATGTAGA
This sequence comes from Xenopus tropicalis, assembly GCF_000004195.4. Classification (NCBI taxonomy): domain Eukaryota; kingdom Metazoa; phylum Chordata; class Amphibia; order Anura; family Pipidae; genus Xenopus; species Xenopus tropicalis. The sequence goes on along the minus strand of NC_030678.2, from coordinate 88,487,546 downwards.
AAGTGCAATTGTGCTCTCTGCACTAGAAGAGCTGAAATTCAATTTGCCACCCCTGGTAACTTGAGGGGCACTACCTTGTGAGACAAGATTTTCACCTTGCCTTATGGCAGCACACCCCTGGCCACAGGCCCTTGAGAGCTGGGGAAAAGTTATAGTTCAGCACCAACTGGTTGAGCAGTGCAGTACGAAAGTGTTTAATGTCCCTTTAAGACATTGAAACATGGTGTTGTTTGTAGATTACATTTATGGTGGGACTAGTTAGAGAAATATGGTTTCCACTGACTTGAAAATTTGAGTATTGCAATCAATGGAAGAAAAGCAGCTTAGTTTTTTTCATGAAACTTTCACATTGAGCTTTGGCTACTTTCCCTATGATGCAGCTATGCACACATTAAAATAGGTGGGATTTTTGTTTCCAGTTAACTTTACCTAACTGAGTTTACTTTCTCTAACTGAACATGCTGTGTGTGTGCGTCTTCACTCATTTGGATTCATTCTTTCACTTTTGATCTCTGTGTTACCTGCTGATTTCAAATAAATAAATATGTACATACGAATGTTTAATAATTATGGTATCAACCTTCAATTTGGAGAGCATTATTAGCTATTATTGTGATGAGCACCAACCTATAGACATTTGAAGATAATGAGTTGCATACTTCAATTGCCATTTTTAATCCCTTAATTTTAGAAAATCTAAAGTATTGCCTGTCCCATAATGAACAGGCCGCAAAGGGGTTCACTTCGCAATAGTTATTTTATGACAACAGATTTTTATGCCTAGTGTAGAGATAATTATACAAAACATCATACCCATTATCATTGTATAGACCTCTAGCATCATTGTTCCATTCTTCATGTTCATTATTCCTGTATAAATCCACAGCATTATTACAAGCTGCTTAGTGTTAATTATCAGCATTTAGTTGCTTTATTATTGTGCCATTATTTGAGGATGGATACATTGAAATACTTTCAGTTATTACATTTATTCATGATTATAGTCTTTTGTAAATAGTATAGTGTTTTGTAAATAAGGTCAAGGTTGCAACAGGTGCAGAGAAGACTAATTCCCCCACTTAAAGAGAAGTCATTATTTTAAAGGGACACTAAACCCTACTGTAGTGGACCACCCAACCACTCGTTACTCAGTTTTTGCTGGAGTAAAATACCAACATACTTTAATATATTATCAAGGGTAAAACATACCGAGAGTTGTAGTTGAACAACATCAGGGTTGTATTCTTAAAGTTGCTTAATAAAACTTTTTCCCTGCTCTAAAGGCCCTCATCACCATGATCTGTGTATACAGTATGTGGCCCAATCTTTAGGCATAGTTTTCATAACACTAAACAAGTCTGTCCTTTATCCCCATGTCTGACGCCAGAGTGAAAATTACATCCATGTATACATACATACATACATAATAATCACTGTATGCAAGATAACAGCCAGATACTTGACATTATGTTGTTAATAAGCATTCTCAATGGAGAACTAGGGAGTGCAGTAGGACAGATTTACTGAATGGTTTAGTGTCCCCTTTAATTCAATGCATCCTAGCACAAAAAGGTTGTAGCTCTGCATCACATAAAAGTCCCAAGACATTTGGGTTGTAGTTGAGTTAAGTGCATTATCCTTCATATATTGGTGTAAACGTGGCCATCTCTGCAAAACAAAAACAGAAAAAAAGAAATATCCTTTGTATGTTTCATCTTTGCCTGTTTCATATTAAATATGATAGGGTTTATCCTTAAATAGAAGGAAATAAATAAGAAAATTGTTTAGCTGAACACACAAAATGTTCCTTCCTGCTTTATTTTCCTTTTTAGGCAGGCTTGAACTGGCCCACTGGCACACCTGGAAAACCTGATGAGCCTTGGTCTTTTTGGGCCCCATCGGCCCGATCACACCATCAGACTGCGTGGTGCATGGGTGGAGTGCTAGGGGGCCGAAATACACTGCACTGGCACCGGTTCTCCTAGGGAGCAGTGGACCCTTATCTAGGGAGGTCAGGGTGAGGCTGGAGTGGTGGGCCCTTTGCTCCTGAAAGGCCCTGCCTCCCCTAGTCTGTAACTGTTTTTAGGGATGCCATTTTATTTATCTGGGCAGGGGAATGTCAGTGCAAGTGTACCTCTAGTGGTCATCATAGATTGTAACTGTTATGCTAAGGTCTACAGATAATGAGTTCTATAATGAAACCAATTAATCAGCCTCCATTGCTCTGTTCTGTCATACTGCGCTGTTCTAAGCATACAGTGCAGTGGGCAAGGCTTGTATGACATGTTAATCCAGCAGCAAATTGTACCTGGAAATTATTTATAGATATTGGAAACTATGTATAATCATTTTAAATAAGCTCAGAGATGGTCTTTGCATACAATAAGCTTTGCTTAAGTACTTCACTGTTTATTTAAGGCTTAATAAATGGATTTGGACATTTTATATAATTTCTGAACCATGTATTTCTTTCCCTAATGGTGCTATATATTATTCTGGTAAAACAATAAAGAATATGCCCATTTCGTCAATGGCATTTGATTTATTGGTGCTTTTATGGGTTTCTGGAAGTTAGAAGAAAATGAACCTATATTCTAAAATATGTTAGCCGAAAGGGTAAATGTATATATTACATACATATATGTTATTTTATTATTCTTTTTCAGAAGTTAAAAGGGGAATCTTCTAGGAAACATTTCCTAAGCTTTGCACATTTCTGCTAAAGTAACATGCAGTATGCAGCAAACATACTTCATGGTTCCTGCAAAAAAATGCAGATTAATAAATCCAATTTATGAACAACTGCCATGAAGCTTTTCCACAGGTACTGCCTCCTGTTCCTTTACAAGATTACAATAATTCAGTGACAAATGATGGGAATAAAAGCAGGCGGTAAATCATAACATTGAGGAAAGTGAAGACCCTGCCTCAGGGAGAGTGAGATCAAATGGTTTAATGCAATGGTCTGGGCTCTGCATGCACACTTAGAAATGAGCGGAAAACTTTACTTACAGTCTGCCCCACGTATCTTGCTGTTTGGGGATGCTGTTTCATAAAATATTCCAGTGTAGTTTCCTACTGCATAGGAATAAGTACAGTAAGCACATCAGAAGACACGAACGTTGGGCTGTGGTATCTAGTTGGTCCAAAACCCATATGGAAACAAGGCCTTCAACTATGTAGGGAATACTCTGGGACTTCAAATATCTCTCTGATATACAGCAGGAGATACATTATTAGAGATGTAGTGAACTGTTCGCCGGCGAACTCATTCGCGCGAACATTGGGTGTTCGCAAGTTCGCAAACTTTTAGCGGTGTTCGCAATTTTGGATTCGCCTTAGGCTGATGCCTTTGCGTATACATAGGAATAGCTTGCTTTTCAAATACTGGCGTATTTCGGCCTACGCTTGAAAAATCCGTGCTAAGGCGTTTTCTAGCGTATTTCCGCATTGTGTGGTTTGCTTTGAGTCTTTTCAAGCTATTTCTATGGATGATGATATCGGGTGTTTTTCAGCCGCCGAGAGAATTAGAAAAAACTCAGCGGAAAAACGCCACGTGTGGCATCAGCCTTACAGCACAAAACGCAATGCTGTGTCAACAACGTATTTTTCAGATAAATTTTTGCCCTTGATCCCCCTCCGGCATGCCACTGTCCAGGTCGTGGCACCCTTTAAACAACTTTAAAATCAGTTTTCTGGCCAGAAACGGCTTTTCTAGGTTTTAAAGTTCGCCTTCCCATTGAAGTCTATGGGGTTCGCAAAGTTCGCGAACGTTCACACTTTTTGGCGGAAGTTCGCAAACGGGTTTGCAAACTTTTTTTGTGAGGTTCGCTACATCTCTATACATTATAACGTATATTATGATTGTACAGCAAGCTAATGATTCCACTTCAGATTGCATCCTCTCTATGACATGGTCATTTGAGTCTACGTGAACTCTATATTCTATATCTGTACTTGAAAATAATGAAGGTGCAGTACCTGCGGCTACTGGTCAAACTGACTTAATTAACACTGACTAAAAAACTGGAGCTAGAGAGACTTCTTAAGACTCGTTGCTACCCACTAAATAGGGCACAGAACTGTACTCATTAATGCAATACACATTCCTACAGCTATCTTCCAATATGCCAGCTACACCAACCTTTCTGTGACACAGGGCATATATGCATTTTATTAAAATGTGCTTAAAGAAAACCATACCCCCAGAATGAATACTTAATGAACAGATAGTTTATAATATTATGTGTCCTTTTAAAGAATCTTCCAAAACTGGAATTTCAGTACATATTGCCTTTTTACATCTTTCCCCAACACTGTTGTGTTGTGTTGGTCTGTGTGCTCCCTCAGAGATCATCTGACAGGAAATAAAGCAGCTCTTTGTCCATTATTTGGCTGATGTGACCTAACTGTATGTGTACCCTTGGTTTGTTTGTGTGCACTGTGTGATGGCCCTTAGTACTTAAAAAAAATTTCAGTTTTCTATTTGGGATTACCCAAAGGCACATACTACAAAAAAAGTATAGTTTTATGAAAATGATTTATTTAGATGTAGTTTTACATATAAGCTGTATGTATGCAATATATTTTTATAGAGACCTACATTGTTTGGGGGTATAGTTTTCCTTTAATTACATTTATATCTGCAGGGTTTTTGTGTCTTTTTTCTTTTGGAATAGGTATGAATATTTTGTTGTTTAATAAGAAGGGAGAACTTGTTATATTTTATGATGAGATAATTGCTATTCTACAGAATAAAAAGAAAATGTTTCTAATTAACCTTGATGTAGATGCAGAGATAAAAATTCTGCTAGATATAGTAGACTGGATGAACTGTATTAAAATAAAACACAGTTTTATTCAAAAGTTCCATGCAGATGCTTTCTGACAGAACGGTACCTTTAGCACAATGCAGCTAACATGATAATCAAAGTCACACTGTGATAGATGGGTGCTAACTGCACCAATTACACATGGCACTGTAACACCTGTTGCACCCAACATCTGTTCTCGCTTCTAATTTAGCTACAAGGAGCCAACACTGTTACATTCTCTGTAAAGCAGAATTCTGCAGAATGTATAGTTACTAACACATTGATGAGCTCAATGGAAGATTTTTGCATTACTCTGGCTTCTGTAGAGTAGCATGGGGGAACCATACCTCATCATCATCATCATCATTTTATTTATATAGCGCCAGCAATTTATGCAGCACTTTGCATTAATTTATAACCAACATGGATTTTACAACAATTTAACGAACACGGGTTTACAGAGTAAGAATAGAATAAGAGAGCTCTACTTGCAAAAGCTTACAATATCTCCCACATAAATCTATAGTCCAAAAAAAAAGGTGCACACAGGATACAGAAATAGGCAAGTGCCGGGGTGCTTAGAATATACAATAAAAATGTCATTCACTGGGGACAGGGCATATAAATATAGAAGACACCTGGTCCATTGACAGTTTCAATATATGGCTGCAAAACAGATCTCATTAGGAGCTGCTTGAAAGATTTGCTTTGGGGCCAAGAAAGCTCTATATTTGCCATAGCAGAGCCAAAACGGTGACCAGACAGTACACATAGCCAATTCCCTTCATTCATATTTTGTGTTTATAAAGTTGGCACTTCTCTTTCATCTTGCTGCCCTATCTGTGATGCCATATGAACCTACAGAGCATTGAGAAAATCAGAGGTCATGAGTGTGCAAGTGCTGAACCTTTAATGAGCTCAGAAATATTTAAACATGAGACTGTGCTCAGTGGGGCATTGAGAACATCTTAAGTCAATCTGAATGTTCATTGAATATGTTTCTGGCCATTGCAAACAACCAATTTTACAGCTTATGTGCATTGCATTAACCCTTTCAAAGCTATCATCATGTATGATTGTTAGGGCAGTTTTTTTTTAAAAAAAGTTCAAAGTTTTTTATTTTTGTTTTCTTTTTAATTGTTGTTGAAGAAGATGGAGACAATTTACAACTTTTACCAACACATTCAAATGTCACTACATCTCATTACCACTCTTATTGTTGACAAGGTGCTGTGGCAGCAATGTGCTAAAATATTGCTATTTAGGAGAGACAATGTGGGTATAATGGAGACACAGCACAACATTTAAACACAATCAAAGTTATCTTTTTTTTAGTTGTAGTTCAATAACTGCTGGAAATCTAAAGGTTTTATAAAAAATGGCAGAGACTCAACACAGGGATATTTTGCATTGGGACTTACAGCATTATAGACAACACTGCCCACAATCTGAGGCTCAGTTGAAATTAGTCTTTAGCTGTAGAGTAATTGATCAGTTTTCATTTTTATTTTTTATTGTCTCTGGTCAGACCGCAAAAAATGTGTTTGGCAAATAATACCAACCATTTTGTTAACCATATGGTGTATCGCTGCCCTTCCAGTATTAGGTTTTGACGTTAATCCAATATAGTTCTGCAGTTATTATCAGCAATTTACATGCTGTAAACAGAACCCCCCTGTACGCAAATTAGCCCTAAAAAAAACTACTATATCCTTCACATTGTGCTTATTTTGGTTACAGTGAGTACATAGTTTTCTTACTACATAAACAGATATAGCCTTGAGCTGTTTTGCCAGTGGGCCACGCAAGGCAGAAACAAATGTTGATTGTTATGTAGGACGTACTAGAACAGTGAGTACCTTCCTGCCAATTTCAGTAATTAGCACAATCTAGCTATTCTATGAACGTATTTGCCATCTATTGAAATGAGCTACACACTCTATGCGCAATTGAATTTGCAGCTCTCTACGTGCCTACACACTGGATTGTTGCTTTAACTTTTAAGTGCCTGTAACATTCTTTTGGATTCTACAGGAACAAATATGCCCTACAGAATGATACCGCACATAGGAATCCGTTCTTCTTTGTAATGCTTGGCAGGTGGAATGTGATTCAGTGGCTTCTTCTTCAGGGCTTCTTTTAGGGCATAGAATAGAGGGCTTAGATAGAAAATATCTTTGGTAAATATTAACATTAGGTTTATTATCATTTAATAATATGGATTTAATGACTTTTTTCTGCAGCAATAATGCTGCTATTGCACTTTATCTGCTAGAAGCTAGTGTGAGTTGTTGCTACAGCAGGCAGGTTGGACATATTTGATTTAGGGGTCATCGGTAGTGATGAGCGAAATGCATTGAAGTCGATGGGCCTTTTTTATCTGCTGGTGTTTTTTCATGGCAACATTTTTCTTGGCTACTTTCCCAGTAGAGAAATACAAAAATTGTTGTTGAGTGAAATTTGAAAAATTCTCTGCAAATCCATACCAGGCAAAAAACTTTGCTCATCACTAGTCATCTGCCTTGGTGTTTAAGTGTCATATTATTGATAGTTTTACTCATTAACTGATTATTGCCAACATCGATCACATGATATTTTAATATTTGGCACTGGTGATTGAACTAGAAGTGAGAAACCAAGGGCAAAATTCATTCTTGGTCCTTTTCCCTGCTCAGGGAAAGCAGTAGTTTATAGTCAACCAGGACACCAACTAGCCCCTTTGTGATCCTGCTGTCTCAGTAGTAACAGTATACCCCTGTCTGGCATGTGCAGTCTTAAGCTGGGCATACACTGCAAGATTCGCTTGTTTGGAGAGGTCGCCAAAAGAGTAAAGGTTGGCCACCTTTACTGTTTCTTATGCCAGAGAACACAATAAATTCTGCTCCATTTTTGAAGTGATGTCCATATCAGGCATGATATGTATTCAGTTCTAGGTCAGATTTGATTTTATGAGAAAAATGTATCTCCTAATTCATTTACTGATTTCCCCATAGATCTCATTGAGGTTTTCATGAGATAAGCTATAAGATGAGTTTTTCTGATTGAATTGAATCTAGCCAATTACTCTTTATTGCCTTTGCTAGAAGGTAGCTTCATACTGTAACTTGATTATCTGTAAAGGCCCAATATTTTTTTCTTTCTAGCGTTTGGTTTTGTCTCCCCTATTGTGGGCAGTGGTAAAGGGGAGCTTTGCCTGTAAATAAAGCTTTAGTGACAGATTCAAAAATATATAATGAAATGGCAGCAGCTCTTAATGTCTAGGCACAATAGAAAATCAGGACAATTACTAATGCTAATGCATTTTCAAAACCTTTTCTGTGACTGAATAGAGAATGAATAGTACATAAGGGAACACTGAAAATGTTACCTTGGTTGCTCAAGTTTTTGTCCTTGGTACAAACAATTGAAAACAATTTTTTTTTTTTTTTTTTAAATCTGCCCCTGCTTTTTTTACTGTCCTTCCCTAAAACATCATAGAATGCACTGAGCCAGATGACTATTGATGCATCATTTGTCCCTCATCACAGCATCTGTTTGGAAGAACAGAATAAAGAGTTCATTCTGCTAATGACTTCAGCAAGAAAACTGTCTCTTCATAAAGTATAAAATTTTAAAAAAAAAAAAAGTAAAACAAAAAAGATGGGCAGACACTGGCATGGGAGGAGGACTGAGATTAAATGCATGCTCTGTGAAGCATGATCAGGAGATTATGAATGTAAATGCAGTCACTGCTAGGAAGGGAGTGGAATGCTCAGCAATGACGTTGGAAGACATTTCAAGGGATAAATGAGAAATTTGGGCACCTTTCCGCAAATAATGGGATCTGACATTACCCTTTCAAGATCTACACTGCTTATTAGATGGAATAGTGAATGTGGTTTATTTAATCTTTATTTGCAGAATCTTTGTTTGTAAGGTTTCTAGTAAAAGACATATGGCAATGAGTGCAGTTGTTAGCAATTCAGAATATATCAGCAAATAAGAATTCCTATCTTTTTTACACTCGCTCACAAAGTAGGCAATCTTGATTTCTAGCATTTTTCTTTGAGGTTTAAAGGGGCCGTAATTGCTTTGCCCAACTAAACTAACCAAATTTTTCTCATCGGATTCATTCTGAGAACTAAAGCTTAACATCAGGGTTGCATTCTTAAACAATATTGCTCAATAAAACCTTTCCTCAGCTCTCCATGCAAAGTAATCCTCTAGGGAGAATCCCACCTGATCTGTGTAAATCTGGATCCATGTTCTTTGTTGCAACTGGAGCTGTAAGCTTTAAACAGAGATTTCCATCACTGACCAACTAAACAGCAGTATGTTGTCCACTGTTTGATTGCAGTATAATATCATGAAGCCAAAATTACATAATGTAATGTAAATAATGTATGTAAGATAAAACCAAGATGGTGTATATAGTGATGGTAAGCAGCATTTTCATCAAGGTTAGAGAGTTAGGGGAGTGGTGGGACGGATTTATGGAGGCATTACAACCCCTTTAAACCAGCAAGGTAAACGTCAATGCGAACTGTTTTAATCATTTTAGCTGTGTGGTCTTTTTTTAAATTGTGGGATAGTATATGTTAAATTGGGGGATAATGTATATTGTATAGTATATGTAAGCAGGGAATAATGCACATGTGCGAGGTTGGCACACCAGAAATATCAATCATAAGGTTGGATGTTACCTGCAAGTCCCCATAGCATAATAACTAAAAGACAAGAGGAACAGGGCATTTCACTGTATGACAAAATACAGCTTGCTTTATTTTAAATCACAAAAGGGGAAAGAACACAAGGAATTCTGGGAACTAATCCCAAAGATCTCCAAGAAAATCTCTTACATGGGTTTATCCTATATGCTAAAGCTCACCCACTGGGTTTCTAAAGCAGAAACCAGGAAAATAGCTGGTCAGATTTCCAAATATAAACTGGTTTTGCCCTTCTTGGAGCTCATCAGTGTAGAGCAGGGTTATTATCCTGGCTTCTGCTTTAAAGTATTTGCATAGTTACATGGTGGTCTCCTCATCCCTTTTGATTTAAAAGGGGAAAGGAGAACCCAAATGTGACCCACCTAGGAGGTCTTTCTCAAAGGCACATGCTTAAAGAATACTAGGGGGGTCCTAGGTCACTCAAATGTGTTTTTTCTTTTTATTTATTTTGTCTTTAAATTTTTCCTAGTACAGAAATTCAAGCTCTGTTTATAGGCTTCTTCAGGTTTGGATGCTCTTGTCTGCACAAGCCCATAACATATGAGCAAAATAACAGAGACCTCCCTTTCGGCTACACAGTCATGCTCCCAAGATTGTTTATTGTGAGAGGGTTTTTTTTTTACAGTATTAATAATGACAGAATGCTATAAATAAGTATATATTAAATAAGTAGTATAGTATATTTAGTAAAAAGTTTAATTTGCAAACACAGTTTGCAGAATCTTTACAGAGACTCCCAGCAACAGGTACATCTTTATATATCCTTCCAACATTTATTTCAACAATATCAATTTACAAATCTATTTAAATAGCACTGCCTGTAATGAGTTTGCTTCTCTCTAATCTGCTCTGCTCTGTTTTATGAGTTTCCCTCTATTCCATGATTTGCTTTTATCAAGAGAGGGAAGGACATTTGGAGGGCAATGAATGTTGGATTTTTTTTTTTGCCTTTTCGGCTATGGCAGTTTGTATTCTGGCATTACGTACTGTAGCTGTATGTAGCAGCTGTGACAAATGTGCTCTGTCTGTCTCACTAACCCTGGAATCTGTGATATTTAAAAGGCAGTTCTGCTTAGTGAGGTTTAATAAAAAGTCATGTTGTAACACTTGTCAATAAATATATATTAATGTTTTCTTGGAGTGAAGTTTTTCCTCTTTTTGCCAGATATTATAATAACAATAGTTTTTTGTTTAAGCATGACTTTGCTTTCATCTTTTATCTGTGATTTTGCAGTCCATAATAATGCCTGTGGGCACTTTTGGCATTCAAGTGAATCTCATGGGTATGTAAAGGGTGACATTTTAGAATTAAAAAAAAATGGAACCATTTGATTATTAAGTCATTAAAGCTCTTTTTCAGTTAACTTGTTACATTGCTACCTCCCACTGTGTTACTTACCTGAGGAAAAGGACAATAAGCTTGAAATGTTACTAATGGGACTAATGATGCATCTAATCCACGCACTGGTTTAAGTTGTAATTCAGTCAATCACTGTTTTAAATGTGTGACTACTTTGGACTCGCATTTAATATATTTCACCCTAAATAATACAGGACTGGTAGCGATGAGCCCATTTTTGTTTGAATTCGCGGTGAATTTCTATGTTTCACCATTGGAGGATTATTTTGTGAAACAGACAAAGAAATTAGCCGTTGGAAAATTAGTCATGTGACAAAAAAATAGGCACTGGCCTAGCTATCTGGTTGCCAGGGGCTGATTACCACAGCAACAAGGTAGTTATTGGTTACAAGAATAGAATATGAATAATAGAGATCCTCAAAAAACAGACAAGTAATAAAAAGTAACAATAACAATATGTGACCCCAATTTGAATGCTGGAAAGAGTCAGAAGAAGGCAAATAATTAAAAAAACTACAAAATAAAAAGAGAAGACCATCTAAAAAATTTGCTAAGAATAGACATTCTTTAATATACTAATATATACTAATATACTAGTTAACTTAAAGGTGAACCACCCCTTGAAGCTGTTATCCAGTCTATGAAGTTGAACTCTTCTTTTTTTGTAGATGCAATCTCTACTTTCCCATGAATGTCAAATGCAATTACAGGTGCTAAAGTGCTAACTATGGTGCATTTGGGAAATGGTAAAATAGCACATGCAAATGCTGCTCTTGGGTCCAGTAGTTTATAGTTATGACCCTAGAAATTATCATGACAGATTTCTTTTTCATTAATCCCTTTTAGCCTTTCACATCAGCTTAAACACTGTACTTTTTTTAGTTCCATAACTATGGTCAAATACATTCTTTACATGTTGATGCTTATTTTGTATTATCATTTTTATGTTTCCTGCACTGCTAATTAATTGTACTTAAACTGCACAAACCTGCTCTCCCCCGGCCCCCACTCTAAGTAATGTAGGCAGACAGTGTGACCTTGCAGGAACAGTAGACATATGTGGAGAAACCAATGCCTTGAAATGGAACCAGACTACTTTTACATCACAACAAAGATGCAATGTGTCATGTGATTAACAAGAAATAAGCTTTATGTAAGCAAAAATAAAACTGTAATAAAGATAATACATTGACTGCTTTCAACAACTATATATAGTCCACATATAAGTTGAAACATTGAATCTATATACAACTTTGTATATCACACATGTAAAACAAATATCCCTGGAGACAGTGGGCAGTCTTGCCTTGCCAGTTTCTTAATATCATATATGTTTGTAATTGGACTTGACAAGTTTTGGCTTAATATAAGCAATTTGTTTCAATTTGCCAGTTTTTACCCAAAATATACTTTTTTTTTTTTAAAATATTTTATTTCTGACAGCACACCTTAGGCAGGTCATCTGCCATGGCCCATCCTATTAAGAACTGAATCTTTCAAATGTGCTATTTGGCTTGATTGCTGAACCACTGGATGTTCCAATGTGTGGATATACTGTAGCAATCTATGCAGATTGGGATATTGTTACAATAGTAAGCTTTGGTGCCTAACTGAGTAATCAATTACCTATGGATGTTCTATATCAGCATTTTGTGTTTGTGGGTACATGAAACTAATTGTTTTACAACAATTAGTTAAATTCCTAGTTGAACAGTAAAATGATCTTGTATGTTGAGCTGCAGCAGCATATGATAAGGTGTCAGCTTAGTGAACCTTACATTGTAATGGTTACCATGATTTTTTAAGGTGTGTTGACAAATATGGAGAAATTGCTCTAGATCGGCATTGGTAAAAAAAACCATTGGATTTGTCAGAGAATAATTAAGCAAGCTCCCTTGCTCTTGTCACTGTGGACAGAGTTCAATAAGCTGATAGGATCCTTGTACAGTAAATTGAATAGTGCTCAGTAAGTCAGACCTTTTGTGCTACTAGGGCAGCATGCTCTTGCTTTGAATACGCAGAGCGAAAGAATAAATAGTTCCCAGTCCTCTAGCACACTTTCTTCTTTTTGCTCTGACAAATAAGCTTTAAAACCCAGATAACAAGTCCTGTCGGATAGCTGTCTTGCATTTGCCAAGAAGCAAGGACTCCAGTGAATAGCTTTAATTATCCAACTGATCGAAAGCACTTGAGAGCATGCATAGACACCTCATACTGTTATCTATAACTTCCTAAATTTTAGCCAGCCTTTATTCAATCAGGACAGGAGCCGTGTGGCAGTGCCCACATGAATCCAACAGTATGTCTGATTAATAGATTAAAACAAGTGTATGCAAAAGAATTTAAAGGGGTAGTAAATTCAGATACAACATATTGCATAATGAAAGCAGATTCATCCAAGTACCTTTATAATATACATTAGGCATTTTTATTATTTCAAAGTTATTTTTAAATATTATTTTTTTAGAAAACAGTATTTGACCGGTCCTTGTCATTCCCTGCTTTGCTGGTTCTGACTATTTGTACCATTTACACAATACTGCAGTAATCAGCTTCCCTCGAAGGCCAAAACTCCATAGGGGTCATTTAATATACTCCCAGGCACAAGAAAGCATAAAATCATAAGGCAGAGCTAGCCGTGACCCCAAAGGTAGGTAGTAAGTACCGTACTAGGCCTGCAGCTGTTAATGCAGTCACCCTGTGTTTAATATTATAGCCCACAACACACTGCAGTCTGTATAATGGTCCAGATATTTAGTGCACAACCTATTACTTAACATTCCATAATTGCAAATTGTAATATTTTAGCTCACACCTTGATTCATCCCAGTAAAGTCCATATTCCTAATCAAAACCTTCCAAATCTCATAAGTCACACCCTTTTGTAGGTTCACAAATTGGGTTCTCCCAACTAAATTGTGACAATTAGAAGCTATAGCCTGGAAACAGTCTAGTGATGCATGTGTCAGGAATTCCCCAGACCAACACCAAAAAGGGAATTTTATACCCAATGGAAATGTCAAAGATGATGTCAGATAGGGATGGGCCAAGCGCCACACTATCCTACCAACGGACAGGAATGGGACACCAGTTGCAGCACACAGTTTCTGTTCACTGTGGATGATAATAGGCCTATCTGAACCTCATTTGGATGCCCAAGCTGCAACCTGAAACCACTGGTATCGAGCCAGCCCTTTCATCACTAGGTCATTCAACCAGATGGGGCACCGGCAAGGCTATTATGCCTTTATATAAGCACACAAAATACCGTTTTTAGTATAACTACTACTTTGTTTTTCTATCAACCTCTAAGTATGCACTACAAAATGACAGATTGTAGCCAGCTTTGACCTGGTTTTAATCCTGAATTTGATGGCTTCCCAATACTTTTTGCAGGATTTAAGTTCAGTCAAATCTTTAGGGTTTGGATTCGGTTTGGCTAAATACAGTGGTTACATTTAAGTAGGGAGTTAATTAGTGTATTGCAGACTGCTTCTATGTTGTTATTGCACTAGGTACCCAGCCTATCCCCATACCACAGCGGTGGGTTTGTCCTATTCGAACAGGTGAGCTGCACAGATGAGTGTGACACTGTCAAAAGCCACATGAGAGAGTTCATACAAATCTATAAACCTTTGTGAAAAATTATAATCTCTGTGCTCAAAATATAACTGATATCAAAAGGATTTGCCAACTGCTCGGATTCCAAATGTGTTCACGTATGCTTGGTTCGACTTTGTAGAAATACCCTGCGTTTAATGCATTCATCTTTCCTTGACAAGCTTCTGCAAGCATTCACCAGCATTGTGTCCATAAAGACTTGCTTAAGTGCAGAACTGCCTTGTTGCCGACAACACTGCACTTTGCACCCTTTGCTGGGGGTTTAATTTTGTGCAAGGTGCCACAAACGGTAATGAGTGAATCTGACTCGCGAGTCTTTTTCGGCGATTTCCCGAAATCGCCCCGCCGCGTCTGCCATCCCGCCGGCGACTTACATGTTCGCCGGTGGGATGGCAGAGGGAAGGCAACTCGGGGAGATTAGTCGCCCGCGAGCAGGGAGTTTTGCCGCGGGCGACTAATCTCCCCGTGTACCAGAGCCCTTAGAAAACAAAAGCAAATATCTGGTTGGTTGTTATGGGAAACATCACTGGTGATGTTTGTCTCCAGTGTTAATAAATACTCCCCTAGATGTGTCCTAGTGTGTCTCCTTTATGACTGGGCACAAGCTTATTCAAATCATGGCTCACAGCAATTTTTTATTATTATTAATGCCATAATTCAGTAAAGCTCAGTGTTGCTTGACTGCTTTGGGTTACAGGAGTAAAGAAAATCTTGCCTTTTTGCATATAACCTTGTTACAGTTCTTTGATTAGAGACTGAGAGAAAGAAATAGAAGCCCACACAAACCATATATTAGTTTAATGTTTAATAGGCCCCTCACATATAGAGGGACAGACAATTTTTACTGTCATTTTATTGTAGTGTTTTTTAACCCCAATCTAAGTTCTACATTTAAGCAGAAAAAGTAGATATTTAATTGATTCTATATTAAACAGCCTCCTTCAAATAACATTTAGTGCTTAAGGTTTCAATAGTACTGATTGGAAAATGTATCCACAGGCTTGCTCCTGTATCCTTTTTATTATAGCCCCATTAAAGAAAAAGCTAGAAATGCTAGTTGATGCTACTTGTTCTCTTTACTGAAAAAGAGCTCTTTTAAACAACAGCAACATGGGACATGATCTGCCCTTTTAATCCCCTGCGTTCTTTTATTGTAGGATTTTCATGGAACACCAGTAATTTAGTATTTATTGTATTTTAATGTGCTAGGGCAAAGCAGGCGCCAGGGGCACATAACAACTTCTTGTATCCATAATGTCCAGACAGATACTGGAGTTTTATAATGACTACAGATAATCACAATCCCATGAGGCTGTGCGACTTGGATACCAGCCTCTCGTTTTTAGACACACACACGCAAACACAAAAAGATTTTTATTACTTAAATTGGCTCCCAGCAAGTCTAGCTTAATATACCGCTAATTGGTTTTAAGACTTGAAAGCAATAGAGCCTATTAGCATTTGCCAGCTCAGCTCAAACACTGTGGGAAGAGGAGACAAACACCTATTTTTTCCTTTGCTTGCTAGGAGCAAAATGCAAATAGAGAAAAAATAAGTGGGATATCTATCTTTTGTCTAAGTTTGCCAAAGTTTTGCAGGTTATTATTTCTAAGTACAAGACCAGATTTTTTTTCAGAAATGGCAGATGGCAAACTGAGAACAATCCATTTGGAGAGGTGGGTTTGTTGCTTTCCTGAGCTGTCCATTCAATGCAGACTAGGCTGGAGTACTATTTCAGTAATATGCGAATACTCACTAAAGTTACAACACGTTTGCTGCTCTGAATGAAACCATGTGTTATGTTGATGAATTCCAGGTTATACTGAGTACAGACAGACTGAGGAAGAGGGATGTCTAGTCAACATCCCAAAAGATTGTTAGCCAGATATTAGTGCTAGCTGACCTTACATTTGTGTGACCAAACTGAACAGCACTTCCAGGTGGGTGATATTACCCAACACAGTTTCCACAAAACTGTATTTAGTTTTTTGTTCAGCTGCTCACTATTTTGGTATTCAGATGCTATCTGGTTGCTAAGGTGCAAATTACAGTAGCAATCAGGCAGCAGCTTAAATAAGAGACTGGAATATATATATGTTAGATATTATAGACAATAAAAAGTAGAAATAACAACAAAAGTGTTGAGCATAAAATAGTTAAGGAAGATCACATCTGGGACTAGTCACATGGATTTTCTTTTGCTGCAAGTGGCCCTTGAAAATTGGAGCCGAGAGTAAGGTGGATGGAACAGACATATTGATCTTCTTAGAAGGAGATTGTAAATCAGAGAGTCACATGTCCCTATGAATTTGATGAACGGAGGGGGTCTGCAATGTTATTTCTGCGAATGTATTTGGATTAGAAAGGCACATATTCCAAATTGTGTAGGTAGAATTGAATTTTATTGTCTTAAATATCAAACACAGAGTAGCATATAGAGGAGTAGTTACATGATAATATATCCTCTAATAATATAGCACTTTACAGAACATGTGTACAGCTATTCCTTCTGCATTTTCTGTTACACACTAGTGAGTATGGGAAATAACTTGATTCCCTCTATAGGGAAATACAGTATATATAATTTAATAGTGTAGCACATTTTTGGAAAGCCTCTGAACTATTTCTTTCATTTTGTTCTACTGTTCACTCTTTGTATAGGTACACTCTATAAAAGCATAAAATATGAATGTGCAAGATGCACATAAAATGATTCTTACAAGGTATTGAGGCTGTTATACAGCCCATATTGTAAAACAGCAACTATAGATACAGCAACTATTTACCTTCTGGCACCACTGGTGCCTTGCCTTCTGATCTGTAATCTCTATATGTATGATAAGAGCCAGATGACTGACATAGTGCACATACAGTAATATGCATTCTCATTAGTAACTTACATTCAGGCACGGACTTGGATTTAAAATAGGCCCTGGCATTTAAAATAGCCCTTGGCATTTCAAGTACACAGAGTCCCAAACAGTCCCCACAGAACAAATAAATAGTGCCTTTCTATGGCATCTTAGCCATAAGGCCTGGACTGTATAATATAATTAATATAATATAATTAAGACTTTGGTTAGTTGAATTCTCATTGGTGAATTTTCTTGCATGTGTAATTAAGTTTTTCGCCAACTTCTGTAGAGAGGGATTAGGGAAAGCAGGGGGACACCTTTATGGTTGGATTTAGTGTTTCTTTAAAAATGCTGTGGTTCTGGACTCTAGCTCAGTCATTTTTAAAACAATAATATGTTGAAGAATAGTGATAAGCAAATCTGTCCTGTTTTGCTTTGGTGAAAAATGAAACAACAAATCTTTGAGAAATGTTCTGGAGTCAATGGGCTTTTTTTCAGTTTCCATACTGCAAATTTTTTTGACCTTCCAACTTTTTTTTTTGCACCCATTGGAGTACATGTTCATTTTTTTGCAGCGAAACCTGGCAAAAGATTTTACTCATCACTAAGAATGTTGTCATTGTAGTCCAGAAACATTTTGGGTGGCGTAATGTTGTTTTGGGGGTTTATGCCCCCTTTAAGCATTAGGCACAAAAATAATCCAGTCTTTTATTATCAAGTGTCTCTTTCATGCACCAGAATAGAGGGCATTTTTGGAGTAATGCTATCAATCATGAAATTTTAATTGTTTCACTCACATTTTAATATACATTACCCAGGTTTTAGCTTGGAATTTGACAAAAAAAAAAACCTATATAAAACATATATGCACATGATTATGTCCAGCAAACAAAGTATAGAAAGACAAATTGTGTTCCACAGCTTTTCTGAAAATACTTAAGTATAGAAGCAGTACAAGAGTTAATGGAGTTTGACATATCTTACTTTGCAAAATCAATTCTAAAAAGCATGCTAATACAACAAGATGTAGAGGAAATTACCCCAAGCTTCTTCCTGCTGAAGGTATTTGACATGAACTTCTATTCCCTCCACCCCCACCTTACATTACAGACCTCAAGCACTTCCTGTCAGATGTGACTATCAATACATTGATCTGTTTGATATATGGAGGAGATGAGGGGAGATGTGTAGCATCCATGTTGTCAACAAAATGTTTTCTTCTGCAGAAGCTATGAAAATTCACTTGCATTGTACATGGATTTTTTTCAGCAGTCCTTGGCTTTTTGCCTAATGTAGCAGACCAAGAATTATCCTGAGAGTTCAGCAAATTAAAAGTCTGTAATCCACCAGACTCTCAGTCCCAGTGATCTTTGATCACTGGCTAAGGATGCCTTAGGGGATCATGGTACCTTATTGCGTATCATCTGCTCTCTCTTTTAAACTGGAAGTCCTAAAGCTATGGCTCAGCATTACAGTGCAGGAATATGCTGCTAGTAACTGCCCCAGTACATTATTCAGGCACAGTCATTTTAGGAGTGTATTTGTGTACATGCTCACTACCTAGCTGGCTTCAAGTTGCAGATTTATTTTTTACAGTGAACTGCCTGCTTACTGTAAATTTAAGAAGTTAAGATTTTTAACACAGCAAAGGTTTTCCCACAGAGTAAAACAATATATGGTTTCCTTAGAAGTGGAGGCAGCATTGCAGCTCATAGTAATGATCAAAAATGTGCAGGTTAATAAGGCTTGTTAATAAGGCTTCCTATGCCCATGTTTTATTGAACATCAATAAGGAGATGAAGTGAAAGGGATGCTTCCTTATAAATAAGATATCCGCTTACCCACTAGAATCACTAATTAAAACACAAGAAAAGAACTGAAGCTAAATGCCCAGTATATGGAAATAATTTTTTAACAATAGAACCAGGCAGGTTTTTTTTTCTACTTTGTGTTCTCTGGTTCTGATTCTTGAAACAATGGAGCAAAGGTCAGTTCTCTTCCAAATCTGTTAATCAGCTGTCCTCTGTTATGCTGTTTCATGAGTTAGAACCAGCAATGCAGATAATATTAATAAGCAGACAAATTGGCAGGAGCCAATACTTTTATAAATCAGTAGTAGTGATGAGCGAATCTGTCCTGTTTTGGAGAAAAATTCGTGAATCAGCGAAAATGTTGCACCAAATTTTTCCAAAGCAAATTTTGGCTCCCATCTGGCGAAAAAAAAAAAACGCCAATGGCAAAACGTGGAAATTCCCTATGAATCCATACCTGGCAAATTATTTCCCCCATCACTAATCAGTAGCTTTAAAATCACTGACATTTGTAATTGAATATATAGTGGAAATTACTTAGAATAACATTGTCTTTTATTATACAAATTGAATCTTCCTGAAAACAGGAGGAATCTGACAATTAAGTAACTAATGTGATGTATCCAAACTACACATTGTATTTTAAAAAGGAACATCAAATGCGAAGTAAAAGTCAGAGAATTCCAGGAAGCAAATAACCCTTCAGCAAGCAAGGTGGTGCATATTTAATTTAAAATATAGTGTAATCTTACATGTTTAATTTAATTAAGGGGTCAGCCTTCAATCTTGAGACCATATAAATGACAGGAAGAAAAGATTCAATATTGTGCGTTGGTGCAAGGAACTCAGGTCTTGTGAAAAGACTGTTTCATTGGACACTGAAGTGATGATCTCATGGCTATAAACTATGATAGATATACACAGAAGACTCTTACACTAGAATGGCCTGATTAATGTGCTCTTCCTGTGTCCAAGCATACATATAAATACTACTAAAGGCACTCTATACCTATGTCAGCACTCAGAGCATTAAAGGGACCAAATACATCAGGGGTTCAAGTATGAATGCTATCTTGGATAGCAAGGAAGTGCTTAAGAACACTTGATTCAAAAAAGATAAAAGGATTATTCAGTCATGCTGTGGGCTATAGTAGCAATAAATAATATAGCACCTACCTCAGAGAGTCAGTATCGCTTTAACTAGAGACACTTACAAATACAAGTAATTTAGTTCGGCTGTACTCATTTAACTGCTTCCTTGCATGACCTTTTTGTAATCTTGTATAAAGGGAAATCTGCACTCGTTATTTAATGTGCTTTTATTTAAATGCAAATATCTGGCAATTCCAGTTAGCTGATGCAGAACAGCAACAACCATTTCAACACAGGACTGATTTATAAAATGACTGCAGGTTACAAGTTTGGTGCAGTCTTCATATATAGCAAGTATTCTGCATTTTTGGCCAAGATGCTGCACCACATTGGTATGCTTGCTTACAAAAGAGCATCCGGTGTTGCTGGGCCTATTCAGGGGGCACTTGTGCTTGTACTACTAGAAGTTGCAAGCTGTGCCCTCAAACATGTAAACTCCCTGTATTTGTTGGGAGTCCCTTCTCCCCTGGTCTTCCACAAGTAACAAGTCAGCCTCCTGCTGTCAGTAATTTATATAACTTACACACTCCACTGAAATGCATGGAATCATCATCTATCGCTTTGGATCCAGGTTGGCATCTCTGTGCTCTGAACCTTGCAGTGGATTGAAAACTAGTTCAAGGTGCACATCTGACACTGGTACACTCAGTACTTCCCAACTTGCATGTTCTGTATGGGACACAAACCTGGGATTCACTACTACACAGAAAGCTGCATCTCAGGGCACAATATACACACAAGTCATAGTGCAAAGTATGAACAAATGGGCTACTTTCTTTCTCTTTTTTTGTAAATGAGCCCCATTTAATCTACAATCAATACACGGCAACAATTTTTCTGGTGTCAGTTTTTTTTATTCCTTTTTAGATGCCTGATGTAAATTGCTATCATACAAACACTCTACCAATAAAATCAACGGTGTAGCCACAGGTCATCCATTAAAAACTATAAGTGGCTGTAAATTATAAACTGTATAAGAACAGATTCATTTAAACCGTTGCCACCCAACAATATACATTTTTGTAAGTATTTATTACATTTTAAAAAATGTATTTGGTAAAATGTTAATTAGTTTTCAGTTTAGGTAAAAAGCAAATATAGATTCATTAAGGCTTCTTTACATGCTATGGCAAGGTCACAAACATATTCTTCTACTTCAATATCCTTATAGCTTACACCTGGTTCTGATGGGCTGGTTCTGATGGGCTGGTTCCGACTGCTTTGGTTAATCGAATGAACGCTCCGAGCGTTCGTGATTTGGTAAATGTGCCCCCTAGTGTACTGAATGCTTGTTGTTTGCACATGGGGGGCACACTAGGGATGCTAATTCGTAATTGCATCGGAAGTTGTAATGCACACTATTTAGAGTGTGTCTGCTATTACAGTGGAATTCTGGAAAAAACTCACTACATTGTGGGTAAAACAAAAGCAATTGGCTTTGATATTTTGCACTTTACACTGTGTATTTTATATGTGTTGAATTCTACATGGATAATTTCACATTTATCCCTAAAAAAAAATAAATGCCTAAAAATGCACCTGCTGCAGTAATAAGTTTATTAGCTGTAACACAGAAACCACTATAGCCCATAGTTTGCTATAACCCTTGCTATGTTTCTCCTTTTTACATGTAATGTACATTTTAGGAACATGGAAAGGCAACTGAAGGAAAGCTGGTACATGTAATCAGAATGAACAGTGATGAAAATAGCAAGGGCCAACAGATACTGCTTTTAGTAGATTGTGTTTACAAATCGCTTTAAAATCGTTCAAACCTGATTTAATGTATGTTTAAAAGCTGCTTACATTAAGGGGAAATCTCCTTCCACATCTGAAGTAATAGAACATTTAAACACCAATGTACATTTAAGAGCATTGTTTCCAATCTGCTCAGCTATCAAGTATGCTGGACATACCTTAAAGGAAGGCACCTTGTGTCTCAACCCTTTCTCCTTGTAGATTGTAAACTCTTTAGGGCAGGGCCCTCTTCACCTCTTGTATCGGTTATTGATTGCTTTATATGTTACTCTGTATGTCCAATGTATGTAACCCACTTATTGTACAGCGCTGCGGAATATGTTGGCGCTTTATAAATAAATGTTAATGTAATGTAATGTAAAAGGCAATGTTGGCATGCAGTTTTTATAGTGTTAGACTTCACACAGCACTGCAAAGGTCACCTTTTTAAAGGCTGAATATGGATTGGACATCCCCCAAATGGTTTATTGCTCATCTAACATAGTATCCTTGTGTAATATCGTTTTCCTTGCCAATGTAATATATTGTAGATATCAAAATGGTTTGTGTCCAGAAGGACAGTTAGCCAATAGAATGCTGATCATGTCGGCTCTGCAGAACATAGGAAGCTTTATCTATTTGTCTATGATTTAATTTTTAATTTTAACCTGAAAATGATACAGGAGATGCCCTACAATTAGAAAAGGAATACTGTGTTATTTTCATGTTGAGTGAGCTGGTCATCTACCTTCCTTTAACTTGCTGTCTCTCTTTGTCTCTCTTTCTGGAGGTCTTGTTGATCAGTCTCTATCTCTTATCAATAAGTCTTACAGGCACAAGTGCTAAAGCCTTATGGGTGTCATCAACTGAGCACTTGTGTGTATGTAATTGGCAGTGTATACAGTACTCTGCATATGGCACTGAATTAAATATACAGAGCAGAGCACAACACCTGCTATTGGAAGGCAGTAACAACATGGCTTATTTGTGCCTTTTGAATGATGGCCAACATAGGGGGCATTCCAGAAGGCAACCATATGCCACCTCTTCTGAATCCAGATCCGCTGAGTGCTTAATTTCAGAAGGAGGTGTTACACTTTGCTCTCCCCAAAAAGTCAATTAAATAAATTCCAAAGAGAGATAAAACAGCCTCAGTTCTCCTTTCCCCTGAGTTTTAACAGAATTAGTACATATAGTACATCTGTCCCTGCATCAGTCACTGTCCCAGCTTACATTCTAAGGTCCCTGTCACTATTGGCAGTTTTATAAGGAGCCAATTAAACTGCATGTATGGTACAAGGTATGGCACATAATACAGTATCTGGTACAGAGGCTTTTAGTCATGGATGACAGAATTTGGGTCTCTTCTTAAGCCACCCAGGAGCTAGTCAGCTGTTAAAGACATTTCTTTGCTTTCCTTTACTCGTCAACCCCAGACCTACTGTATCACTCAACATTGGCAGTGTCACTGTCCTTCTTGAAGTCAGTTAATAAAGGGTTCCCTTTTGTAGTTTTATATAAAAGTATTTCCAACCACAATGTTCAGTGTATCATCATCATATTCAGCCTTTCAATATCCAATGTTATCGCTTTTTGCAACTAAATTAAAATAAAATTCAATAAAACCAACATAATTTAATCTGTTAATATTGTAAGCTTTAAAGCAGGGGCCCTTGATCTTTACTAGATATTGGTTTTAAATTATTGTTACATTATTTTACCTTAAAATATGCTTTATCTCAGAGATAGATTTTATTGTAGAATACGAATGCTATTGCATGCAAAGATATATTTGTACATGCATGGGCATGTTTTATTGCAGGACACAAAGCCAGCACTTTGTGCCTTCACTTTCTACAAATGTAATTGGATTGTGAATATTGAAGTTTACTGGCAAAGAATCCCAGGACTGTTATCCCTTTCTAGAAGTATATATTCCTAGGCTGTTATGTTTGTACACAGCCTGTGGGTTTGAAGGAATAAAATCTCATAATAATTCAAAGTAAATATTTAGAAAGCATAGTTCTATACTGCCTTATGTAGAGAAGTGACTAGTCCCAATCACAAAGAATATGGGCGCAGCTTTAATAAATGGGATCACATACAAACGACCTTTAAAACTTCTCCATCCACAACTGAAATCTCATAGATCAAAGGAGCATAACTATTTTCCTCTGTTTTATAGAATGAGATTCAAGGAAAAGTTGTATTGACGTGATGGCTTTTGGAAAGGGAGCTGGAATAAATCTTTTTTTAATATTAGATCATGAACCCTCAATAACCTTAAGAATGAGCGTTTTCCTTTCTTATAAGAAGAAAGAGTGCACATACTGTTGTAAGCCGGGTCAGAAGTTATTTGTATTTCTATAAATGTTACTAAAGTATTTGCAGAGCGGGATTATTCTGACCCCTGAATACTGCATCATTGGCAGGAAATTCTCAGTATGTATGCAGAAGCAGCAGGCAGATGGCCAAGGTGCTTGGTAAGGAGAATTCTGCATTTTGAAATGAATACATTTGTAAAACATGGGCAATACTTCCAATGCATTTATGTAACAGTGGAATTATACCTTTAGTTTTTTGTGTACATTTATATTTTAGTATGTGAATAATACATAACTCTAATTACTGAGACAAGAGCTGTTGCATCTTTGCTCTAGGAAACTTACATTATAGTGATATACTAGAGACACTTTTTTTTACATATGTATACTAATAAAAAATATAAACTGCATAGATTGCTATAGGAGTGCATGTAAAGTATTATTCCAAGGCTGCACAATAAGTTAGGACACCAAAGGCCTTATTTACTAAACACAGAATGCAAAAAATGTGCAAAATGTGGAAAAATGTGCAAAATGCACCGTGCCCCATGGTTTGTGCTCAAAGTGTAACTCATTGTGCCCTTAGAATTGAGCTAAAGGAGCTGAGCCTTTCTTTGAATACAGAGCTACTTGCATTTAGCAGCACTGTATTCATAATGGCAAAGGGAAGGGCAGGACATGGGCAATTTTTAATCCAAGATAAGGTGCAACATAGTGCACAAGTGCTTCATGTATAGGGCCTAAACTCCCTTTAAAAAATGATACAAAGTTAGGAAATCTTTCTCTTATACTTTAATTCTGTGCAAGAACCAGCAGTTTTTAGCAGATCCTAATTTCCAGTGCTTCGAGACTCCAGTCTAAGACAGTTATTGCAGTTATACTTGTACAATAGATATTACATTAAACTTTGTACAACTGTACCTTTTGATAGATGGCCAAGTCTCTGTCAAGAGCTGAAGACATTTTATAGGTGCAACTATAAATAATTGATCTTGAAAATGTTACAGATGAAGAAGACTTAACTGCAGCGTCTATAGAAGAAAGCTGCCCTTCTATTCTCTCTGCAGTAGACGTTGAACTTAGTGCAAACTGTGCGCTATATTCCTCATTAAATTTTGCTCCACCAGTATGGAAGCTACAACTTTATTTTTGTGCAAATTGTGGCTGCTGGCCTCTATCGATCCATGTAATAATTCATTTCTACAGCTTTGCAGAAATGACTTCATTTACTACTTATTACTGCATTACTTTTTATTTCAAACCATGAGCTCTCCTACATCTAATAAGCCAGTTTATTTTACAGGAATTTGTATGTTGAACATAATTCACTTAATGTGAGTCTGTATGTGGCAATTAATTTACCGTAATGTGAAAATGTATATTCTAAATTAATTGACCTTGGAGTTAATTATTATGTTAGACTCAACTTGATTTAATGTGAATGGACACACTGAAAGCAGTGGTTATATATATTATAATTTTGTTAAAAAAAACATTGATGAATTATTCCTTTTTTTAAAGACTTCAATATATTGCACAATTCAAAATGGTGTCTTTTATTGTCAATGAATATTGCCATATTTTTCAGAATCGCAACCAATACAACAACAATAATATACCCTTATAGAGGTATTGAATAAACAGTTCATCCAAGGATGCAAAAACCACTTACAAAGAGCTTAAATAGGCACAATAACTCGTGAATGAAGCCTCTCCAAGAAATGACAAACCATTTAGCACTTACTGACATTATAGGGGTCGGTTTTAAGTATAAGCATTTCCTCTCTTTTTCCTGCAGTAAGGTGAGAGTTAAATTCTCATTAAAGGTACTTGCATAAAAATGCGTTCTTTGTACTTCCATATAGTTGCGCTTAGCACCACTGAGTCCTTGCTGCCTTCCATTCTGAATAAATCTCTGTTGCACCTATTGACGCAGGGGAACCCTGAAGCTACTGCCACCTCCTCACCAGGTGGTAGCACCGGGGTTCCCTTTTGCACCCATCGTCAATAGGTCCAGTGCAGGCATCACTTGCACTGGGGAAATGACACCAGGCATACTTCCATGCAATTACATAAGATTTGGGTCAAAATGCGTTCATTTTTGGAGATGAGATGCAATTGTGCCAGGGTCAGCTCTGGGGAAAGATGGTGCATAGTGGGAAATAAGCATTGTGATTGTGCTCGAAACTGCATTTAGCTTAGTGCACCTGCAAATATCATTAACTGTGTGTCTTTTCATAAAACTTGTCCAGCATGCAGTGGGGGATGTGATGGATTTTGTTTAGGACGTTTGGTAAAAAATGCTACTAAATGATGAATGTACTTTTAAGAATTCCGTGTGGTACATACATGTATCCTTATACCACTGGTACAATCAAATGTTTATGTTCTAGGTGTTTTATTAATACATTCACTTTTCCATACAAAGACGTCTTCATTTGCACATTCAGTTGTTGTCTTGGATCCTCCACCAAAGTCCACTTCTATGCAGACCTAGAATATTTTCCAATCCTTCCCTTTATTGCCAGGTGTCCTTGTACTGGTGTTCTGCCAAGCGCTCTTGTTAAAGTGTAATGTTTTAAAGGCAGTTTGCTCATAAAATAGATGGCCACTAAAGTGGAAGATATTAGGTCACTTAGTTTACACATTCATTGTGATAAATACAGGTGCAGGACAGAAGCCCAATGCTAATTTAGAGCTCGGCGTCACTTCATTTATTGTGCATTTGATGTGTCCTGGGGATGATTCCAGCATGTGTCTATAAATAGAATTTGATTAGGAAAATGCTACTTCATTGGCTATGCAGTTTCTGATGCCTTCACCATGTACACTTACTTGATGCTTTTAAACAGCTATGGAATGGAGTTAAGACCACCACTTTTCATTTTGTTTTATAACACTTAGTACTGTCCAATATTTATACAACTTATATAATGGACTGACAATTTGATTCCTGAACCAAATTATGTATAAATGATGGTCAAACTCAGAAGTCTATGAAACCTGTATGGCAAAAGAAACATCCTTCAGATGCATGAGTCTTCCCATTGGACCTCCAGCTAATCAGTCCAAAAATTGGTGCAGGGACATTCTAAGAAACTTGATTCCCAAAACATCAAAATAAAGGAATCCAGTATAATAAACTGACTGGAACAAATACAGTGGTTGATGTAAATTACAGAGCCATGCTACTAGTCCTGTATAAGCTCCTGACTATAATAGTCTTTTCTAGGCAATCAGAGATTCACTTGAAAAATTGCTCATCCTATATTTTTCCTGGCAATCAGAGGTTATATTTATTATTTGTGAGGTTATTACAGAAATATTTAGGGTGTTTTTTTCTTCACCTCAATTTATGGTTAGGTTTGTTGGCTGACATATAGCATATATCATGGTTTTCACAGCTAATAAAAGTGGATGGAAATTTCAGATCCATTACTTACAGCATGTTAAAAAAATAGTCACCCTGTGATATGCAATCAGAGCCTGCTGGCTGCTGGGAGACAATGATATGTTGCTTTTAATAATGTACATTTGTTTCTACATATGCTACCCTTATATTTTTAATTCGGTGAGCCCGTATCAAAACTCCTATATAAGAAATTATATTTCCTTTTCAGTTTGGATAAATCATCATTATCTTCCTGTAATTAAAATTTCCAGTCCCAAATATGTTGGGCTTCATTTTGTTGCTTTTAAGTGATGCAGGCTTCTTTTAAAAGCATAGAGATTGCGCAGGGCAGTTTCTCCTGGCAGGGAATGCAAATAGAAAATCCATTGCTATAGAATGTAGATGGAACATTTTTAGGATTTGATATATTAGGGTTGATTCACTAAAGGTCGATAAGCATTATCGCATGGTTTTTTGCGCTAAAATTAAAGCAAAAAAAAATGCGCGATTCGCTAAAGTATTATCGCATGCGTTAAGTCGCATATCGCGTGCGTTAAATAGCGTGCAACCGAATGCGCTAATTTTAACGCATTCCGTTAATTTTCACGCAGAAATAATACTAACGCATAATTCACAAACACTTGGATGCCCTAAATATTGCATTAGTCTATGCGAAAATTAACACCTACTTGGGACAGGCGGTAATTATAGAAAAGTACAGTTCATGAGCTTTTGGCAACACAATATGGACTTTGCAGTGTGATTTATTCAAGTATGTGTTGGCCCTAGAGTTTGCAGTTCCAGTTTGCAGGGAAATAGTCATTTTTAGAACAGTAGATTTCCGAAAGTAATGGCGTGTATGGCTAATATGGCGTGCGGTTTTTCACACTTGGTGACAGTTTGTGCGTGCTGCGTTAATTAGCGCGCATTGCGTCAAATACCGCGACTTAAATAACGCAAACAGCATTGCATCTAAATTAACTGAAGTATCCTTTTAGTGAATTGTGAATAAGACGCGATAACATTTTTAACGCATGCTATAAATAGCGCCCGTTTTAACGCACCTTAGTGAATCAACCCTATTGAATTTTGTTTAGAGTATACAGTATGTATCTGCCATTTCAGTTGTAGTTCAGGTCAAATATATAAAGATGTATGTAGCACATCCTGAGCAAGGCCCAGAATATTTTCATTAGTGACAGAGAGGAATTGGAACTTCCATCTAAAAAGAGACTTGTACATTTGAACAGTTGAATATTTGCACCAATGTACATAATCAATAGCAAACAAGTAATCATGTTTTTGTTAGTTCACTAAGCTAGGTGCTGATTGGTTGCTACTGTGCCATCTTAATGAATAGCCCTCATGGTTCCCTTCTCCTTCCACGTTGTAATAATATATAAGGAACACGAGTTTGCAAGTGGTCTGAAAAAGGAACCATGGAAAGAAAATAATTTTAGAATAAATGTAAATGTGAAAGGCATTGAAGGGCATACGGAGTTTCTTATAAATAATCTTGTTTCCAAGAATCCAGTCAAGTATGCAATATTATCAGTATTTCCTACTAGATATAAGTGGATGAAACCATATGTGTGGCATTTTTTTTTACTCCTGTTTTTCTTTTCTTATTTTGTGGGCTGCACTTAATGCTTTATGAGTGCTGCAAAGTATTGCAGTCAATGTTATCTCTAAGGTAGAATTCAGGTGGGAGACTTTTGTGACAGCTGGAAATCTTACAGGGTCAGTGTGACACAATTGCATTAAACTATCCTATTCATACGGATAGAGAGATAAGCCCAACTAAATATATTTTTAGCACTGTGTAATTTTCGTATTTCCAATCAATGCCTGCCTTTCAAAGATAAAACCATGCTGTGTCCTATGGGAAACAACTTCAGCTTGCAACAACAGTGTCAACATGTCTAATCTTTTCCATGAAATATGCCATTAACCACCACTTCCCCAGGTTCAAGGTGTCACTCAGGAAAATATTTGTGGATGGACTACATCCCCTGTGCCTAAAGGGGGCAGCAGTGTTTAGGAAGGATGATTTTTGACAAAATAGTATTGGTTCCTTAGTAGCCAAGCAAAATGATTCTTTTTATAGACCTGCTCTAATAAAATGGAAATCGTTACACCATAGCCTAATTCACTTATTTTTTCTAAATACTATACAGCATGTGGATATAATCCAACTTCTACTCATAACAATCTGTAATACAAATCTGTGATATCAAAGGGATATATCTAAAATATACATATAGATATGGGATTCATTATCGGGAAACCTGTTATCCAGAAATTTCTGAATTATGGGAAGGCTATCTCCCATAGACGCCATGCTAATTAAATGATTTAAAAATGTTTTCCTCTTTCTCTGTTATAATAAAAAAGTGGTTTGTACTTGATGGTAAGTAAGCTGCAGGAAGCGATATTGGAGGCAGAACAATCCTATTGGGTTTATTTAATGTCTATGGAAAGATCCCTTATCTTGAAAACCCCAGGTCCCAAGTATACTTTATAACAGGCCCCATACCTGTACCAGAATGTACAAAGAGAGTACATGGAAGGGAAAAGAAACACAGCCACAAGAACTGTGTTAGAAGAGGGACATCACTAAGGAGTTAACCAGATGTGATTCTGCAGAAGCCAAGAATAAATGTTAAGGGCTTGTGTTGCACACCAGCTGCAGAGACGCTTGGCATTAAAATAAATTTTAATCAAGTCAATTAGCAGAGTCAGGGAGGAGAGAGCCAGAGCGTTCTAGGCAAACTGTTCCAGCATTAGAACTCGAGGACGATGGTAGAAATATATAACTCTTGCTTTTACTGAGAACTAACAGCATTGACACCCAGCTGTCATGTTGCTTTTCCTAATATTTGATTTATACGCATTTTGGCAGCAGCCCTCTGCTTTCATACAAATGTGCATTGTTCACTTATAGGACAAACCTTTGCATTGCATTCATTATATAACTGATTTTATGCCGTGTCTTCCAAATGATTCTGATATTTAAAACTTGGAAAATCTATAGTAACAAACATACATGTGTTTTATTGACACATTTTGGTTTGTTTAAAAGAAAAAATATCCTATTAACAGCCCTCCAGTAGTGATGAGCAAATTTTTTCACCAGGCATGGATTTTGCAGCCCCGGTGGCCCCGCAAGCCAGCGCACTCGTACACATATGGGGAGGTGGGGTGGGGTGGGGGGGTTATCAAGCTGACCTGGTTGCCTAGTGACTACTGCCACTACGGACTGCAACTGATTAATGGCAACTGCCTGCCTCTGCACACACAGGGCAGATTTCAGCACAAAATGCACATGTTTTTGGCTCCCTGTATGCGACATTTCACCAACTGGGCATTAAAAGCACAGTCAGGGCAGTAGCCAATTATCACTACAGACCCATTTGCCCTTACGTGGGCTCATTAATGTAGTACTCTGCATGATAAGGCATGATTATTCCTTTGAATCAGCTGCATGATTATGAACTGCAAAGTATGGAATACATTAGACTGCGTGGGTCTCCTTATTTATCATCTTTGTCTTCCTGAAATTAATACTACTGAGATTGTAAGCTCTATGGAGCAGGGACTTCCTTTCTACTGGCACTTAATCTCTGTGTATTTATCCTTATTCATTGTATGTTCTACATAATATTGTACAGTGCTGCATATCCTTGTAACACTTTATAAGAAATGTTATACATACCTGTACATAAAAAAAATATACAGTAAGCATGATGTTCATGTTTACAGCATTGGAAGTTCATTATACCTATTCCAAGTTCTGTTTCTCTAGCGGCAGTTTGTGACATTTAAGAGCTTACATCTCTGATATGCACTGAGCAAAGGTCTTCTACAGAGAGATTTCAAGAAAAACATTTCAAGCTACCCAT
This sequence comes from Xenopus tropicalis, assembly GCF_000004195.4. Classification (NCBI taxonomy): domain Eukaryota; kingdom Metazoa; phylum Chordata; class Amphibia; order Anura; family Pipidae; genus Xenopus; species Xenopus tropicalis. The sequence goes on along the minus strand of NC_030678.2, from coordinate 88,455,873 downwards.
CAACCAATCAATTAGCAAAGCTGGTAGGTCCAGATGCATTACCTTTGGAAAACTTTTTGCATTTAAAATAGAACTTTGGAAGTTTTCTAACTACAAGTGCTTCTTGGATCTATTCTTTTAATTGAAACAGACATATCATGTAAGCTTCTTTAGGAGGTTCTGGTAAATTTCTGAACATCTGGACTGTTCTGCTGTTTTCTGCCTATATTATATATGTGTTGCCATTAGGAAAAAGAATAGATTAGCACATTTGTCTTCCAAACTGCTAAAACTTCTCTTAGTTCTGGAGATATAGCAATTAGATTCCTGTTCTTTCAAATTATGTACAGATAAGGCACATCTGTTACCAGCAACACTCAAGTGACTTTTAAGTCAGCGTCAGGGAATTCTAAAAATTCTTCATCAGTCAGATAGTGTGCATCTGAAGACATACGGCATCATTTAATACACAAGAGACTAGACTGCACATGTGCCAGTTGGCTTTTTTTCATTATCCCCAAGATACATTGTTAAAGGTGGCATAACACTAGCAGTGCTGCTCCATCCAAACATGTTGGGATACCATTCCCAGTATATTCCAGTTTAGGGTATAAAGCTTGCTAGAAGCAGGAGTCAATTAATATTAGGAATGGATCTTTAAAACACTGCTTGACAAAGCAGTTTCCTTAGCCCTTCAGGATAAGCCACCACTTCATGCAACAAGGTCCTCCATTACATTTTCTGCTTACTCAGAGAATGCCTTGCTCCTTGTTTAATGTTCAGTGGATATGCATATGAAGAATTAAAACAATGTTTCTACAGCCCAAAGCCTAAATAACATTTTTCATACAGTATCATCCGGATGTTTGACTCCAGTGTAGTATCAGAAAGCTGAAAATGCACAATGTTAGTGGTTGACAAAAGAGAACAGCTAAAACCACAATGCTAAGTGGCCTTCTCATTGGAAAATACTTGTGGTTTGATTTCTGATTTCCAAGAATGCAATTGGAGGATTTTATAGAATGTTTACCACTCTTTTCTAGTTCTTAAAAATCAGTTATACACCATCATTCTCCTCTGCTGGAGTGACAACTGCCCTTGGAAAGTGTGCAGCAAGTTCTTTAGCTGGGATAAATCATTTTGCAGAATCATTGTGGTCAGTCATCCTTCCTACCATAAAATCTTTTATAAACCCTGGAAAACTATCCTTTTTTTGTAAAAAAAAAACAATGAACACCAACTTCTTCCCAAACATAAGTCCAGTGCGGAGCTATCGCAAAAAATTATGGAACACTGAAAAAAAATGTTCTTATTACTGACAGCACAGATATCTTACTATGAAAAGTCTTCAGAGAAATACACTAATCCCGTAATCCTTTTTGATAAATGTACTACTATATTTTAAATCTGTAACACTGATGCTGAGTACAGGCCAACAAAGGTTTTTTATGAATCATTGAGAAGAAGAATACATTGTTTGTATCCAGAGAGTTATTCTGGATTTAGATTTATAGATATTACTCTATAGATCAAAGATATTCTTTAAAGACAGAACAAACAGTCCCATTGAATATTGTCTTTAGCTCAGTCTTGCCAAGTTGTCCCTTGGGCTATTTAGGCCATACACATATCACATCTACATTTGCAACAGAATATTTTATTTGTTCTCAGTTAATTAAACAAGTTTAACTTGAAGATTTAAATATCTGCCTATGTGGCCGCATGGTTTCCAGCTCCCCTTTGATATACTGTTCACACACAGAAGGCGTCATGTTGTTGTGAGTGTTTGGTTTACAATGGTTTCATGAAGTGATCTTGCATGATTATTACTAATATACATTTTTGCCCCCCCCCCGGACTAGTTTGGGTGGTCACTAAACCTTTAGAAAATGAATCTTTCCTTTCTTATATGGCCAAAAAATAATGCAACAAGTTAGCTGACTTTGTATGTGTAAAGGTGACCATACATGGGCAGATTTAGGCAGCCAATTTATACCCTTGATTTATTCGGGAGCATTTCTGCCCATGTATGGGGCCTTTTAGTGTGCCTATCTGATATCTGGCTGAAAATCGGGCATATATCAATTGGGCACTTTAATTCTCCCTTTCAAGAACCACATTGGCTTGTTGATGTGGTCAACTGTCATTGTGAATCAGCCCAATATTGACCACCTTAGACATATAAGGGAAAGATCTGCTCATCAAATGAGTGGATAATATATGGTCAGCATACATGCTAACTGCAAGCACAAAACTAAAAAAAAACTGCAAAATGTGCAATTTTAAGTGCAATGTTAACTCATGTATGATATTTAAAGTGGTGTCATTCACAATCAAATGTACTCTGTATGTATGTTTTTTATTCAAGGGCATGTAAACAAAAAAATGTAATCAGTGAACAGCTTCTTTGAAATTACTGCCACTCTGGTTGTTAAAAGGTTAATAGTAAGGCTGCAACATTCCCTTAATCTCTTCAGATTCCTTATTCTCCACTAACCCACCCAGCCCCCTCCCTTAGGAATCGACTTTGGCTCTTGGCTTACTGAGCATGCTCAGTTCTTTTCAGCTCAGGTTATCAAACCCACCCTTCAGTCTGGCAGCCAATGAAGAGATGGTACTGGTGGTTCTATAGAAACTCTGTTCTAGCATATTAACATTTCTTTTGTATGCTTTATTTTATGGTGCATGTATATGTATTTCCAGGCCCCCATGGCGTTCCAAAAAAAGGCACATGGTGAATGACTACAGTTTTAGCTGAATTAGACACAACCAACTTGTAATGTAACTCTTTACCTTGCAAGGATTGCCGAACAGTTACTCTAGCTAGACTAAAACTGTAAACTATTTCCTTGCCCTATTGGCATCACTGTGGAAATGTTTTCAAGATCTCTGAATGGGTTAAATGTTTAAAAGTGTTAACACATATACAACATTGAATTCAAATGCAATGTAGGGGCAATATTTTCCTGTGGGTTTCCATTGGGTTGAAACCTCTGCAATATGCAATCTTTCAAAGCGGTGTCCGTTCTATCTAAAGGTCTTTGTCATTACACATTGTAGAATACCCTGGAAAATGATGAAGTGTGTCAGATTGTAAAATGATCATGAAGCTAAAACCTAAGTCAGGATTAAAAAGTTTAGCAAAATTGTATAGTGGATTTCAGTAGCAGGGTCATTGTGATCTTTTTGCCAGATCATTTGCCATACTCTGCCTGCCCTACCCTGCCTGTGTGTGCCATACTCTGCCTTCCCTACCCTTCCTGTGTGTGCCATACTCTGCCTTCCCTACCCTGCCTGTGTGTGCCATACTCTGCCTTCCCTACCCTGCCTGTGTGTGCCATACTCTGCCTTCCCTACCCTGCCTGTGTGTGCCATACTTTGACTGTGTGTGCCATTCTTGGCTGGTTTGTGCCATACTTGGTCTTTGTGTGCCATACTCTGCCTGCCCTATGCTGCCTGTGTGTGCCATACTCTGCTTGCCCTATGTATGGCACACACAGGCAGCATACAGTGACACAATGATGGCACTGCTCCTGCAGTCTGCACAATAACTATATATTAAAAAACTTTTTAATTGCAGTACCACCTCAGTATATGTTCTTTTTGTAGTGTGCAGGGATTATTTGTTGGTTTCTACAGTCTGTCTGAGGTGTGAACAGGGGAACAATGTGGGTGATTACAGCCTGAGCCTGAGGTGTGAACCCTGCAGGGGGTGAACAATGCAGAGATTAAAAGGTGTGAACAACACAGGGGATTACATGTTTAAACAATACAGGGGAATTACAGCCTGAATCTGAGGTGAGAACCATGCAGGGGGCCAGTTAATCACAGTACTGATACCATTTAAAGCTTACACAAGTGTAAACCATCAAAGCAGCCAGACAGGTGGGAGGCCACACAGAGGGGGGCCGCCAGTTGGACAGCACTGATTTAAGTTATCAATTACACAGCTTGACCTCTGTGTAACTTGTTAATATATGTTCAATGATGAAAAAACAAGCTAAATACCCACTAGATAAAGCTTGTGAATATAATGTCATTCCTGTTGAGCCAGAGGAACCCACAATTTCTGGAAAAGGCATTGAATTCCAAACTCTTAAAAAAATCCCATTTACATGGGTTTATCCTATAGGCTACAGCTCACCCACTGGGTTTGAAGCTGAAGCCAGGACAATAGCTGATCAGATTCCCAACTACAGACCGGTTTCGCCCTTCTTGGGGGCTCATCAGTGTAGTGTAGTGTAGGGTCCTTTTGTTTGCTTTTGTCTGTATGAGGCAGTCTCCTCAACCTAATTTATTTGTTTGTAGAACCACATGGTGACTCTACCTAAGCTGATCAGAAAACCCTACACTACACTGATGAGCCCCCAAGAAGGGCGAAACCGGTCTGTAGTTGGGAATCTGATCAGCTATTGTCCTGGCTTCAGCTTCAAACCCAGTGGGTGAGCTGTAGCCTATAGGATAAACCCATGTAAATGGGATTTTTTTAAGAGTTTGGAATTCACTCCCAGAATTCCTTTTGTTTGCTTTTGTCTGTATGAGGCAGTCTCCTCAACCTAATTTATTTGTTTGGAAAAGGCATTGAAATAGTGTCAGTATCTAAGCATACATCTCTGTTTGTTGTAACAGAAGTTTGGAAGTATAGTAACCATGTGCATGGTTTTAACCACCAATCTCACCCAATAGTTTTTCGTAGTTCCTCCTAATCCTTGCACCTATTCTTTTAGGAAGGGCTGAATAATAACCAGGTGGATTATTTGGTTTACATTGCTAGAATCTTTACAACTTGCCATCACTGCTGCTACTGAGGAAGATGGTTCATTTTAAATGTATCAAAAGTAATAGAACACATGTTAAAAGTGCAGATTATCTTAAAACACCCTTGTAATACGGTGTAGATAATGATAATCCAAGACAATTTTTAACTGTTCCTCTTACTCATTAATCATTCTACTGTATATGCTTACCTTTTTCTCCTGTCTACCATTTTAACCACTGCTAGTTTGCTAGGGTCAGTTATCCATGTGCCTGGTTGACTGGTTTAATATCAGAGATGGGTAACCCTCAATTTATTAATTGCACCAAACAACTTCCAAGTTAGTATTTCTGGAATTAGAAGTGGCATAAAAGCAGATCAGACAGAGTAACCCTTACAACACCCCCCCCACCACTTGTTTGTGTTTCTTGCCCCCACACTTACTATGTCCATGTGTATTTTATTACTATAAACATTTCTACCCAGTGTCAAATATTTTTTCTTTCTTTAAACTTACTAGTATATAATGCAAATGGTGTAGAGAGGCAGGAACATCTATCAACTTCTATTGAGCTATTTTGGGGTGCAGCTTGCTTTTCTCTCTTTCCAGTGATGTTATATTCTGTCATTGCTATAGGGCTCCCAATATGCCTGGCAAGTCTTATTGTAAGGAATGTTAGTAGAAACTAGGTAAATAGAGTTATCCTACAAGTATATGTTTATTAAAAAAAAAAAAGTACAAGTATCCCAAATAATAACATCCTTTACAGGTGGCAGTTATACTATGCATCTAAAATGAAAAGTTTATTTGTAGGAATATTGGCTCTACTGTCACTTGTTATAGAGATTTAGGATTTTTGGTTTGCATCCATATAGTAACTCTAGTATATGCATTTTTGGTGAAAAAGGTTCATATGTGTAATTCTTTATATACTACAGTATAACTATAACGGAAGAGCAATTTATGTTGTTACTCTGTCACATTGCCTACAAACAGAATGATCTATTGTTTCCTGGAGCAGAGTACAGCAGGTCATCTCATAGTCTCTGCCTCAAGTTGTCCATTCTATGCATTCTCCTAAAAGACCTATCAACTCCACAACTTGAAAGCTCCCTCAAGCATCTGCCCAGGACCCATGAGCTAAGAATAATAAGAAAAGGTTGAAAATGTTGCTGCATTTAGACAGCATGTGTTGAATGGTTTGCTGCTATCAATCTCTCTTGGCCAGTGCCTGGGAAAGGTCTTTATCGAATTGGTCTGACAAGATCATCCATTAGTAATGCCCTGCAGTGTAATGTACAAGAGAATGTGTTTATCATCTTGTTGCTGGTAACAATTCCAGATTTGCTGGTAGGAGCTTCCTGAAGTACTGTATGTCTTAATATAAATATTGTTTCCCATGGCTCTGTGCTTCATGTATTCTTTACCCAAGGGTAACACAATCAGCTAGGGTCACCACTCAAACTAAAAGCCAACTTCTGTCCAGTGCCCTGCTTGATATATCTACAATTTTTAAGCTGACATACTACTTCTTTCAGTTATATCAGCATTTGGTATATATGGTTTTATTATTTCTTTTTTTTCGAGGTTTTATCAATACTATCTTTTAAGCCCCTCTTATGCCACCACTGTGCATTTACTCTTTACATTAGGGCCCCTCCAATGCCAAACGTGAATATAGATTAAAAAATATGGCTTAGTGGTTATAATTATGCCCTAAATTCTGTCCCTTGTCACCTCAAAAATATAGATTATAAATTGTATTTGGCAGGGATAGAGTTTGCTTGAAACATACATCTCTCACTATTCTAGTGCTCAGACAGGTAATGTATTGTGAATTGTAGGTCCTGTTTCCCAGTAGCAATAGAAAGTAAGCTTTATTACAATAAGTTCTTTTATCATTTTCTAATACCAATTGAGCTCTTCTATTAACAAAGAAAATAAACCCCTTTTTGACAGGAGTTCATACCGTTGGGCTTTACACTATCTGAACAATATACTTTATATATATGAATATAGTCTAGATAATCTCTAGATTATAGACCGTTACGATCTATTTCGCAACCCACTTAGGCTCACTTTACCTGAGACTCTGGACACAAGTGAAAAAGCACTAAAGTGTTCCAAAGAGTGCCCCTTAGTGTTTATTTTACTTGCTTCCAGAATCTGGCTGCACTCTGCACCTTGCACCATATAACAAATCCAGCACAAGTTGAAACGCGCACATCTAGGGGGCAAGGCAGCCAGTCCTTACAGTCTACCACAGTGAATGATACATGTTAGGGGGCAGTAGAGGGAACAGTTATGTACCTGGGGCAACTATCTATCATGAGCACAGTTCTACCAAACGCAGGCAGCATTGGTTTCTATGGGGCGAAGCAGGCCTCTATATTGAATTAAGAGATCTGCTCTATTCTTTTACCTGCAGGGTAGAATGCGCAAAATACATTGTGAACATTTTTTGCACCCTGTCCTGAAGGTAGCAGTGAGCCCTTTAAATGTCATACAACCCTACCTCTATCTTGTTCCATTTTAAAGTGATAAATTCTGTGCTTTCCATAGTGGGTGGGCATAGGTTTTCTAAAAAACAAAGGTGCTTCAAGTCCCAGAATCTATCACTTCACAACTGAACAAGGTAAGGTTGGGGTTACACTGTGAGACTATGGGGTGTTAAGAAATGGTTTATATATGTCATAGACAGACATGTTTACCTTTAATTCTGTGGCAATGTGTGTCTATGTAAGAAACAAAATACATTTATATTTTGTAATATTTAAATGAACTATAAAGTTTAAATAGTGTTTATACATTTATGTACCATTATTAGATAAGCCCAGCTAAATGAGTTTATGTCAAAAATGGCAAACATTTTCCCTTTATCAGAGGACTCTGGTTAAAACACGACTATAAGCTGACAAGGACGTTAAGCCAAACCTTAAAAGACTTCAGAAATAAAAGTAGCTCATGCTATAATGCAGAAATAAGCATTTTATTTTCTAGAAATAAGATGCAAATACACTATCCAGTATATAAATATGTGACAAGAATTTTAAAGCCCATTGCCTTTTTATTTGAAACAAAATATTGGCAATTATTTCTCAAACTGTCATCTCCTACAGAGCAGCTTTTGAACGGTGGCATCATTATGTGTATATTTTTCTCTAATGCTACTAACTGTATGGCATGGAATGAGGAGAGCAGACTTCTTTCGGTCAGTAAATGTTAGCCTGTGAAGGTGGCCCGCTAACAAGCTGTTATTTGTAGAACATTACATCCTAGAATTCTTGTTGCAGATCTTGTGCCTTAAAACCTTTACAGTAATAGCCTTGCTGAAATGTTATTTTTTTCCTGTTTTTACCTGTAATTGTTTTTCTCAGGTTTTTTCTGTGCAATTTGCTGCTGGTCACCAGATCATGTTCACCTGGTACATTTGTGGTAGCTTTTCCTTTATATTACTTTATAGAAGGGCTATCAAATGCACAACACTCCAGTTATGGTGAAAATTCAATTCCAGGCATCTTGCTTCACCTACAGCAGCTTTGAATTGCTGCCCATTTTTGAAAGTCATATAAGCACCATTAAATAGACATTCTATTTATTTTTTACTTATAGGAAAACTATACTCCCAGAATTAATATTTAAGCAACAGATAGTTAATAAAGTGGCCTATTAAGGAATCTTATAAAACTGGAATACATATATATATTATATATATCAGTAAATATTGCCACTCCCCTTGAGTGAGCCACCATTTTGTGATGGGCTGTGTGCTAATTCAGAGATCTATATATTATATATATATATACAGAGTTGGACTGGCCCACCAGGATACCAGGAAAACTCCCGGTGGGCCCAGGTGTCAGTGGGCCCTCCTGCTCCTGACCATTTGGCCTACTTCAAGGTCATTTGCTATTTCTGAATGGGAAGAAGGAGGAGAAATAGATGGAAGGATAGATGTTAGCATGTATATAAAAGAGACTAGGAGAATAAAGAGGTTGAGTGAGGAAACAAGGAAATATTGTTTGGAGAGTGGGCCCAGGGTCCAAGGTTTTCTGGTGGGCCCCTGGGGTCCCAGTCCGATACTGTATATATATATAGAAAATAATAATCATCCGTGGCCAGCACACCCTTCAATGCTTTATCAAAAATTTATTGAAAATATATTGTTTTAAACAATATATTTTCAATAAATTTTTGATAAAGCATTGAAGGGTGTGCTGGCCACGGATGATTATTATTTTCTGTATATACACAATTTTGGCTATGCACCCCGCAGAATACTGAGCCTTGGATTGCGGACACCATTTGGATTGATATATATATATATATATATATAATATTGGTGGTATGGTATGTGAAACTCTTGTTTGTTATTATTTACTAACTATATAAAGAGCATTGTGTTTCCTGGACTCTCTGATTTTTGAATAGGCGTGCATTGAGTAATTAACAAATTTGTATCTATATGCTGTCTGCCCCTATTTGGGCTTGGTTAACAGTTTCTCATTTGCATTCATTTCTTTTTAAAGATATTGCTTTGTATTTGTACATGTGGTGTGCCCTCCAAAAACATATTGTGCTCCCTCAGATTACCTGACAGGAAATGATGCAGTTTTAATTGTGTCTATCTCTGGAGCATTGTAACTGTAACAGGAAGAAGTGTGGGAACAAAAGACAGAACTTTGCACATTAATTGGCTGATGTGGCCTAACATGTATGTGTGCCCTTGGTTTGTTTGTGTGCACTGTGAAGTACATAAAATGGCAATTTTCTATTTAGGACTATCCTGTGGCACATATTACAAAAAAAGTATATTTTATGAAAATGGCTTAATAAGATGCAGCAGGGCTTTACATATAAGCTGTTTTACACAATATATTTTCATAGAGTCCTACATTGTTTGGGGTATAATGTTCTTTAATAAAATGAAAATAACTGTTGCATAATGACTGTACTGGAAATCAGACCCCTTACAAACAACTTACAAGTACTATGAGGAGGGAGGGCTGTTCAACCAAACAAATAGTACATAATGTATTGTATAAGTGAACAGATTGTTCATTGCATAAGAGATGGAATATTTTCTTAAAAATAATAAATCAAGCTTAACAATAGAAGAAGTCAAGGATTAAGCTATTACCTTTAGATACTGAATTTGAATGAATAACATCTTGAATCCAATAAGTTCATTCTCATATTTCTGTTCACTTTGTTGACTAAGTTATAAGCATCCGAGCATACTTCATGCAGAGATTAGGTAAGGGAACTGCATAGAAATTCTGCTGCTGCAGTAATAATAATGTAAACATAGAACATCCATTGTCAATAATCAGCAGAATACATTATTCACAGATTAAATGTTCCATACATTGACAGAAATAAAATTGCAGGTGTTGTTTTTTTCAACTGCAGGGGTCAAGCAATTTTTCAATCTCCTCCACACTGCAACCCACACAATAAAGAAAAGCATTCTTAGCATCGAGAAAGGAGGGGTAGTTTGGTAAATGGTTTTGTCAGGGTATTGAACAATTCCCAGAACACAAATCATGAAATATTGCGGGAAGTATATGTGAGAGAATTTAGAATTATAGAAACCATCAAGGTTCCAGATTAAGTCATGTGAATTCTGTTGTGGTATGCAGGTTGATGATTTTGAAATCCTACTCTTTTCTTTTCATAAATAGAGTAGAGTAGATCAGAGTGCCTGACCTGCTGAAGCCTCCATATTTCCCAGTTGCAGAATCCTGTCTAAGGATGCTGGGAAGTTTAACGTGCACACATACTGTATATACTTTACAAATTCAGTCATTTCACTCCTTCTCTTAACAACTTCACCAAAGTATAACAATGGTCCAAAAATTTGAAACATTTCTGCATAAACAGACTTATACTAACCATTTTGGCATTGGTACTTTGACCTCAGTATAGGCTAGGGGTATGACATTCCTTGTTTTTATCATCTCCTTATTATGTTAGTTGCTTTGATTTAAATCAGATTTTTATTCTCAGTCTCTTCCACTGACATAATTATAAGGATGCATCTTTCACATCTGAAGCGGCTGGATAACATTGATCCGTTGGTACTGTATTGAGTTTAGTGGCAAGGAAAGATTGACATTAATAATAAATCAAATTGACAAATCAAGCTTATGATGTGATCAAGGAAATCAAGCAAAGTTGGATTTGTATATGACATCTAGATATCACAAGGTCACACCTATATTCCATTCTACTTGCATTCATACCATTCTTACCATTACCTGGCACCCAGCTTCAGATGCAGGCATAACATGGGGGTGGCTCTTTCTAATGTAAAGGAAACCAAGAGATAAAAGCAGTAGCAAATGGAGAATTAAACTTTTCCTTATCTAGTGGGAATGAAATGCCTTTTGTTAATAAACCAAGACATCTGCAATCTTTCAAACATAGAATATCACGGTAGATAAAAAGTGTACAGGCCCCCTGAAAAGGCTTCCCTTTTGAACCACACCCTCACAGATGAATCCCAATATGCCCCACTTTCTTGTGTCTCCTAACTAAAGGCAGCTTAGCACAGTGGCAGGTTCCGCTGCAAATGTTCCTGGTTTTTGATTGCTGCCAAAGCCAGGCATGGTGCCACCCTTTTAGTGCTAGTTATACTTTTACAGCAGTGAATTAATTGAACAAACACAGGGTCATTACAATAATATACAAATAAATACAAAATAAATTAATAAATACAAAGTACAGTTGCATTAAAGATTGCCCAAATCTAAGCATCCAAGCAACAAGAGGATGGAGGTCTCTGCCCCATAGAGCTTACAATCTAAATAGGACAGTAAGTTACAAGCACAAATATAAGGGTATTCAGTGCTGCAGGTTTCAGTGGATAACACTGAAATATAAGAGCCAATTTCCATGGGAGTGCTCCAAGGGGTAATCTTTAAAAGTTCATTTCTGAAAAGACTGAGGGAAAATTCTCTCTGGAGGAATTCAGGACATTCCAAAAATAAGGAGGAGCAAGACAGGTTTATGGTGGAAAACAGCAATAGAAGGGGTTTTTGCAACCAAGCGGCTTCTCTGAGAAGAGTAGAGGAGTTAGGAATGTATAGAGACACAAGAGTGTAGTGAGGTGCAGAGGAATGAAGGGATTTGAAGGATATGAGAAAGATTTAATCTTTGTTTTATGGGAAGCCATGATAAGGAGAGGGGAAAAGAGGCCTCTGCAGTGGGTTTTATTCTCTTTAAAATAAAGAATTATTATTATAATGATACTTTTACTTTTACAAAATTATACTACCTATGGCACTATTATTTTGTGGCAAAGCAGTTTCTAATAAGATTTAATGTCTTTCCAACAGACCTATGTGCAAAGGTCAGCTATGGCTTTATTCAAATAACAATAATTCAATATTAATAAAAACAATTTATATGAAATATAAATGTCCGGTCTTATAAGTGTGTGCATATATTCAATATTAATAAAAACAATTTATATTAAATAGAAATGTCCAGTGTGCATATATTTGCAGTCATTTCAATATTACTACATTGCTATTCCTTTTTTTTTTTTTTTTTTTAATTTTGAAATGCCATTTCATGTCAGTTGACTTTTTTTATGTTTGGTGGAATACTTTTACTAGTACAGGTATGGGATCCCTTATGCGGAAACCCGTTATCCAGAAAGCTCAGAATTACGGAAAGCCTGTCTCCCATAGACTCCATTTAATCAAATAATTCAGAATTTTAAAACTTATTTCCTTTATCTCTGTAATAATAAAACAGAACCTTGTAATTGATCCCAACTAAGATCCTTATTGGATGCAAAACAATCCTATTGGGTTTAATTAATGTTTTATTGATTTTTTTGTAGACTTAAGGTATGGAGATCCAAATTACGGGTCCTATACCTGTACTTCATACACAATATGACCCCATTCAGACTGGTTCAGAATCCCAATAGTTAAAGTAGTTTGAATTAACAACCAAATGCTTTAGGACCAAATGCATACTGGGCATCTAAGGACACATGGGAAAACATTTTGTAAATTGCTAGCTTTGCGATTTGATAGTTTGGACTAGGAAGACATAAATACCTATTTTACATTCATCTTAATATGTATTTTCCAAAAATATATGGTTTTATGGGGTCAGCTTACTTTTAGGGGCTCTTGTAGATTTAAAGATACTTTTCCAAATAGTACTTTTTTTTAGTTTTCAGCCTTCTATTGAAAAATTGAGAATTGAAGCATATTAAATGCACTTAAGGTCATCCAATAAGATTTACTTTTTACATCTATGTTTAATTTTTGTATCAATGAATCTGTCTCCCTTGCTTCAGACTATTTTTAAAATATTGTTAAGGAATCCCTACATGCTTCATTAAGAATGTTCTAGAATGTTGCAGATTGCAATGCAACTTCAGCTAAACGTACCAATAATTATGGTTTAGTGTTAACAAACCTCTTTTCACTTCTAAAAACAGAAGGAGCAAATACCTGAAATATTTACCTCCATAAAGTACACTGCCAAAAGTTGGTTTTCGTTTTAGTCACTTATTTCGACTCAACAAAGATGGTGGTCATATTTTGTGCTATCCTTTGTATTTGTATACATATGAATGCATGCAGGGCTATAAATAATCATTAGTAAAGTAACATTTCAATAACCATATATACTGTATCTTTTGGACGTTTCTGAGAAAAGTTCTGTAATCACTCTTCTACCCACATACTGACAAGCATCTGTTTTAATGACCCATTTTCATCCAATAATGAGGGAAAAGACATTTCTCAGTAGTTTTCTAGCTCTCCCTGTTTCATCAATCAAATAATTTCTATCTCTTTATATATATATACACAGTGGACCCACATACACTTTTAAATAGCTACAAAGAACTGTGCTTCCAGGATTTCTAGTTACCCTGTTTATATGTGGAATTCTGAAGGGATCCAAATACTGACTGCTCTTCCATCAGTTTGGGAATAACATGTGAGGATGTTGAATGAAAATTAAATTTAATCATGCAAGCCTAGTATCCAATGTGTGATGGATTCCGCAATTTGCAAAATTCCACATTTTGCAATAGGCAATTATTTTGCAAAACTGCTGTAACAATTTGCAGAGCGAGGAAAAAAATCAAAAGTTGCGGTCACGTCAAAAAAAGTTGCAGTGGGGTAAAAAAAAAAAAGTTGCGGTTGTGCCAAATACTTTGTGGTCAAATCAAATAAGTAGCGGCAAGGGAAAAAGGTCATACAGTAGCCGCATCTCATGCATTTGCCCTGTTTTACTACTTACTTACTACTACTAGCACAAATACAGTTAAAGGAATCACTGCCTATCTATCCTCCTGAACCAACCTGTTCCATAGTCTTCTGTCTGCTATCTTGATCCAGCTCATCTGCTTTCACAGTCCCTGTCCTCTAGTCTCAGCTCATATTTCCCTGCTACTCTCCTACTGCTCAGTTACCTCCACTGAATTCCCTTCAATTCTATCAGCTCAAGTTCTTGCGTTTTTCTTATTGGTTACTGACTTTAGCCTGATTTAATAATAATGCTGTTACTACCTAATTCCCTTGCCTGATACTTGAGCTATGATTTGTTTGCTGAGAGACTGAAGAATAGTTTCTCATCCAGGTGACTGAAGGGGATCATCATCTATTCAGTGTGCTGTTAGTTACAATGTGAGCAAAATATTGTGGCACTTTCTTTTATATTGCCTTTATATTGCATACAAAAATGATTTTGACATGATCTTAATAAAGTTTTAAATCTCTGTTCTAGGTGATAAGTTGTAAATTCTAGCATTTAATATAAGTAAATAGATAAACAGATGATAGAATTTTGGATAGCCAATTTTTCTTTTATACAAAGCAATAAACTTCCAAGCTTTTGCAGACACTTAATCCAGCTTTAGTGCAGACATGGTTTAGAAGGTCACCTGCAAGCCACATGAGTACAAACATTTATCAGAAATCCCTGAAAGATTCTACTTTCTTTTGCCTGTATCAGCATAAAAATATCCTCTGTCAGACACCATTAATCCTGCACAAGTCAGACCGAAATGACCATTCACAGCATGAACGCAAATACATCTCACAGTATCTTGGTGGCAGCGTTCTCTTCGCCAATGCTTTGCTAGAATATGTTCAGTAGTTTGCAGTGATCCAGAAGCTTTATGGTACAGCAGAAGGCCTGGGGAAACCTGGATAATTTATATATGCAGTGTAACACAGTTTCTATTAACTTGCATAATTATTACAAATATAAAGCAGAAGTATTAACTGTTGCCCATTAGTTGAAAGGTTTGCATGTTTTGCTCAAAACGACCTGCTTACAGCCATTAGAAAAGCATTACAGACCTGTTATAGCCTAATTTGGAGGAGAGAAATGAAAAAAACGATACATGGAATAGAAATGAATCCAAACATTCAAGAATTCCGTAAAATGCAAACAGCCTGTTTTCCAAGTTCACGCTGCTGGGTAGCAAATAGTGAGATGCCAGTAAGAGGACCCTTTTAAAGAAATATGTTTTATTTAACTATAGATTTGGGAGGGTGGATCTGTATCTTTACCTACAGCCTGATCAATTTATTAACCCAGTATTTGGCCGGGATGACTTGATTCAGTGTGGAGCAGCAAGCAACACTATGGGGCTGATTTACTAATCCACGAATTCGAATCCGAATGGGAAAAACTCGGATTGGAAACGAACATTTTGCGACTTTTTCGTATTTTTTGCGATTTTTTCCGTCGCCGTTACGACTTTATCGTAAATTGTTGCGACTTTTTCGTAGCTGTTATGACTTGCGCGAAAAGTCGCAACTTTTTCGTAGCCGCTACGATTTGCTCGTACATTGTCGTGACTTTTCCGTATTGAGTGCTCGTCACCGGCGGGCAAAACTTTCAGACTTTGCATGATTTTGGAAGCCTCCCATAGGACTCAATGGCACTCTGCAGCTCCAACCTGGCCCAAGAAAAGTCACAATACTGAAGCTTGAATGAATCCAAAACTTTCGTACTCGGCGCGAAGGCTACGAAAAAGTCGCGACAATTCGTGCAAGTCGTAGCGCTACGAAAAAGTCGCGACATTTTGTGAAACAGTTGTAATGGCTATGAAAAAGTCGCGACAATTTAGGAAAAAATTGCAAAATACAGATCATTACGAAAAAAACGCATTCGGACGCCTTCGGACCGTTCGTGGATTAGTAAATCAGCCCCTATGTCCGGGTCATTTTGTACAATCCCCTGAATTTCACTATTTTTTTTCTACTTAAGATGACCATCCCTTCTAGCTGTCCAAGAAGACAAGTCAAGCTATCATAATTCCCAGGTATTTTAGCCCAGATAGAGTGGGTGGCAAATGCTGCTTTGACTAATTACTGCATGGCTTATGTCTATCTGCAATGCTGCTTGGACATGTAATTCAGAATTAGCTACAGGGCAACAAGTTGTAGATTCAATAATTTCTGTCTTTATCTAGCTTCCATATCTAGCTAAATCTAGCTTCCATATCTAGCTAAATCTAGCTTCCAAGCTTCTCTTAAAGCAGCACTGATTAAGCGCATTAAAAATAAATACATTTCAGCTAGGAAAGAATTAAATGCAAAGAAAATGTGATCTTATGTTACTGGACACAAAGAAAAGGATGTGAAAGGGAAATGAAAAGCTTTTTTATTAATAAATAGAATTTTTTTTAATGGAGGGACCTTCACCATGCACCCAGGCGAAGCACCTTGTTTGTGTCATAGTTCATGGCATTCGCTACTCCAGGAGATAAGGAGATAAAGAAGAATAAGCAAGCAGCAGGTGTGCCATCTGAGTATGTGCTCAGTTCTTATAACCTGATTATATGCCATGAACAGATTTTGTTCTTTTTCTTTTCCATTTTTTTTCATTTTCATTCTTTAATAAAGCTGGCCACATAAAACATTCAAACAAGTAAAAAGTACCTGAGTCACCTAGTTTTTCTTTCTTTCTGTAAATATTCAGGTTATATGATGAGTGCCCTCAGTGGTTTCAAAAGCTTAATGGTATCTCACTGAGTGCATTCTGTTCTTACCTTGTTCTTCTTTCAGCCTACTATATGAATTCACCACCATAATGGGTTATTTACAAATGCTGCTGGGTAAAATTGATGCGGTCACTTCTTTATAAACAATGCTTGCTTTATGCTGGCATCTTTAATGGCACCATAGAGTGGCATTGTAGACTGAATGGACCATCTGGTGTTTTAGATGTAATTTTTCATTTTATTTTATTTTTCAACTTCTGATTTTCTTTTTAAGTTCACTGGGTTTTATTTGTATTTAACAACACAGAAAATAACAATGGTTCCCACAACTATTGTTCCATAGGCAACATCTTTAATAAGGAACAATTTAGATGTAAATTTGCATGAAATGTTACCTATAGGTCTTCACTAATAGGGCTGCTTTTGTAAGTAATTGTTACTTGTAAGTAAGGAAGTAATTGGCCCATCTCAGCCATGGGAGCTGAAATACATTTAATGGGTCCTGAATTCCTATGGCTGTAGCATCTCAGAAATTCCACTATTTTGGGATTCGGCCAAACGCCAAATCCTTCATCGAAAAGTCAGCTGAATACTGAACCGACTCTGAATGCTAATTTGAATATGCATAGGAGGGTATAAAGACTATCATGTTTATGTGAAAAAAGTTACCTGCTTTTAAGGATTTGGAATGATTTCAGCCAGGCAAATGGATTTGGCTGAATCTGAATCCTGATGAAAAATGCTGAATCTTGTCCAAATCCCGAATCGAATCCTGGATTTGGTGCACCCTATTAAAAATGTAGGATTCATTGTGCAAAATGCGAACAAAGGGCCGCAATCAGGCTTTGCGCACTGTATCCTGCATTGTGTGAATTTCAGCAGGTCTCTGTGCTTCGTTTTGGAGTACAAAGGCGTGCAGCTGCTCACTTGAATAGAGGGCAACCTGCATTAGGGTGCACTTAGTAGCAGCTACTTGTCACAGCTACTAAACACGAGAAAATACCCTGCCATAGACAATACTGAGAATTACCTCTGCTAAAACACACGTAGTAAATGATCAGAATTGTCTATTTCTGTAGCCACAAGTAGCTGCTAATAGTAGCTCCATGTGTCTTGACCCTTAGGCATTGCTCTATCCAAGAGGGATGGGCAGGAGGAGACCCTACTTGTCCCCTAACTTGCATATAATTTGCTACTACCTAACTTACTTGTTTGAGGAGCGTGCATGTGAATGGACAGGAGGGTGTACACCTATGAAAAACATACATACCGTGAAAACAGCAATAAGGGACACAGGCAACTCTGTAATCATGACGATGGCTACAACTTCCTGTGCATTGAATTATTTAAATAGTGAAGGCAGGTGCAAAGTGCAACAAAAATGTCAAAGTGCATTGTTTTTTGCACTTGGAATCCTGCCTTCCACAAGCTTAAATTAAAATGAACAGTGATGAAAAACTGGAGTAATTGTAAAATTTTCATTAAAACTAGCTTTTTTTGTATGTAACATGGCTTCTTGTCCATGAGTGTTAAAAAAAAAAAAAGCATTGCACTTGGCACAACG
Source organism: Xenopus tropicalis (assembly GCF_000004195.4). NCBI lineage: Eukaryota > Metazoa > Chordata > Amphibia > Anura > Pipidae > Xenopus > Xenopus tropicalis. The sequence goes on along the minus strand of NC_030678.2, from coordinate 88,437,581 downwards.
AGCATGTTTAACAGATATGATCTAGAACTACTTAACAGGAAAAATACATTTTTATCTATGATACTATGATTTATTTGTCTCTCCTTTTTAGTTTCTGTTGCCACATAGTACAGCATTTAGGAAGAAACATATATTTCTGTAGCAGTATGGATCCTATCTTGTAGAATGAACTCAGATGCAGATAGCATAGGCTGCATATATCTTTTCTTTGAACTTAGATAATACTTAAGTGTAACAACCTAAGATAGAATAAATTGAATATTCTACCTCAGCTTCTTAATAACAAATAATTTCCTATCCAATGTACAGTATTATAAGGTTGTGAATTGCGTTGGTTGTCTGTATGTACTGGGAGTTGTTGCATCACTGACTGTAGGGGAGCCAGTGTAACATCTATGATGCAGACCTTGAACCATCTTTTTCTTTCTTGGCAACAAAATTCAAGTTTATTTGATTCATGCTGGAGGAAGGCTCAAGCAATGTCTGTTTCCCTATCTCTCTATTTAAAGCTGGATTAACTATTGTACTTGGAATATCTTCCCTTTCCGAGTTCCGGCTTTGACACAAGCTACTGAGCCAAATTTGACAAAGAAACAGGATCCGAGCGTATGATTCCTGACAGAAAAGGCTTGTTACTCTTGACGCTGACGCAAAAGGACGGACAATTATTTACATGGTAATAATGCAGGACAGCCTAGCTTGTGGGCTCTTTAGCTTTTGATAGATGGTTTAGTGCTTTTGCATGTAACAACACAAACGCTGCAAGTAGGAGTGATATATTTTACACTGCCTAGTGTTATAAAGCTGCCAGATCAGTGTCAGATTTAATAGAATCAAGTATGTATACTTTAAGGTCATTATTTTTCTCTTCCTCTTGTCATTTGTTGCTGCAAAAAGGTTAACATTGCCAGACCACATGGTGGTGTTATGCTTTCTCATTGTCAACATTCTAAACAAGATTTGTATATCCCTGAAATGTTGATTTTATGGATTTCATTGGTTGAATAAACAAGCAGAGCCAGCCTTAGGCCAATTAAACCTTATAACCAATAAGTCACTGCACCCCCAAGGGGGCCCATGCTAACACTGCCTTAAAGAAATATTAGTTGTTCAAAGACCCTAATCCTTTTCATTTCCCATGTAAATAGCATGAAGAGCAGGAGACATCAACTAAATGGTACAAATTGCTACAGCTGTCTATATAAGCATGAGTATTGCACACAGTTGGATGCAGGATGCCAGGCATAAGTGCTCAAAACAGTAGCATAGCAAGTAAAAGTCATATATAAATTTTAATGTCCAACACTACGCATATAGTTATATGCATTATAGGTCACCTATAAAGTAATATAATCAAATTACAGTTAATGTAAAATTTCCTTTAAACTAAATATGCTTATCTCATGCAATCATTGTTGCACAGTGCCCAAATCTATCCCATACCAGGTCAGGGAACTTTTTGCCCAGGAGTCACATGCACTGAGATTCAACACATTGTCTTTTTGGTTACCCTTTTGCTATGCAAAAAGTAATGGTAAGCCATATAGTATTAAAAATCAGCCTCTTATTGGAAACCATAGTATAGAAATAGCACTATGCAGACAATCCATGTTATACAGCCCTTCTCTGTACTGCTTAGTTCCTATGCTCTGCCTCTGGAATGTCTACTGCTGGGGTACATATGGCAGAGACAGGGGGAGCCTTAATGCTTGCTCAGTTTAATTAAACACAAAATTCTCCATCTGTAAAACCAAATGATTATGCTATTAGGTGCTTGAAATGAAGAATTTAGTTAAGGTGGAATGAGACTGAGACACACTGCCTTAAACCCTATTCTTCTGCTTGGGGGAAGCCCATTTTGCCCTTGTCTGTATCAGTTCTTCCCATGCACTAAATGTTGGAAACCTAGGCAGCTTCTCCTCCAACTCTATTTACTTTAAGAAGATTGCAGATTATTCTGTAATTTTACAAACAAGCCACTCATGCCTAATATAAAAATAAATATGCCACCTACAGAATGTAATAAGGATATTACAAGCCATCCTGGAATTCCGTGACCTTTATAAGCAATCTTTATGTTGAGTAAAATCTGCAATGACATAGAACTATTATTATGTACAATAAGTGGTACATTATTCCATGTGTGCTCCTGTAAGCTAAATAACGTAATGCTGGATTAGTACTTATTAGTTTCTGCTCTTTAAACACCTGCCTTTCCAGAGAATGTGTGAAATCTGTCTTCTGAAAATCACAGCCATATTCCACTGATCTAATATATATTTTTTTTCTCTTTCAGCTGTGGCATTAGCTGTAACTATAGCAACCTTCTTGGTCTCATTAACTGTGAGAAGTGCCAGCCATTTTAACTATCCGCAACACATATATATTGAGAATACGCTTCCTCCATAATAGCAGCTGCAACATTCCAACCACCAAAGAAGTGTGCAATGCTTTTTAAGATTTTAGATATGGCATATAAGAATGTATTTACTGCACTTCAGATTCCACTTTCAATGTTGCAGGGATATGACAAGTCTAGATAGTAATAATCCATAGTGCCGGAGGCTTTAATTGTATGTGCTTTCCAGGGGAAGTGTCATTGTAATACAGAACACAATATATTCACTTTGCTGAACAGTGGTGTATCTCTACTCCACATCAGTAGAAACACGGTAGGAAATAATGGTATGTCCATGATCTGATATTTGGGATTTTCAGTGCAGTAATAAAACATTTGCCTCTCATCTTAGCACTTGTAGAAAATCTGTATTTATTCTCTTCTTTCCAAGAAGACAGCAGAAAGCTAGACTTCAGGTAGGGAGGGTAAAGAAGGTAATTCTTAAAAGTTGACATAAAGTAAAGGCTTTATATACTGTGCAAAGAAAGGCTTTGTAGCTGAATTACACTTAAATAACTTGCAGTATTATTATATTATATTGGGAATGTTTCTGCTTATAGAAAAGGCCTTTGGTCTCGTGCTTTTTTATGGTCATGGAACTCCTCATATTTTACAGTAGGGACAGTAGGAACATTTATATATATATATATATATATATATATATATATATATATATATATATATCCTCTGTGCTAGTAATGAGCGAATCCGTCCCATTAAGCTTCACCATAAGGTTTGCTTAACTGATGAAAAATTAGCGAAACGGCAAAAAATCAGTGAAATGCGGGTACCGCACGACTTTTTTGATGCGCGTGACTTTTTATTCCCTTTGATATCCTTTAGCCCAAAAGATGTAAGAAACCTCTTTGTACAATGGAGAATGTTTGCTGCTTCTTTTATAGTTCTGTTGCCTACACTCGGAAGTCATGCTACAGCAAATGGAACTGTTCCTGTAAATAGTATGAATCTTGGCTTTTGATTATGTACATACAGTACTTGCCTGCAGTTGGGCTCACACTCATTTACAGCATGCACAGCATTTAAATGGCTGTTTGGCTTGTCCTCCTGAATGGAAGGCAATTTGGCTACAGTAGGCTACAGAGTATACAATTAGAATTTACTCCTTCACTAGGCTATGAACTAATGAAGTGCAAATGTCAAAACATTTGCTGTCAGTTGTGTCGCACATGTTTTGGGACTACAGTTCTTTGTTATTAGCATGTCCCAATAAGGAAATAAACACTAAACCATTGCCTGTTTTCTCTAAATACAGCAGCCCAGGATTGCTGTTAGGGTAATCAAAAGCTAGATGAGGGCAATTTTTGTAGGTACTGACTTTTCATTGTTACGTAAGGGTCCTGTGGATGTTTTTTTAAGTTAAAGCTTTGCTAGGCAGGTATAACCAAGTCAGGGCAAATATGTAGGCACCTAACAAACGTGTGCTAGATACCCCTAGAACTGCCAACAGCATACAGTTGGCAGTAATTTCAGGGCCCCCTTACATCAGTTGAATTTGATTCTATGCCATCCAAAAGTAACTCAATTGCCACTTTAAAACCATCCACAACAACTTGTATTATCCTGTATTGCGACATTATTCTACTTATTATGTGTCCAAAATGACCCTATAATTCTGACAATTCATCCTACATTCTTGGTACAAAAACATGCATTTAAAAAATTGTGCTCAGTCCTTGCACTTACTTAGGCCCTAGCAATCTATTGTGTATCTGTAGCAATTTGTTTCGCTTAAACTGCAAATTGTAATGTGCCAGTTCTGTTATAATCTGCATTTCTATGCATTATGCAATGGTTATTAAAAGTGCCGAACTTCTGCATACTATACAGAGGACGGTATGTTAGCTAACCAACATCTGTAATGATGGCATGCTAATAAATCTACTGTCTTGCTGATCAGGGAAATTAAGACCATACCAATGTGCTGTGTAGGCTTTGGGATACTAAATTCTATGGCTGAATTTTTAATAGGAATTGGTTGCATTCTGCAGACACAGTATTTTTCTTTTTGTCTCTAGAGAGACTCTTATTGGTCACCAGGCAACAGAAGGACATGCTGTGCCCCAGCAATATACAGATTTACTGCACCAAATTACAGGACAACAAACTGCAACTGGGTGTAGTATTTCCTAATAACGGAGGCATTAAGCAGATTAATAAACCAGGATTCCTTTGGAGAAGGTTGTTCTTGTGCTGCTCATATTGGCTGAAATAATCAACTTTACTACTTTTCAGGAATGGCAGGTTATTGTAATTTCTCTAAATCTCTTTGTAGGTCACTGCAAACCTAAATTATGAGTTTTGGAAGGAAAACTAATACCACAGGTTTTTTTTTACATGACTTGGTGAAAAAAGTGAGCAATCTTAAGGGCTTATATCCTGGTCACCAAAAAAAAAAGATAAATAGATAACTACTGCAAAACTATATTTATTTCAAAAGAGGTGAAACATTCAAGATGGTAGTATACACAAATAGGATCTATTATCCAGAATGCTTGGGAACGTGGGTTTTCTGGAAAAGGGATTTTTCAGTAATTTGGATCACAACAGGATTGTTTTGCCACCAATGTAGATTCATGTAGCTTAGTTAGAATTAAGTTAAGTACAAAATACTGTATAATTATTACAAAGAAAAAGAAAATATGTTTAAAAATAAGAATTATTTGATTAAAATGGAGTCTATGTGAGATGGTCTTCCTGTAATTAAGAGCTTCGTGGATGGGTTTCTGGATAAGGGGTCCCATAATTGTTTAAACTTAACATAAGAAAAGTTTCTTACGGTTAATATAAGACTCCTAATTGTGCAACACATGCAGGAAAATATGCTTTCAAAGGCACTGATACCTAAAAAACACATTGCTATTGTGTTAGGTTAGATGCCACAGTGACAGGTAACAATATTTATGTAAGCAGTAAAAAAAAACATGGAGGGAAAGCAGTGCACAATCTATGTGCCAATTCATGAAGGAAATAAATATGGCAACCTATTTTTAGCAATGGATACAATGATGCACAACTAAAAGTACATAGGGAGAGCGAGCTGCTGGTGACAGCTTACAATCTGCTAACGAAAAATAAAGGTCACATTTCATGCAAAATACATATATATTCAGTATGGAATAAAGTATAAATTAATGGGTTGTAACATGTGTTTAATGGAAAACAGAAAAAATCAATGGCAGCTGAAATTTCACTGGGGGTAAAAAGTGATTTGTAGTATGAGGGACAATTTTAAAAAGACAAGTATAAGTACATAAAGTATTTAGTAGAGAGTCAGTTTATTTGCATTTGTAAAGTAGACATGTGTGAGAGCTGCCATGCTTGCTATGTTAGCTAAGAAATGTTTCAGGCATGGGACCCCTTATCCAGTTACCCAGAAAGCTCCAAATTAAGGGAAGGCCATCACCCATAGACTTCATTTTAATGAAATAATACCGTTTCATACAACTATTTTATTTTTCTCTGTAATATTAAAACACCGTCTTATACTTGATCCTAACTAATTTATAATTAATCCTTACTGGAGGCAAAACAATTCTATTGGGTTTATTTAATGCTTACATGATTCTTATGTTTATCCAAATTATGGAAAGATCCAGTGTCAGACTGGGGTGCCAAAGGCCCACAAGAAAACCTTAGACTTTAGGCCCACTCTCCCCTTCTCTGTACACTCACTTTCTTTAGTCTCTTAATTACTTCTCTTTACATACTATTATCTATTCCTTCCTCTATTTATTATGTTTCTTTTCATATTGAATTGAGTAATGCCCATGGTATAGGCCAGGATTTCCTGTTGGGCCAGTCCAACACTGGATAGATCCCTTATCCAGAAAACCCCAGGTCCTGAGCACACTGGATAACAGGTTCCATACCTGTACTGCAATTACAACACCCCTGGTGTTCATAAATGGATAATACTGCAAAATTGTAGTCTATAGAAAACACCTCACACTGAGAAAACAATACTGCATTTTCCACACAAATTTACAAGTACATATTATTGTTATTATAAAAATTGCCAACATATTCTCCTGCTCTGTAAAATAGAATAGTCTAAATATAAAAGTTCAGATTAAATACAAATACCCAAGAGGTAAGGTGAGCTCTAATCATTAGAACTTGTGTCATTGAGTGTTGCAATTAGCAGGTGATATTATGATGTACAGTACTACTAAATTAGATGAAGGTATTGTTGTTGAAATCCAAAAGACTGGGAGAAAGTCTGATTGAATATGAATTCCAGAAGAGGGGTGCAGCTGTAGTCTGCAATAAGTATATGTCAGGAAGTAATAAGTGAGTTGAGGAGTAGACTGCTAGAAAAGCATATTGATGAATGCATGGAGACAAGAATAGAGAGATAGTACTGAGCACCCAATGCATCATAATAAAGGAAAGACAAATGTAGAAGATCTCTAATTAACAGACTATTCTGAATCATGGCACCTGAATAGAATTTCATATGGTGATTAAAATATATAGTCCCACAATATAATTAGCAAGCTTAGTAACAGAACACTAACTAAAACTAAACAATACAACTGAACCTCCACAATCTGTTCCTCGGTTTCCTGGGTCAAGGACCACAACAACAAGATAGAATTTTCATTTGAGGCCAAAAATGTACAAAAAAGAATATACAAAATAGGACTAACTTATAAGTTGCTTAGCAGACGTGCATCTTTAACATTAACAAATGAATATAAAAGCATCCCATATAAAGCAGATGTTTGCTACTTTGTATTTCTAAAGCACATGAGATACAGCCAAGTTATTTCCTAGATACTTACATTATGTACAAGATCTTATCATCAGCATCAATAATTCCTTCTGCTAAGCATTGAGTCAGATCTTTGCTTAACTAAGTTATGGAGACATTGTATAGCCTAGTAATCACTTTGGGGGTCAATAAATGGGCTCCAGATATGATTACTTCTGAGGATTTTCGAGCAAATGAGCCAAGTAACTGCTATACTGACATAATGTGCACTTTGTATTTGACTTCCAACATAAAAACCAAAATATACTATGCCATTTTGTATATGTAACATATAGAGCAGAGGCATTGTAAGGCATTATAAAAATAAGTGGAAACTGGGATGGAAGGCATACCTAGGATTACTTTTGTTCTAGATACTAAGAAAGTAATGAGCTCTTCTTTAGGAAAGATCCCCCCTACGGGTTTTAACCATGGAACCCACTGTTCTCTCCAAAAGACTCAACAGCTGTGACTGACAACCAGGAAGATGTGTTCTGAGAGCTAGAACCATGTGAGATGATGAAGTGGGGTCCTCTGCAAGGGAATCCATGGTTAAAAATCATTTGGAAGTTTCCTCTCCCTTAAAGCAAAGCATTAAATATAGAAGTGCATTTATTGCTTTTTTTAGCATAATAAAAATAGCATGTTATGCACAAAGGTCTATAATTTGTGTTCTTTTTCTGTATGTCCCCTTAAATAGAACCAATAATCTAGCCAGCACTATATAAGTGGTGAATTATTAATATAGAAGCAATATAAGAACAAGTTGATCCCATCAGGCTTATATTCTAACTCTGGCAGGAGAATAACATGGAACGGATAAGTGCTTATGTACCAAACACTTCTGCCTTGTTCCATGAGATCTGCATGCAGAATTGTCAGTGCATGGGAAGGGGCCATTTCAAGAAAGATAATATCATAAGGACACAGAAGAAAACATGACAGAAAGTGATGAGGAGGAGACCATTAGGGTAAATTAGAAACAGTCACTTTATGTTACAAATAGAGTTTAACAGGATTTTATCTACCTCTTTTTAATGAGCTGGGAGATTGCAGAAGATATATTGACCATTTTGCCAAGTTCATATCCTGAAAATAGTTTTGAAGTAAAGCACACAGAATATCTTTCAGAAGTGGGCAGAAATATCATGTAATTTGTGTGACTGTTCGCAATACATTTCTCGCTACACATTAAAACAGATGCAATTTGGCTCAAACAATGTACCATGTATTTAGCTGCTGTAACTCCCATATTTCAGATGGGTGAGGTATATGGGATGTGTAGCTTACAATATGGAATAACTAACTCTTCTGTATAATCTTGGTCATTTAATACCACATTCCAGAACAACCAGTGCTGCTATGGTCTTCTGCCCTAATGCCTAAGCATAGGACATGCAGAACTAAAGTTAATGCCATTGTGAACCTGGTGCAAAATGTTTGCATAACTTAACTTTTATATTATGTGCCTGACTGCAATACATGCCATACAATAGTGCTCATCACAGGTATGAAGATTGCACATTGACATGGGAAATGATCAGTCCACTCAGCCATATACTGTATATTATCAGTCCAAATATTAGATATGCTACCGTAAGTAACATTGCCCTATCCCCCATATGTAATAAATGCCTAGGTACAGTTACCCATAGCAAAACTTCACACATTGGCAATGCACTCCAGGTCAGCATAAAAAGCCGCAACAGCTGGTATTAAAATCGATCAACCTTTATTTGCACATCTAAAAAACACACCTTGAGGTACCCATAGCAACCAGTAAATGCTACCTGCTGATTGGATGCTATAGGTTACTGCACCTGGGTAAACTTAGTACCATTTATTACATCACCTCCTATTTGTTTTCTTTGCTGTTTCCCTCTCTGTTTTCAGTCTTTTTTTTCTTCTCCTCTTTGTCATTGCGATGGCTAAATAATGCTTTTCTGACACGTCTAAAGCAATGCACTCTTGTTCCCAGGGCACACTCCCAGTTATATGGAAGGATGATCAGCTTAATAGCTAATTAGGGAACTGGGAAGTTATTCTCCAGAAAACAGCTAAATGTGAAGAATGCTAAAGATTTTAAATGATACAAAACAAGAGTAGAAGAAAAAAGACAAGTTTATTAACCACAGAAATTAAACATGTGCTACAGTAAGATGTTATACAAATGAGGCAAACATTTTATTGAGCTCATCCACTCATTTTCCTGATGTCTAGAGGCAGTACCACTTTGCAACAATTTGTGAGCTTCTGTGGCTTTTAAAAATCTCTAGCACTTTACTTCTCAGTTGCCAGATAAAAAATAGTATTCAGGGAACCTTTGTGGTGGTGATCTAAGATGGGTGATCTGAGTTTTCCAGCTATGTGTGGAAAGACTGCATAACACAACAACATATCATATTTTAATTTGCTTTATTTGATACATAAATGGTTACAGCAACAGCAGAGCTCTGGACCCCAGTGAATGTCAGTGACTGGGTATGCGCAGGCTAGAAGGCTTTAGCACTAGTGATGGGCAAAAAAATTCTCCAGGCATGGATTCTGTGTCAAAATTTGCCGTGAAAAAATTTGCAGCACGTCAAAAAGAATTGTCTCCCATCAAAAGAATTGTCTCTCATCAAAACAATTGTCGCGGTCAAGCGTATTATCGTGCATGACAATTTTTTGGGACGCTCCCTGTTTTGCGACTTTTTCTGCAAAGCAAAACGTGACAGATTCACTCATCACTATTCGGCATTACACACACTTCTGCACAGGCTGGTACAACAGATGTAACCAGGCTCCATGAGGGAGGGCTGGGCACGCATGCGTGGATGTGGGGGGGGTGTGCTGGGCACAAATCCGCACGTAACAAATCTGGTGTTGGCTGTAATGCTTTCCAGGCTACACCACTTTACACAGACTGTTAGCAAAGTAAAGAGACATGCAAAGAGCTTCACCTCAAATGGGGGCTTTATACCCTTAAACTAGTGTTTCTCATCAGGGCTCTGCAAAAGATACACACAAATTATAGAGGAAACCACCAAGGTCACTTGTACATTCCTTGCCAAGAGCTATTATCCCCCACCATTCCTACATCTAAAATAATTGTGAAATGGGTTTGTTTACATGCAAATAAGGCTACAGTTCAGTGATGTTCATGTAGCCTGATTTCTTTGAACCACACCATAACCATTTTGTTTAGTATGCTGTAGATTGTACCTGTGCAGTGTAAATGCATTAAATGAATTAAATATATTAAACAATATATATTAAATTAAATACATATTAAATACAATATATATATATAAAAAGTACAGATTAAATAAAAATACTGAGAAGGTAAAGGGAGCTTGTATATGAAATGGTCATTCAGAAATATCACCTCATTGAACAAGGTATTTTTGCCCAAAACCGTGTGTGAGTTCAGCTTCTGCAATCATAAATCTGCCCCAAAATTTCATACATTGTATAATGAGAGAACATCATACAATGGGCCAGATTCAATTCAGTGAGAAAAAATTATCTTATGTTTTCTCATTGAAGAATTAATTCGGCCCAAAGTAGGCAAGAGATTGCTGTGATAAAAAACCCAAAGGTCTATGATAAATGAGCATGTACAATATGTATACACTATATAAATAGGCTTGTCAACATAAGGTTCTGTTGCTGGAACAAAACCTTATAATGGTTTACTTTCTGACTGACACCAAAACAAGGTAGCCATAGCTATCACAAAGAATTATAGATTACATTTGACCAAAATACGGATCAATCTGTTCCATTACCCAGTGTTTTGTTAGCCAGAATTTTGAGGGGCAATGACCCTTAGGGTGAAACATCATCCATCTGAACGCATCTGAACTTTAAACTCAATGCAATGTGATTCTCACTCAAAGTCCATCTGTAAAATGCTATTTTGGTTGCACTGGAGAAATCTTTTAAGCTGGCCATATATATTCAGATTTTAGTCTTCTTCTGACGAACGTTCGGATATCGGTAATACGTTTAAATTCAACTATCTAAAATTAACATTCAGACTGAAATTGTAGGATAAAACCTTTAAAATACAAATCGTATGTTCTTCATATGAATATGTTCTGAACATGAAATAGTTGGCAGACACCTGTCAGGACCTGCCTGTACCAGAACTCTGGACTCTATGTTGGGCAGGTTCTGCATTACCTCACTGAGCCACTGGAGACTTTGGGCATCCAGCCTGAACATTCTGTTAACCCCTCTTCTTTGCTTCTGTGTTTATGTTCTCCTTCTCCTCCCTTAATTAGCCCAGGTGGTTCCAATCGGTCAATTAACGGACTTTATAAGCCTGTCACAAGCAGCCCCTGGTTGCTTGATCATTAAGCCCTTTACGTTCCAGTGACCTTACCCGCTTGTTCCAGTCCCTGTTCCTGCCCGACTCCTGCCCTCATACCTGCCTGATTCTGTTACCTTACCCTGTTCTACGACTCCTGTTCCTTACCTCTGTTTGATCTCCGGTTTTGACATTCGCGCCAAATTCGCGGACTTTTGGGATTTCGCCACTTTTGGGTTCGATGTTTTTTTTTGGGTGGGTTTTTTTTTTTTGCGGTCGAAAGTGACTTTTTAGGTCCTCCAAGGTTGTTGTTTAATTTTTCGCGTTCGCGCAAATTCGCGGACTTTTGGCGATGTTCGCCATTTTGGGTTCGCCGCGGTTTTTTTTGGCGTTTTTTTTTTTTGGCGTTATTTTTTGGCGTTTTTTTTTCCTTTCGTTATTTTTTGGCGTTTTTTTGTCGCTTTTTTGTTTTTCGTTATTTTTTGGCTGTTTTTTTTGGCGGTTTTTTTTTACAAAGTATTTTTCAGAGAAATTTTTGCTTGATCCCCCTCCTGCATGCCACTGTCCAGGTCGTGGCACCCTTTAAACAACTTTAAAATCAGTTTTCTGGCCAGAAATGGCTTTTCTAGGTTTTAAAGTTCGCCTTCCCATTGAAGTCTATGGGGTTCGCAAAGTTCGCGAATATTTGCGAGTTTTGCCGAAAGTCCGCGAACGGGTCCGCGAACATTTTTGGCGATGTTCGCTACATCCCTAATACACAATACATGAGCAGATTTTATTGTTATCCAACTGAAATTCTCTAACTTGGCCAATTGGCTAAACAACTAATCGCCATGGTAAGAAAATTATCAAGGCGATAATTCGGAGCCAACACATGTTCCGAAAATTGTACATACAATTTTATCAGTATGTGTATGGCCAGCTTTAGGTCAAAAGTTGGAAGTCTACAAAGTCAGTACTGAATGAGACAATTGAATTTCTGTTTGACATTATATTAGATAAAGATATTAGATTACAGATATTAGACTTTCTCTATATACCAATTGCCCTTTAATACCCTGCTTTCTACCCAGAGAGGGGTAGGAACAGAACTTCAAACTGGGTTGATTCTGGAAATGTGTGTGGGGGCTTACTTGTGTAGAATTCTGTGCTACACACAGTTTTGTTTGGTTTTTTTTTTACAGTACCTACAACAGAATTTCAGCATCATTTCTGTGCTTTGTCCTTCCCGCATTCTTCCCATTCACTGCCCCGGGCATTGTGTATCATTGCATTTTTTGGCAGCCTGTATGATTGTTCCTTCTCAGAATGGGTATTACACTGCCATCACAAAGGAAGTGTGCAGTAAAGACTCTAAGATTTCCGCTCTGACATCTTTAACTTGAAAGCCCTGATTCACTACATACTCATTTCTTTTTCAAGCTCAAAAAAATTCATGGAAATTGCAGGAAAGAATCCAGAACAGTATAAATGACCATTTATCTTCAGAGATGGCCTTTCATAGAATCTATGACACCATCCTTTAATGCTGAGAGTGAATAATTCCGTGTTTACAAGATTTACTGACAGCCATACAATAGCGGGAAAATAATTTTGTAGCTTTTTTCATTTGTTTGTTGTGATCCGATCTCTTCCCAGAATCCTCTCTGAGAATGTACATATCTCAATGACACAAGATGCATGTTACAAATCTAAAACATCTATATCTTCTTCAGCAGCGGTTATTTTTTAAGCATCATTATCAGCTGTGATGTACAGGATATTTATTGCATGGAAAATTCAGTGTTCAGCTAAGGTTTAAAATAAATCATAACAGCATGATTGTTTTGTAATACATCACTCAGATATACAACAATATAACAGATAAAACCTCTCCTTGAGCACATACTACATCTTCATACAGAGAGAAAGCAATATAGAGCTTCCAACACCACACCGAAATCTGTGCATCTAACAGATAAATAAACAAATAATCATAGAAACATCCTTATAATGAGATAATATGTCTTAAAGCTCAGTGTTCCTATTACTGTGCAGAAAGCAATATTTTAATGTCAAGCTAGAGAAATAATAAAACTCCACTGGGGTCATATATTAGGAAGCAACAAGTGAAACTGTTCTTTAGAGATGTAGCGAACCTCACAAAAAAAGTTTGCGAACCCGTCCGCGAACTTCCGCCAAAAAGTGCAAACTTTTGCGAACTTTGCGAACCCCATAGACTTCAATGAGAAGGCGAACTTTAAAAACTAGAAAACTGATTTTGAAGTTGTTTAAAGGGTGCCACGACCTGGACAGTGGCATGCAGGAGGGGGATCAAGGGCAAAAATTTCTCTGAAAAATACGTTGTTGACACAGCGTTGCGTTTTGTGCTGTAAAGGGCAGAAATCACACTACATTTCTAAACTTGTGTAATAAACTGCTCTAAAACTTCTGGTGTCTACATGCCAATCAAGTCGTGTAAAGGTTACAGCCGGTTCACACGCAAAGACAAAACGCCGCAGTAGTGGATACGGAATATATTATTGCTGGTGGAAAAACATCGCTCAGGTGATTTTATTGCAATGCAATGTCACTACTATGTGTAACGTGTTTGGTGCACTACTATGAACAACAGCAAACAGCACTGGACACGTTAAAGAACAGTAAGTTAAATAAAAAAAATTATAATAAAAAAAAGTGATCTCTGGTTGGTGCTGGTGCACTACTATGAGCAGCACACCTGTCTCCAAAACACACAGATGGAGCTGCAGTACACAATGAAAAGAAGAGTAACAGTAATCAGAAAATAAAAGCAGTCCTTACAAGGATTATTGGGTTACAGCAGATGAGATCAGCAGGACAGCTGTCCCCAGCAGCTACATACAGAGCAGTAGAAAGTAGATTACTAGTCAGCAAAGCTACCTAAACTGTCCCTCAAACCCCTGCACAGCTCTCCCCCTATGCTAACTCAACAAGCACACACAGGCAGAATGTAAAATGACTGCTGGGCTTCAGTTTATATATGGAAGGGAGTGGTCCGGGGGTGGTCCAGGAGGGAGAGCTGCCTGATTGGCTGCCATGTATCTGCTGGCTCTGGGGTGAGAGGTCAAAATTTGGCTCCAGCTAAGGCGAACCCAAAATTGCGAACATCGCTAAAAGTTCGCGAACTTGCGAACACCCGATTTTCGTGCGAATTAGTTCTCCGGCGAACAGTTCGCTACATCTCTACTGTTCTTTTGCCCATTTAGAGCCTATTGCATCTAATGCATTGGCAATAATAGTGTTGTAATATCTCTGCCATGACCTGCCTAGGGCACTGCCATGTGGGTGCCTACATTAACACCTGCTATGCTTAATTATTCCCTCTTAGTCTTAACCAGTATTAATATCTAAACCAGCAACCCAAATACCAAGAAATACCTGTTTGCCTGTGAACTTTACCCCCATTGTGTGTTGGTAATAAAATAATTCTTTATATCAGATACACCTAAAGCTATGAATATAGAGTGCTCCAGTTACATTTTCCTGACCAAATAACTTTCTTTTAGTGCAGCTAGATGTCACTTATCCAATTTGTAATACATTGGTCAAAACAAGATGGCTTCCTGTGACTATTTATCTTCCACTTCCAAACTGTGTAATTAAAAAATCTGGGCCCTACGATCCCATGTTGACCAAAAATAAGAGTGTTAAAATACCATGTTCTCTTAAGTAACACAAAAGAAGTTACGAGAAAATAATTATAACCATTTGAAAATGGTATATTTGTTATATCTGTATGTAATTCTTATATATTAAATCGATCTGGCTACTTGATTTAGACCAAGTAAAACAGAATGTTGGCTCCCTACATCACTGGCTTCATTTCCAGTGCTCATTGGCTATGTGGTTCTTCCCTCTTATATTTATTCTTGTGAATTAGGCACCCTATTGAGCAGACACGAAGCCTGCCAATAAAGCTTTGCAAGCAAGCTGACCCCTTGTTACTCTGTATGGATAGAATGAGCTGAAAAACAGAGACTGGTGAGCAGGGGTGTGTTTTGGCAGATGGGAGTTGGGCTGTTTACTTGCTTTGCTCCATTTTCTAATTATTCATGGCTGACATATAGGGGCTGATTTACTAACCCACGAATCCGACCCGAATTGGAAAAGTTCCGACTTGAAAACGAATATTTTGCGACTTTTTCGTATGTTTTGCGATTTTTTCGGATTCTGTACGAATTTTTCGGATCCATTACGATTTTTGCATAAAAACGCGAGTTTTTCGTATCCATTACGAAAGTTGCGTAAAAAGTTGCGCATTTTGCGTAGCGTTAAAACTTACGTGAAAAGTTGCGCATTTTTCGTAGCGTTAAAACTTAACGCTACGAAAAATGCGCAACTTTTCGCGTAAGTTTTAACGCTACGCAAATTGCGCAACTTTTTACGCAACTTTCGTAATGGATAGGAAAACTCGCGTTTTTACGCAAAAATCGTATTGGATCCGAAAAATTCGTACAGAATCCGAAAAAATCGCAAAACATACGAAAAAATCGCAAAGTACCGATCATTACGAAAAAAACGCAATCGGACTCCATTCGACCCGTTCGTGGGTAAGTAAATCAGCCCCATAGTCTTCTAATCACAACATCTTTAAAGTCAACATTTTTATCCAGCAAAAAATTAAGCAAGAGTCATTAAAATCTGTCATAGTTTTTCAACCGGCGATGTAATTTAGATTATGTTAGAAGTCATAGCACAAGCAGTAATAGGGACCACGATCCTCCAAACAATATAGCAACCTATCTTTATTATTGTCGAGTTTCTGGAACACAAAACATTCTGTGCGCTCTGCAGACCCATCAACTTCTGATTTCTTACTTGTAGGGCATTGCACATTTGCTACATTCTAGAGCGTTCCTCTTCTTCATCTCACTGTGCTACCCTTGCTACATTTAGCTGCAGCACATAATTCCCTAAAAAAAACACATCTAGGTTTTTCACGCCAAACTACTGGCTAACATTCCCTAAATTATATATATGTGCCTGCAGCACTGCAGGCGTTTATAATTCAGGTGACAATGTGCGAAATCAATATAAACTAGCAATTCGGTATTGCAGAGAATATCACAAATCATTCCCTGTGAAATCTAACACAAGCAGGACAGTAAAAACACAAATGCTACAAGGAGAAATAAAACTCGGAATAGAGGATGATGGATGTCTGCAGGTTTATTTCTGTTTAGATAAACACCGTCAGCCTGCTCCTGCTGCAACGCAGAGAGAACCCTTGGTCAGGAGAAGGATTCCCGAACGTTATCTGATACAGATGAACGCTGATACGCAAATGACAAACTGCAAAGAGGATGTGCCAGTTCAGTATGCTGGAGCAATTTTGCCTTTTGTCCTTCCTGAGAGACAAAGTAAAAAAAAAAAATTACCTTTCACAATTCAGCTACTAAATAAATACACATTTGCCAGACTCCTGAACAGTTTTACCCTGCACTAACAGCATATACTGTTTGTACTAATGAACAAATTAAATCTCATTTAGAATTGCAGGCACTAACAAAGTTTGATTCTATTGTACTTGTGCCCATACATGCTCCTAGCAACTTGCAGCAACCACTAATGGGCCTGTCCATTGATGCAAGGGAACCTTGGAATTAACACCCGCTTAGATGTGGGGGTAGTTCCAGGGTTCTACTAGTAGGTTGCATAAAAAGCTACTACTGATTTGTGCCAAGCGAAATGCACACATGCCATGATTAGCTCTGCACACGTTGGTGCATTAGAAGTGATGCCTTCCCCCATTTGAATTCTTTTGCTGCAACTTACGTATGATCTTTGAAATGCTTGCACAAATTAGCACATTTATTGGAAAGTTGTGCACGAGTTTCAGTGCCTGTTTTTACTCTAGGTTTCTGGGAAAACATTCTGCGTTGTGATGAATAAATAGTGATATACAACTGAAAATTGCACTACTGTGCTCTGCGTTCCTGAATAAGGCTTGCTATGTTTAGTTGGGGTGTAACATAGGGCTACAAACATTTGTATGAAAAACATAGGCTTGAACTGGGTTTTAGTGATTCCGCCATGTTTGTGTGAGGTCATCAATCAATGTGGTAGCTATATAAAATCAGATCCCTGAGTTGGTTACCTGGATTATCAGCTCTGTGCAATCTGACTCTCTTCTTTAGCTAAATAATCAGGTCTCATGGTATAGCCGGATTTACAAAAGCAAGAGAATTCTCTCTACAAAATGTTTACTTCTCATTACATTAATACCTGTGTACAACACATTGATATATGATTTATTATTTGGAAATCTGTTATCCAAAAGTCCCTAATTACAGGAAGGCATCTCCCATAGTGTCTATTTTGCAGACAACTTTTTCTTATTGATTTCCCTTTTCTCTGTAATAATAAAACAGTACCTTGTACTTGATCCCAACTAAGCTGAATAAATCCATATTGGAAATCTATATTGGTTGCAAAATAATCCTGTTGGGTTTATTTAATGTTTACATTATTTTTAGTAGACTTAAGGTATGGAGATCCAAATTACAGAGAGACCCCTTATCTGGAAAACCCGGAGAATTCTGAACAATAGATCTCATGTCTGATGCCAAATGGTAAAGAATCTGTTGATTTCTCTTGCTTTCAGTTACTTTCTGTGCTATAATTATGTAAAGCCATTTGGGGAAATGTAATATAAGTTGCAAACACAATAAAACATGCATAAATAAAAATTAAAATTAGCATTTCGTAATGTAATATTGTTCATTAGGCAGTTATTATATCTTGAATTTCCAATGTGCATAGTACATTAAAGACCTGCTTAAAGGTAGCATATTTTTTGTGCTGTAAGTTTTATTTCCTGTACTGTACACTTGTACAAAAATATTTTCATTACTGGCAGGTGGAGTAGCTAAATATTTAATATATTCTTCTTCTTATTATTATTATTAGCTGATTCACACAACTAGTGATGAGCGAATCTGTCGCATTTTCGCTTCGCCAAAAATTCAAGAGACAGTAAAAAATTTGTGAAATGTGGCTACCACATGACCTTTTTGACGCGTTCAACTTTTCTTGACGAGCGCAACTTTTTTTTATGTGCCTTTCTGTCTTGGTTGAGCCTGGAAGCGGCTCAGGAACTGAATGCACCCAATATAACAAAGTAATTGGTGTGCCAAAGGTACTGCTTCTTTGTGTGCCTTTTTTGACATGACCACAATTTTTAAGGCTAAATTTTGTTTCACGAAAAATGGCAAAAGGCAAAATATGGAATTTGACAGGGAATTCATGTCTGCTTAAAAAATTTGCTCATGGCTACACACAACCACATCCTTTTTTTGCATGACCACAACTGCACTTATGGCACTGTGTAGATATGGGGCCCATTGTCCAGAATGCTTGAAATCTGGGGGTTTTCGCATAAGTGGTCTTAATGTAATTTAAATCTCCATACCTATTCTACTAAAAAATCATTGAAACCTTAATTAAACCCAACACAGACTTGCATTTTTCTGGGTGGAAAGGCCACAGTTTATTTTATTAATAATAAAATAAGAATTTTTGTAATTAATGTTTAATTTCAATATACTTTACACCAATTACATAAACATAACATTTAGCCGCTAAAGGCTGATTTACCTAACCTTAAATTAACCTTAAACATTCTTAAACATTTGAAGAACCCTTTCAAGCCTGTGAATAGGCCTCCACAACCAAACTTTCCCACCTCCTGTGCTGCCTACTATGCCTGGTTTCCCCCCCAAAGCCTAGCCCCCAGGCCTGCCCCTCCAGAAAAACATCTGTACCTTCATCTATTTAGCCCCTTTTCGGTTCCCCCTAGGGCAGCCCCACCACGCCTAAAGCTGCGACTACTCAAACGAATACCCCATTGTTGCCTACCCCCCAAATCCCTTACTCTAGGGTGGCCGGGCGGGAACGCTGTCCTCTCCCTTCAGCTACCATGAGGTAGTGATCCCCCTTCTTCCTGCTACTTTTGTTTATGCTGCTGCTCTCTCCTCCCACTTGTTCTTTCGGCACTACAGTTCCCATCATCCTACACACTAACTTCCTTTGGGTTCCTATTCACCCTCGTTGTCATGGCCTCGTACCGCTCTACCTGTTCCAGGCTCGCTCTTCCGGGCTACTTTACTGCTGGTTTGTCACTGAAGCTAAAGTCCCAGTAGAACTGCATGGGGATTGAATGGGTGAAGTTTGAATCTCCTCTCTAGCCCATCAAAGTTATTTTTAAAAAACTGAATTATTTGATTGAAACTGAGTCTATGGGAGAAAGCCTTCCTGTAATTTGCAGTTTCTGAATAACGTATTTCTGGATAACGTATTTCTGGATAACAGATTCCACACCGGTATATAGTCAAAAACTGTCTAATGTGCAATTTGTTATTTATTTTTGTTTCATAATCCTTTTTCTCCTCCTTGATAAAGAACTGTGTATACAAAATGATTCTGTAATGTACTGATAGTTAGGTGGAACTAACTTCCAATACAGATTCCTGTTCCATTGTGATACACCAAAGGAGACACAGACTCATGCATACATATGAAATCTTTGGGTCAGGCACTTTTTAAAGTGATCTACACTGCTCCCCCTCCCCTTTTATTTGGAACACCTGCTGCAGAAATGAGTTTTGCTTTATAGAATGTTTCAAAGAAAAATCTGAAAGTAGGCACACTGTGCCAGCCAGTCACTCTCCAACCAGATGAGAAATAATAATAGCACTTTTGAAAGGCCACAGAATTCACATTGTAAATTGGAGGTGTTAGCAGCACAATGCCAGCAACATCACTCAAGAGTAAAAGATACTGGATATGTTCATCCATTTCAGAGCTTGGCACATTTTTTGTTGATTATATGAATAATGTGGGCCGAGGTGCCAAAAATGCAAATTCTGTTTTCACTAAACTTAATATATTTCATGTAAGTCAAACAAGATGTACAATTTGCAGCTATATGCAAATCTATTTTCTCACACATTCTCTCAACAATTGTTCTTCTACCCAAATATTGCTGTAAACTTGCATATAGTGCTGAGTGAATCTGTCCCATTTTGCTTCACCGAAAAACTAGCGAAACAGTAAAAAATCATAGTTTTTGCAAGCACCATGCTTAACACAAGAAGGTCCTCCAATGAAAATGTTGTCTGTAGTTTGCATGCCTTGTTGCCTGTTCCTTGATCATGAAATTCTCCATGGGTACATGAAACAACAGTTGCGGTCCCCACAATTTCCCGGTGGTCACTTGTGCAAAAAAAAAAAATATTTGATTAAAGGTATTTGTTTCAAAATGTGCTCCTTGCACTTTTGTATAGATGTGCTTAGCACTGCTCAGTCCTTCCTGCCTTCTTCTCCGAATCAAGTGCTGTTGCACTTATCGACGCAAGGGATAAGGTAACTCACAAGACAAACATTAGGAATAGTGATGAGTAAATTTTTTTTCCAGGGCTGGATTTGCAGCAAATTTCTGCATTTTGCCATTGGTGAATTGTTTCGCAAAACTTCTGTGAAAATTCTTCCCGCGGAATTTTTTTTTTGTCACGGGTCAAATTGGGCACTTTTGTGTCAAAAACGGCGTAGGTGCGTCAAAAAGGACGCGGTTGCATCAAAAAAGGTGTGGGCGACAAAAATAAATTGCATGACAAATGCGTTTCGGGAATTTTTTGCCGTTTCGCGAATTCTCTTGTCGTATCACGAATTTTATGGCGAAGCGGGACAGATTCACTTATCACTAATTAGGAATAATGGCAGACAAATTTATGTGCAATTGCTTTTGATTTGTGACAAAATGTGCTCCTAGTTGTGGTAACTTGTGACAGGTGTAGAGCAGTTGTGCTAATTGCATCACTGTCTTGCAAAAACATGGTGATTGTGCTCAAAATTGTGCTTTGCGAGTTGTACTTGCAGTTATACTGTACATGGCCCCTGTAGTGATAATAAAAACACAATCTTTTACATGTGTGATTAAGTTTGTCTCATCTGCTCTGGACAGCTAGAAAGTGCAGTGGGAGAGTTATACGGCAGGTTTATTTATGTACTGTGTTCATAGAACTAGACAAAACTGAAATAATTCTTCAACATGCATGCACTTCAGCAAATGTTTAATAAACCAATAATTTAGGTCAACATTGCTTTCATTTTAACACATCATTAAGTAAAGATCGGTATCTGTTATGTACTAACTTATGAAATGATGGATTCTTATTTATAGAAAGGTTTATAGAAAGGTTCCAACCATTAATTTTAAGGAAAGGAAAAGCAGAAAAGAAGTGGATTTGTTAGGAAAGAAAATGAAATTAGTAATTTAATTAAATTGGTTCTTTGACAATCACTGCAGAAAATGAAACATTAGTTCTACACCATCTCGCAGCCCATATTGTACATTTAGTACAGTCCCTTCCACCTTTCAGAGATTTTTTTTTCTTCATGGTTTGTATAATTAGAGCTATTTGTAAGTCTCCGATTACAAATTGAGGAGAATATTGAGGAGAAATTAGGTCTGCTCTACTGTTTCACCTGTTCTCCTGAAGCACAAGCTCTCAAAGTAGCCCCTAAGGAACTAGTAAAAGGCTCTATTAGACAACAGTATGTCTGTCACTCAGACATAAGGTATAGGAATTCCCTGTCCACACCAGTCTAGATAACTACAAGCCCAACTGCAGGATGGCCCAGGAGCAAAGGGAGCTCAGCAGGTAACCTGACTATGAAGATAATCAGTTATAAAGTGATTACAAAGACATAAGTAATAATTAGGTCTGCTTTACCAGCTCACCTGTTCCCCACATATTTGATAATCTTTATCATTAAACTAGTTTAAAGGAGTGTATAATTTGCATACAGTCAACCCCGGGGCTGTATTCTCTATATAGCATATTGGGGCCAGTGCCTATGTATAGAAACATTTTTGCATGCCCCCAGCCCTCTGTCAGGCAATTATTACAAAACCTGGAGGCAGAGATGAGGGGAACATAGACTGTAAATGTGTAGGAGATGGGGTGTACATAGGACAGCATAGGTACTGGTTAACTCCTCTGTAATAATGAGTGAAACAACCCCATTTCACCAAAATCAAAAAAGTCAATGGGTAATTTTTTGCGGCATTTTTTCTGGCATCATATGCATTAAAGTCCATGAGCATTTTTCCTTGAGAAAAAAAGTTTGTAGAAGTTCTAATTATGCTGTTGGCGGTTTTTAGGGTGCGAGATTTGCAATTTTTTCTAATATGGAACAATTCTAATATTGCCATTATTATATTTTTCATATTTGATGAAACCAAAGCCATAGCAAAGTTGTAGCATAGATTCCCATGAAAATGGAATTGGCGAAACTACTGCAAAAATTCACTTTGACAAAAATTTGTCTAGTGAGGTAAAAGTCACTATTGCATGAAAAAGGTTGTGGTTCCATCAAAAAAAGTTGCAGTAGCATACAAAAAGTTGCGGTAGCGTAGAAAAAGTTGCGGTAGTGTCAAAAGAAGTCACACCAAAAAAGTTGCATTTCACTAATTTTTTGCCATCAGAAGAAATATGTTGCTCTTGCCTAGTCAAGTATATATTCCTGAATTTTGAATTTTTCTATTTTATTAAGGTCTCAGGAACCCAAACTTATCTTTTACTGAATGTATACCTTCCAGCAATTTACATCACATTTAACCTGATCCCCACAGAAATGCACGTATACTGAGCTTCTAGCTGGGAAACAACAAAAAACAAATACGAACAATGCCAAGTTCCCTATAAACAATTATACGTAGACATTATCACTGGGAAAAAGGATTTAGAAAATTGCAAAAACATGCTAATAAAGAGAAAATAATAAAAACTGTAACATCATAAAAACAATTGCACTGTAAGGTTCCTCGCTAAGAAATTATAATTGTGAATATTTTTCTAATACTTCACAAAGAAATGTGGAAAATGAAAAATATTTAAAGGATGCAGCACAGAAAATGTGGAAGGGATTCTTGGAAAAGATGCTGCAGTGGGATTAAGGGTGTTGCACCTTTAGCCTAACAATGGCATACCGGGATAAAAATGTACCAGAATGATAGTTGGTTCCAAACCATACTATATATCTGCAGATGTTTTTTTCCAGGGGTTGCCCCCAAACGTAAGGTGGGCGTACATTGGCAGATTTATGCTGCTGATTTTGGTCCTACAGACTGATTGAGCCGCTTATCTGCCTGTGTATGGGGCCCTCCAACAGGCCTTCCTGACCAATATCTTGCTAAAAATTGTCAATTTGTCCCGATGTCAATTTGGCAGGCTTGCTTTTTCTGTTAGATCTAGGACCACTTCGGTTTATTGATGTAATCCTCGCTCTGACGTTTTGCATCCCCTTCATGGTTAGAACAATATTGCCCACCCAATCTGGGCATATCGGGGGAAGGATTCCCTCATTTACAACCTCAAACAAGCAAACCATGGTGTAGAGCCACCTTAAGACTTCTTCTAGGCACAATACATGTAAAAATGCAATATTTTCCATATTGTTGTTACGCTGTATATCAGCCCACTTCACAAATTCCAAATATGATCCCTGTCACATTACAATTACCCTAGGGCTTAACTATATAATACAAAATACATGCCTTAAGTAGGAAAAAAAATAAATCTCTAATTAAAATTCAGTTGGCCTGAAATTGATTTTCAGGATCAACAACCTGGTTTATTTTAGCCTCCCTTGGGAGCATTGCTATGGCAGTAAAGTCCCATGTACCAATAGATTTAGATTAATGAGAGCCAAGGTCTGATTAGTCGCTATTGGTTCTTGTTCTGTTCTCTTATGCAGTCATAAAACATGTCAACAAAGAAAGAACTACATTTTTTTTCGTTCAGCACTCACTGAGCAGAAATATTAATATATTATGGCATAAAAATAAATATATAATTTTCTTCTTTACATTAAGGGGCACAGGATGCTTTTCCTCCTTGAGCATCCTATACCTGAAAATAAAAGCAGTGCTTTATTATGCATCAGAGGAGCTTCCTTGCATGGAATACTTACTCATCTGAAATACTCCAGCTGTCTTTGGATTCTCTCCCGTGTTCTCAACTCATTGATGATCAAAACTATTCTGCAGTTCCCTGAGTTAAGAAATGTGTAGGTCTCTTGTTTAGTTATCATCTTGTTTAACAGGACCCACATGCATTTCTAAAAAGCAGTGCACAGCGATGGTAACGCTTTCAGGTCATTGGCAGTGTATTTTTTATTTATGGCCCCTTATCCTGTTACAAAAACTGTCTTTGTGACATAAAACCAAGTGCCTTCTCAATAAGGAATTAATTTGCTAAACAACATGGTTCAGTTAAAAATCAGGATGCTTTAGACCCTAACCTATGCCTGGACCGGGGGCATCTTTGGATGTGCAAGCACGGGACTCTTGGAAAGAAACTGGCGTCTGGTGAGTGCTCCCCTGTTATATCCGTTTAACTACTTTAGACCCTAACTGCCTTGACCAAGCCAAGGACATCCTGGCTATAGCCACAAGCATCTTAAAGGGCACCTACTGGTGAAAAACTATTTACCTCACTAGAAGTGCTGGCTAATAGGTAAAAAAAATACCTTTTTGTACCAAAAAAAAAATGCACCTAATGGGCACTATGCCACCAGCAACAAGATGGAGCTCCCAGTGCAGACGGCCATGTTGTGACACTAGCATGCAAATGATACTTTGTGCCCCAGTTTGCTCATTTTGCGCATGCATGTGAGAGAGCCCCAGCTCTCCAGGGCCAACAGTTATATCAAACCCTTTCTCATGATGAACCTATTCCACTGAACAGGAGCACAACTGATAGAAAGCACATGTTCTTCTCTTCTTGTGGCTTTTTCTTCCTTAGTAGCCAAGGGCAATTTACAATTATTCATTTACCTTTTTATGAAAAAACCTATTGACATGTATGTTTGCAGGTAATTTAACTCATACAATTGTAGGAGCCAATATAAAACATGCCAATTATTTGTCCCTATGCATCTCATCCCCATTTATCTTAGTGGAGCCTACAGCATCTTTCCTATCAGTTTTGACAAAATCTTTGCTCACAAAAAGTCGACTTAATCACTTGATTATTAATGCTTTTCTTCTTCAGCAGTATACAGTAGATGTAATACTGCATTCTTCTTTTGTCTCTGCTACCTGGGGGGATTCCAGCAAACCTACATGACTGATAGGAACTGTACTTTCCTAGAACCATTTTGTATTGACTTTGGGTAGTATTGATTTCTTCTTATGTGTAAATGTGTGGGGTGTGTTTGCAGATACAGATATAATGTTTCTGTTGGGACTATTACACACTGAAGTCATTAGGGAGTTGTGTGATGAGTTTACTGTGTCATATGGCCTGAATAATATAGAAAGGATATATGCCTTTTGTATAAATCAGCTTTCATTTACAGCTTCACTGCGGTTTCATCGCAAAGAATAGTCTATTTACACAATAGCTTATCAATAGGTTATAAGGAATGTAATTATTGTTAGTTATGTTTACTTCAGTCAATACTTTCTCTTTGCTTTCATGCATGCTTGCTACATTATATACTGTAAATACTGAGTTGCTTTCTGTATGCAAGCAATGGCACATTTTTTTCTCTAGTCCTTAACTCAATTTTTGTTTGTTTCTGAAGTTCTTCTTTTTCTTTTTTCCCTTCCTTCTTTCCCTCCCTCCATTCCTTCTCTCCTTTCTCAAAGCACACACATAGACCCATACCGTAACCATGTCT
The DNA here is from genome assembly GCF_000004195.4 of Xenopus tropicalis. NCBI lineage: Eukaryota > Metazoa > Chordata > Amphibia > Anura > Pipidae > Xenopus > Xenopus tropicalis. Next base: position 88,411,406 of record NC_030678.2, on the reverse strand, counting down.
CTTCACAAGCGCCTTTTTTTCAGAGAAAACAACCCCAACCTTCACAGTCTAACCTCATAGTTTAACCCTTCCATCCCCTTAACCAGTTTAGTTGCATGTCTCTGCACTCTCTCCAGCTCATTAATATCCTTCTTAAGGACTGGAGCCCAAAACTGCACTGCATACTCAAGGTGAGGCCTTAAGGTGAGGCCTATAAAGAGGCAAAATTATGTTACAGTACTCTATTTGCTGTAGTAGCCACAGAATAACTCTGCCTGGAATTAAACAACTTGTTATCTACAAAAATCCTCAGATCCTTCTCAATTAAGGAAACCCCCAACACATTTATTGTGTAACTCACATTGATATTATTTCTACCAAAGTGCATTACTTTGCACTTTTCCAATTTTCCAGTTTTCCAATTTTATCAAATCACTCTGCAAAGTGGCAGCATCCTGCATGGAACGTAAAAAAATTGCACAATTTAGTATCGTCAGCAAAAATAGAAACAGTACTGTCTATGCCCACCTCCCGGTCATTAATAAAAAGTTAAAAAGCAAAGGACCAATGACTGACCCCTGCAGTACTCCACTAACAACACTGGCCCAATTAGAAAATGTTCCATTTGCCACCACTCTTTGTAATCTATCTATCTTGCTTTTTCAAAATTTAAATAACTAGACTGGGCTGTGTTTTGGTCTGGTGCTGCCCATGGTACTGGACCAAACCTCCTCCCTTAAGACAAAACAAGACACATAAAAACTTGTAAGGGGTTTGAATTAAGTAAGTTCCTAAAAGGGTATCATGGTTGTAGGGTATCATATTCATGTAGTGGAAGAATGTAGTTACAAATGTATGTTGTTGTTTACCTCCTTCTTTTTTTAGAGACCTTCTCTATTCCCATTTTATGCCAACAAGTTCATTGTGGAGTTGAAACTTGCGATGCAGTTATTGTAATTATATATATTTTATTTATTTATTATACAGTAAATATATGCATACACATTGCAGTCTTCTTTTAAAACTGATGAGAAATAAGTATTGATTCCTAGATTTCTCTTATTATCTGACATCCCTTGTTTTCTTTGTATCTCTACAGTATTGCCAAGCCACACCTGTGGGAATCCCGGCCGCCTTCAGAACGGACTGCAGCAGGGGTCAACGTTTAACGTGGGGGATAAAGTTCGGTATAGCTGCAATATAGGTTATATATTGGAGGGACATGCCCTGCTGACCTGTGTATCAAACTCCCAAAGCAGTGCCTCTTGGGATTTTCCTCTGCCCTCATGCAGAGGTATGTATGTATGCATTTATCTGTATGTGAAATAAAGTGATTTGCTTTCCTGGTTGCACAGTCACATACCCTCCAGAGATAACTTCCCCAATAAAAGTACTGTGATAATTTAGTATTTACCCCCTGATATTTCTTGGTTATAAAGAGACTGTTGAAATTCACAGTGGTGACACATTTCGTATTAGGATAGACAAATGTTTATTTGGCACTTGTGTGATACTAAACAAGCCTTTAATCCTATAAAAATATAGTTACATTGTTTCTGGTTGAAAAAACATAACTTAAAATTGTTTGACTTTTCCCTTTACCACTTTAGTTGCATTCTCTCCCGCTTATTAATATACTTCTTAAGCACTAGGGCCCAAAACTGCACTGCCTACTAAAGGTGAGGCCATACCAGGGACCTATGCAAAATCAGTTTAGCAAATATTTTTTCCGCCATCAATGTTGTGGCGCAACTTGGATGCAGAGTGTGCACAGAAATATTCCCACTTTGCGAATATACCATATTTAAAGCTGTTATTCGAACTGCAAAAAAAAGTCACAATTATGCATGCACATTACATGCAGCAATCTTGTCTAGCTTTATAAATTTAAACATGGGCGGGGCAAATATGTTCACTGTGGGAATAATACTGCGCATTAATTTTATAAACGGCCCCCACTAACTTTATTAGGTTTAATAGACATGGGGGGGTCATTTATAGGTTTTCGCATGGCATATTTTTTTCACAAATGGTTGTTTTGTGCATGTTTTCCCTTCTGAATCACAGTGAAATGCAAATTGCGCACAAAAATTCTCAAATGAGATTGTGGTTTGCTAGAGCATCTTCTCTTTGTGTGTTTATTGTGCGCAAATATAGAACCAATTTTCACTTTACAAATATAAATTCCCAACTTGCTAAATCAGTTTAGCAAACATTTTTTCTGCCACCAAAATTGTGGTGTAACTATTAAAATTTGCAATTGGCAAATATGCCATATTTAAAAACCTTTGACACTGTGAATAAAAAATTAATAAAAATGTTTGCACATTAAACGTGCCAGTCTTGTCCAGCTTTATAAATATAAACATGGGGAGGGCAAATATGTTCACTGTGCGAGTAATTCTGCTCATATTTTATAAATGACCCCCACTGACTGACACTGTGTCACAACTAGAGTTGCAAAGTCTCTTATCCTTAATGACCACCAAATGGTTCGCAATTGAGGAGACCCGCAACATAATTTTAATCACCGTATTATAGGCATTCATGTTATTTTGCCAGGTTGCTGCCCAATTATCCAGTTTAGTCACATTCCTTTGTAAAAGGGTAACATCTTGAATGGAACCTAAAGACCACAAGAGAAGTTGTTAGCCCACACATTTGCTCACAGTCAGTTGCAGCAAAATGCTCTCCTTGCACTTCTGTATAGTTGCTGCCGCTACCTTCCTCCTGCCTCCTCTTCTGATCCAAGCACTGCTGTGCCTAATGACTCAGGGGAGCCGAGAATTACTGCCATCTCTAAAACAGCTGGTAGTTTCAGTACTCCCACAGTGCCCTATGTCAATAGGCACAGCACAGATGTGATAAAAAAAAAGTGGGCGCACAATGTTGAAAGAAAAAATGCCAAATAGATTTTATAGTGCAATTGTGTCTCATTTACATTAAAGTGTAGGCACAATTGCGATAATTTTTATGAAGTTGCGTTAGGTACAACTCCCCTTGGCATAGTGGGTAAAAAACATGGAGATTGCATTCAAAAGTGCACTTTGCTCATTGCATCTGTGGTAAGTGAATGACCCCTATAAATTTGGCCACCTTAATATCATCAGGAATTACAGAGACAGTACTTACAATGCCAACTACAAGGCAATTTGTGAAGAAAAAGAAATCAAAGTCCTAAAGACAGACTTCTGAGGTTCTTGTTCTCCATTAGCAACACTGGTCCAATTAGAAAATGTTCCATTCATCATCACTCTTTGTAATCTATCCTTTAGCCTGTTCTGTACTGAAAAACAAATTATTATCTAGGTTAATTTCTCTTAATTTAGTCAGTAGCCTTTCTTTGTGGTACTGTAGCAAATGCTTTAGTAAGTGTATGTAGATTATATCCAGTGCCACACCAGTCTAAGTTCCTGCTCACCCCCTCATGTATAAATTAGTTTGGCAAGATCTATTATGCATGAAAGCATGTTGGCCCAAACTCATACTACAGTTATGGGACCTGTTATCAAGGTCAGGACCTGGAATTTTCAGAATAAGGAAAATATTATTTATTTATTTATTTATTTCCTGCTATTTATATACACATTTCTGCAGTGCTTAACAGAGGTTATGCATCATTCACATCAGTCCCTGACATGACCTGAGAATTGTGACTGTATGCAGGAGCTGAACAGACATGGTTACTTTGAAAGATTTGCTCTGGTATCTTCCAAATATAAATAGGGACCTCATATTTATATGCTATATAAAGCATGCTGCCATGTCTCGGTTTGCTAAATGACTCTAAGAATCACTGAACATATTTTATTTGGTTTAGACTCCCCTAGGCTGTGTGACTCAAAACAGAGCCATGGAATTATGTAAGACTTGCACAGAAAACCAAGAAAAAGATTATATGAGAAATAGTAGGGAAGATTAACATTTGAGCTGAAATTTCATTGAACTTGACATACTGTTTGATTTAATGCCCAGTTTGGATTGTGATTACTTGATAAGGGATCAAAATAAAAGTGCAAGCTCAAAGCTAGAGAGACTTCTTCATCAGATCAGAGAGGGATGCAGAGCTTTGAAAGTGTATGCAACAGCATATCATGTTTCAATTATGTGGTGGCTACTAAAGAGTTTTCGCCACCTGCACCAATCTCTTGGGCTTGATAATAAATATCTTACCCATACATGAAAATATACTGCTTGTAAAAGCAAGCAACATACCCTCAATAAAAGAATAGCACTATCAACCCATACATCAGCGAATTAATAACGTTTATTTGGCATGTGGCAGGTAATATTCAGTGCAAATCTATTTTCTCTTTTCTATTTATGCCCTACCTTGGACATAGAAAAATTGCTTCAGGTTTCTACACTTTCTCTTGGCCATTCAGCAGTGCTATAATAATGAAGAGTGGGCAGAGGCACATAGACACTTTCCACCTGTCAGTGAGATATGCAAGTTAGGGAGCAGGTTTTAGTCACCAGTTTATTACTAATTCATTTTGTATTAAGAACTGCTGCACTGATGTATATGAAAGTAAAGGTTCCTAGGTTTATAAAGTATCATGTTTCATCAAAGAAAAATAATGATTTTATGATTTCTATTCAGCTTTATACCACTCTGCGTAAAGAGTGAGGGGGGCTATGAAGCAGAGACTTGACATAACAGAAAAGACTGTAGACCATATAGTTAAAGAAAGAACATTCTACTATTTCCACAGAAAAGTTATCTGAGAAAAAGAAACATCTGGGCTGAAAATTTCCAGAAAGCTCTGAATTACAGGAAGGCCATCTCCCATCATAGTTTTTAAAACGTCTCTGCAGTAATAAAACAATATGTTGTACTTGATGTTAACTAAGCTGCATTAATCCATATTGGTGGCAAAACAATCCTATTGGGTTTCTTTAATGTTTTAACAGACTTAAGGTTTGGTGATCCAAATTATTGAAAGATCACTTATCCAGAAAACCCCAGGCCCCAAGCATTTTGGTAACAGATCCCCTACCTATACTATGAAAGGTAATACAGGTATGGGACCTGTTATCCAGAATGCTCAGGACCTGGTGTTTTCTGGATAAAAATTTGGATCTCCATACCGTAAATCTACTAAAAAATAATTTAAACATTAATAACAATAATAGAATTGTTTTGCCTCCTATATGGATTCATTATATCTTAGTTGGCATAAAGTACAAGGTACTGTTTTGTTATTAAAAAGAAAATCAGTTTTGAAATATTATATTATTTAAAATGAAGTCTATGGAAGGTGGCCTTCCCATGATTCAAAACTTTCTGGATAATGGGTTTCCAGGTAACGGATCCCATACCTGTAATATAATAATTATGTATGAAGCAATGCTTCACCACAAGGTTGCTTAAAACTTAACAACTGCTTTATCATTTGTGAAATCTTGCATTTTTAATTACATTTTTGGTCATCTAAGACTAATGTCCCACAGAGATTTAGTCACCTGTGATAGATGTTTGTTATCGTGGGCGACTAATTTCTCTTCCTGCAGGCAACTTTGCATGACTTAGTAAAGCCGAAGGGATGCATAGACCTTTATACCAGCAATTCCCTTTGTTGCCAGTGGAAAGGCATTTTGGAGAGATTAGTCGCCTGCAGTAGCAGAGATCTATCATGGGCGACTAAATCTCTCCGTGGGACAACAGCCTTATTTATAGGGGATGGATTAGTCCCTATATGTAGTTATATATACTGGTTTCATGTATTCTGCTCAAAAAATTATCTTCATATCTGCCCCATTCCTATATTCTACCCTCAATGGAGGTGAAACAAGGGACGTGGTCAGGGATTTACAGGGTATGGTTTGGATAAATTGGGCATGGATGTGGTGTAGTGGGGAATGCTGTGGGTCTGTCCAAAAATATTCTACCTTTGTTAATAGAAATTGCGGTCTCTGTATTTTATCTTTTTTAAAGCATTGTCAGTTATTTCCACAATTCTGTGTTGTATTTATGAAAATGGGTATTGGTAATTATACCTTTTTATGACTCAGCACATTGTGCCAGTACCTTTTAGCACATTATGTTCCCATGACCTGCCTTGGCTTCTTGCATTCAATGTATCTAGGTGAAGCCCTTTAGTCCTAGGAGTCTGGTCATAGCAAAAAATTGTAAGCTCTGTAGTCCTTTATCTTGGGACCTAAACAAGGTCTGGAAAGGAGCAGATTATTTTGTGTGATTGTTTGCTGGTTCATTTCACAGGTACCTATAGTCCCTGTGAACCTCACTGTCTGCAGTATACACACTAAACTATTAGTTCTTGGGCAGAAAAAATGTATTCTTAATCAGCATAACTGCCTATTTAGTGCAAATGGTAATATACACCATAGTTTTGCTTGTGCCATAAAAATTAAGAATAAATTCACACAAATTCAGTGGTCTGTGCAGGTGTGTTTGTGTGCTCAGAAGAGATATTGTGTATGAAAGAAGCTTATTAACTTGGGTGCAAAGGCTATATCAATAATACATTTCAAAAATAGATCAGGACTCACAAGTCTTAATGAAAAAGGAAAACATTTATTGGAAAATTGATGGTTGATAAAGGCCTCTGGGGTCAGTGAAACATCAATTTCTCCAATAAATGTTTCTTCTTTTCCATAATGACCTCTGAGCGCTGAGCTATACTGTGGAAAAAAAATTATATGATCAGTGGAACTTTCAGCCACTCCAGTATGTTATAAAGGCTAAAATCAGTCCAGCAACATCAAGGATGGAATCGTAAAGCAACACTGTCAAAACCTGTCCCCAGTTCTCAAGGGCTAGCAAAAGGTCGATCCTTCTTGAAAAACATTTTCTAATTCACACCTTTCAACATTTGAGAATCAGAAGTTGAGACACTGTAGGTTACATCTGTATTCCCACCATCCTCCCAGTTTCTACTAACCCTGCTCCTATGGCAACTTTCTATTTACAAATAACTTTAAAATCACTGATATAATGTGTGTTTAAGAGTTATAAGATGTAAATATTGATGTCTCAAAGCATGTGTTTTCTTTCTTGCATTAACAAGTTCAAATTAGCCAATGAATTGTAAGGTTTGACCAAAGAAAACTTTTTTTTTTATTTTTCTGTACCAAAGTACAAGTCTGTACTACATGTACTTACATACACACATTCCCTCAAACACTCAAATGCACACATGTTATGTCCATATATCTGTAGTTATCTAGCAGGATGAGTACATTTATGGTTCAGAGCAAAACAAGCCTATAGGACATTGTATTACTAACCACAGTGATGCTTTTTGACAGCTCTGTTATGGTGCAAGGCTGCTTTACTTGGCACATTGTAGATCCAATCATTCCCTTAGACAGCAGAGTGAACACCAGCAAATACAAAGTCAGTTTAAATGAACACTTTCATCTTGTGATGTATTTCAGCTCTAATGGGTGTTCAGTGTCTAGGATCACAATATGTAATGCATACTGTGCAATAACCCGTAATGCACAACACCCAAAATTCTGAGCCATGCCTAGGGCAGTGTTAGTAATAAAAAGGCAAACTTTATTTTTACATGGGTCTGTCTGACTAGTCTCATGCTATTAAATTCATATAAAATTGTATACTGATGTATATACAGTATATGTTTTAAGGCATCTGGAAGACATTATCCTTTTGTCATGCCACCTAAAAAGGTAATATATCATTTTAAAGGGACAGTAACCCAACCTTTAAGTTGTTCCACAGTGTGCCCCCTAGTTCTTTATAGAAGTTGAAGAAATACATAATCACACATGTAAAACAATCTCTACTTACCAAAAAATGTATTTATAGATGCAAGAGAATTCACCAGTGAGATGCTGATTATCTTACATACAGTGATTGTTAATTAATTTGAGTTCATTATACTACACTGTATTCAACCATTGGGATAAAGGACAGATTTATACAGTGAAACTGTAAAAACTGTACCTAAAACCTTCAATTTCTAGTTTCAGGAACCAGAATTACACAGATCAGCTGAGATTCTCATTGCAGCATTCTTTAAAAATACAACTCTGATATTGCTGGACAACAGCTCCCAGCATGCCTTGATCTTAATTATATGTTAAAGTATGCTGGGATTTGTAGTCCAGGAATAATTGAGTAAAGTGTGGTTGAGCAGACAATACAGTAGGGTTAAAGAAACAGTAACAAAGAATGAAAATCTATCAAAGTAATTAAAATATGTACTATTGCCCTGCACTGGTAAACGTTGTGTGTTTGCTTCAAAAAGGCTTGTATAGTTAACATAAACTAAAGTGCTGTGTAGCCATGGGGGAAGTGACTCAAACCGAAGTGCTAAAAAGCATTTAGCATCATCGGCAGATAACAGATAAGCTCTATAAAACACCATTGTATTTTACAGAGCCTGTTTTCTGCTATGTAGCCTTTTTTCCTTTATTCCAGCTTGAATGGCTGCCCACAAGGCTACAGAGCTGTGTCCCTGTAAATATTCCCTCTAAGTTTGTAAGCTTAATAATTAGTGATGAATGAAACAGTGAGACTTCTCCTTTAAAAACGAAATACATGACAGAAATATGTTTTATTAATATATACAGACTGACACAAACATTGACAGATACCCTACAACATAGAATTGTACAGCAGGTGAAAGTGTCATTGTAATTATGTTTTCAAAATGATATTGCTTTACCTTCTCAGAAAATGTTTGCTCCTTTTCACCCCCATCATGTCTCTCCTATTTTCTCATCAGCGGATGATGCGTGTGGAGGAACATTAAGAGGCCAAAGTGGAATTATCACCAGCCCTCATTTTCCATCGGAATATAATAACAATGCAGACTGTACATGGACAATATTAGCAGAGGTCGGGGATACAATTGCCCTGATCTTCACAGACTTCCAGTTAGAAGATGCATATGACTATTTAGAAGTCACAGGAACAGAAGGTTCCTCTCTCTGGTAAGTAAAATGGTTCAGTCCCTCATGATGCATTGGATGCACATTATGAAGTAAGTTAATCAAGTATGTGCTGTAGATCACGAGTAAAAGCACTAAATAAGTTACCTAAATGTGGGTGGCTTCAGTCGTGTTTTGGACAGTTTTATCTGATTGGGCACCACAGAGCAAACTGACTAATTTTGGTGAAAATGCCTTTAAAATATCAACTAAAGAAGTGCTGTATTTTAAAAAAGATAACATTTAATAGCAGCAAAATATAAAGCATGGTGCATAATCTTGATGAGCAAGTGTGTCAGCCCCTGCAGAGATTATCTGTGTCGCTTTTATTAGTTGTGCATCTCTAGGACTTGAGAAACTGTTACACAGTTATGTCTCATACATTATGTAACCAAAAATGTACCATGCATGGTTTCATTGCTCTGCTGAGCAATAATGCTCCCTTGCATATCAGTGCCATTGACTCACACTAAATGGGAGGATGGAAATATAAAGAACTAAAAATATGAGAGGAAAGGTTTACATTAAATGACAGAGTCCCTTGTTTGGGATCATTAATACTGAACTTTATGTGCTGCATAATAGGAACCAACATGGCAGCTAGATCCCATTAGAATGCTACATACACCAAAGGCTTCTTATTTGACTAAAAGGAGAAGGAAAGGTAAAAACTAAGTAAGCTTTATCAGAAAGGTCTATGTAAATACAGCCATAAGCACTTACAGAACTACAGCACTGAGCCCTTAATCAAAAGAAACACAGGATGTCTTGTCTCCTTTTTTGTAAACATGTTCTTTGGGTATCTGACTTCATCCTGGGGCCAGAGTATGTGCAGCTCTCTCCCCTCTGCTGCCCCCCCCAAGAACTCCCCCCTCCTCCCATAAGAATGTATAATCTCAGCTATACCTGCAAGAGCTATACAGCAGGAAACTGTGAAGACCAAGCTAAAATGGCAGCTGCAATCAGAGAAAACTTCTAGGGCTCTTTACCCAGAGAGCATTTCTGCAGAATAGATTGTAGACCTAACTATTTTGGGTTTTGTCTGTAAATGCTACCAGTTCATATGCACTGCTGCAAACAGTAGTATTAATTTATGTGCCTGTATATATGTACTTGTAAGTATGAGCATATCTCCTGGGTGGATCACTTGTGTCAGCCTCCAGCTTAGGTGAGGGAAATTTTGGAGACATGTTGACTGCCCTTTAAAGGGGTAATTGCATTATTTAATTATACTATTTAAATCAACTGATTATACCATCTTGTTATTGTATAATGTTTTTTTGCAATACGTCCTGGTGTTTAGAGCAGTTTTACAGGCTCCTCCTGCTTCTTCTTGGTTCATCAAGGGAACATGTTTTTTATCCTACCACAGCTACTATAGTGGAAATCAAATCAATGCAGAGCCAAACCATGTGGAGTTCCCCAAAGCCAGTTAGTGCACTGCCAGGAGATTTAATGCCTGATATACTAATCAGTAGAGGAAAGGGACTGGTCTAGTGAGTAGCTCAGCCATGATTAAGGTTCCTTTTCCAAGTTTGACAGTAGCCCATGTTCATTCTGGGAAGCACAATCTCTCTTTTTTTAGGAATAAAATTAGGAATTCCCTCCTTGCTGTCACAAGGAGGGAAATCCATGCACTGGTAACCCACCTAAAGCCATCAAGATGTTGATCAGTGCAAAGGAACTTATTTAAAAGATCCACTTATGTCAAAGCAGATATGTCTTCATAGAGTGACCAGTATCCAGGAAGAAGGGATATCATCTTTATAGAATCTTCAAATAGTGAATCAACAGACATTTATTTTGTTGTGATTCCTTTATTAATGGGGAAGCAACATTTAAAGCCTACTGTGCCTCATTTAGAGGTTGCAGGCAGGCTGTTGAAAGTAGCTTCTGATTTAACACAGTAGAGGCTGCAGTTATAGAAAATTTCTACAAACATCTTTGTTCTCCCATTCATAAATAATGGCCCCCATTTATTAGCTATAAGCACTCAAAAGTCATTTTTCTCTTGGGGCATCCATGGATCCATTGTAGCTACACTTTATACAAATTGCAGATGCGAGGGAATTATTGGTAAATATATCTTCTTTTTTTACCCTGTCTCATTCAATTTCCTTTCAAACATTTTAACTCTCTATGAAATTTGTGGTGACATTTTATGAACATAAACGATGTATGAGAGCTTTTTATTCATGTGCTAATCACAGTGTAAAAGGTCAATATCACTTCGGGTTTGGATGCATTTGGTGCTGCTATGGTGATATCAAGAAACTAATTAAGACGCAGCAGAAAGTAATCGCTTCGTCAGTTTTTAACATGCAGCATGGCCTTTCAGCTGTCTAAACTGTTATTTCTAGGAAAATATAAGCAATATATTCAATATATGCAAAATCATTTCATGTGTCTTATGAAAAGTCATTCAGCTGCTAAAGGTACTGTGCTTGGAAAAAAACTAGTGTTACTAGTACTGTAAAGACCATGAACCTTTTTTTTTAATTTGCTTGCACCACAATATGTACCGATAAGCAGTTGTCCTTCATTAATCTATTGATGCTAGAGTAAAAAAATCAAATGACCTGGGCAGCATCAAGAGAAATGGTGAAAAATTTGCCAAATGCCGAAAATGTTGCGCGTCAAAAAAAATTGTCGCCTGCGACTATTCTTTTGTCGCCCGCAGCGATTCTTTTGTTGCCCGCAGCTATTCTTTTGTCGCCCGCAGCTATTCTTTTGTCACCCGCGGCTATTCTTTTGTCGTATGGCTATTATTTTGACACCTGCAACTATTCTTTTTTGACGCACAACTATTCTTTTGACGCAGGCGACAATTTTTGGACGTGCAGCGATTTTTTTCCTCTGCAAATTTTTTCATCCATTTCGCAAAACAATCCGCCAATGGCGAAACACAGAAATTTGCCACAAATCCATGCCTGGTGAAATATTTCGCCCATCACTAGTCATCACCATTTATGAGACCCTGCTTTTCAGTTATAAGTAACAACACTGAGGCACCTGGGTGGATTGAAAAGGCCACAGCTTTATTACCAATGTCAATCAACAATGCAAGAACTATTACAAAATAATTACCCAACTGGAATGCTTGCCCATATTACTTCACCGAGTGAATGTGCCCCCCCCCCCCACCATGCCAGCCATTCCTGTGCTGCTGCACACGGATGGGCAAGTAGAAGCGAGTAAGCCTTATTCAAACCTTTAACTCCTGGGACCATAACCAGGGAGGCAAACCAAATTCCACTACAGCATTCCTCATAAAAAGATAGGAGGATAACACATATACACTGCATGAATATAAACCTGTTAAATATAGGCAGTGTTCCCCAAGGAGCTTTCTGTTCTCAGGGAATGAGTAAATCAGAAGTACAGCAATATGCTAAAGGTGAAATCTGCTGGATTTTGCAATCATTTTTCTCTGCAATTTTAGATATTCAATAATACCTTTAAGTGTCATATTGCAGGAATAAAACATCAGTCACCCAATGGCATACTAATCTTGTTGCTGTCATTAATCCCTTTTAATCCTATGGGGGGAAATGGATTCAGTGAACATGTGACAGTCATTATTATCCTTTGGTCCTTGGGGCCTAAGCCTTTGCCATGTCACTGCCATTAGTACTTGTATACATATATCACAAGTAATATATCTCAAATGCCGTCCATCATGAAAATGGAGAAAGTGACAGTAAATGTGAGTCACATGTCTTAGAAGTCTGCCCTGTCCCTCCCAGCTGTAATTGCTTATGCCGTGTTTCATATCTATCTTTTTATATCACTGAAAAATAGTTTAAAGCTTGAAGTCCAAAACATCTTGTTGATATTCATAGTCAACAAATCTATTACATTGTCAGACAATTAGTGCTTCAGATAAATCATACAGTCTATTCATATTTATTATACTAGTTTACAAGATACATTAATATCTGTCTATCATCTATCATCAATCTATCACCTCTATTGATCTCTATCTATGTATCATCTATCTATTTCTGTCATTATTAAAAACACTCAACTTAAAGGGGAAGTTCACTGTTAAATAAACATTCATTGTGTTAGAGTGATATGTTCCAAGCATATTTCCAACAGATCTTTATTATTTATTTGGTATGCTTTTAATTATTAGTGTTCCTGTGCTGCTTATTTCTAGCCTGCACCTGTAAATTAATGACTATAATAATTAAGCCTTAGCAGCCAGATGCAGTTGAACTTCCAAGCCTGAGAGCTGCAAAACACAATATGTCGATATTTCAAGAACCGCAAAAAGGACAAAATTGAGGACAAATTGCAAATTATCTTGTTACTGTATATATCACGCTAAAATGTTATTTTACAGACAATTATCCCTTTTAATTAAATATCTAATTGTGTATTCAGAGCAGTGTCCAAAGACTAGCACATTGATGGGAATTTGAAACGATGTGGTGCATTGGTGCACAATCAGTTTTAGATGTCAACATCACCCAGCCTTAGAATGGGGATTGCCTTGGCTAAGAGCAAAAATAGGCATTGTTAGAGCTACAGTGCCTCTGTGTCTGACACATGACACATGACTTGCTCACATACATGTTTGCTAATAAAAGTGTGCTGCCCAATTTTTTTATTTTATAAGAGATAAGGTCTCATTTGTTTGGAGTGCAGCACTTATGAAACTGATAAAATCAGCTGAGTTGATTTCAACTTTTATACATATACATAGCTACATCTTATAATCTATATGATAGCATCCACTGGATGGAAGATGGAATTTACTGATGTCCACTGTGCCATTTACCTCACAGGAATGTGAAAATTAACCACCTTATTAAAAGACAATGATATTAGTCACCACCTCAGATACCTATATAAACAATTTGCCCTGTGGCCTTATGCAATTATATGATCATGTAACTCCTCTGTGACTTCTTATATTTTTAGACACATATTTTAAAGTGGTGAACTCTAACTTTCACCACTGATAAATATTTTTCTAAAAATCCCATAGGAATGAATAGAAGGTGGTTACGTTTCTTATGTATTATGCTTTAAACTCCCATTTTGATAAATATGTCGCTATATGAGTGGTTGTGAATGAGAATGAAAACAACATGGTGGGTTGGGGGGGCATATGAGTTTCACAGGAAATGCCAAATTAACCCAGCTTTTAGTGTTATTAAACTTATTCCTAACAAGCTTACCAGCACATATGTCTGTGTCCTCTGTAGGCTGTCCTTGTACATGTGCATGTCAAGCATACTGCTTATTTCTCAGTTAGGGTTTATAAAAAAGTAGGTGGTTAAATGAAGATGATGATGCTAAATGATATGCATATGTGATATTATAGTAAAAATAATACTTGTCGCGTGTGTACTGAGGGATTTTTTTTTCACCTGTTTCGGGTCTGGGTTAATTTTGTGAAAACGTTAGTAAATTTCACAAATTTTAACAAAGATTTTTGTTTTGTGAAAAAACACATATTTAGATTTAAATCCTTCAGTAACTGCTTTCTAAAAAATATATGCTTTTGTCAGGGCCCCAAACAATGTGTCTTATTTGTAGAACCAACAAAACAATTCTATGCACTTATCATATTTTGTGGCTTCTACATTCCATATCTTGCTTGGATACATTGGAGTGTGGGGTGTTTCAGGCATTAACAAGTTTTGCAGTTGCTTATTATGATGCAAATTAAATACAGGTTTACAAATTTATATTTAAGAATCTTATACTTTTGGTAACCTTTAAAAAAACAAACCTGATTGGTTACTATGTTTTATTAGATTTTATTAAAGGAAAACTATACCCTCAAAATGAATATTTAACCAAGAGACAGTTTATATTAAGTTGAGTGACCTATTAAAGCAGTGCTGTCCAACTTCTATGGTGCCGAGGGCCGAGATTTCTCTAGCATACATGGTGGAGGGCCGCTAATGGAAGCCAGTTTTGACCACTCCCCTTTTTGAAACCACACCCACTTCAAACCACACCTATTTTATCACAATGGTGGTAGCACAGCACAGCAAAATCCCAAATGCTTGGTCCTTACTGTGGGGATATCAACCATCATTCATATGTGAAAGAATTATGTCATATTAAGATATACCCTTAAATTCCATATGCCTCCTCCTCCCCTGTGGATAGCAGAGCAACCCCCAGTACATAATTACACACCTTTGGGACCATTTAATGGCTATTTCCAACTGCTAACAAACTCCCACAACAAACCCCTGCCAGGTTTACCTCCCACAAGCAGCATAGGGCAAGCAGAGTATGGCACACACAGGCAGCACTCTGCCTTCCCTACCCTGCCTGTGTGTGCCATACTCTGCCTGCCCTACCCTGACTGTGTGTGCCATACTCTGCCTGCCCTACCCTTCCTGTGTGTGCCATACTCTGCCTGCCCTATGCTGCCTGTGTGTGCCATACTCTACCTTCCCTATGCTGGCTGTATGTGCCATACTCTGCCTACAGTACCTATGTCTGAGGTGTGAAGAAGTGAACAATGGGAGTGATTACAGTCTGAGCCTGAGGTGTGAACACTGCAGGGGGTGAACAATGCAGAAACTAAAAGGTGTGAAAAACACAGAGGATTACATTTTTAAAAAATACAGAGGGATTACAGCCTGAATCTGAGGTGAGAACCATGCAGGGGGCCAGTTAATCTCAGTACTGATACCATTTAATGCTTACTCAAAGGTAAGCCATCAAAGCAGCCAGACAGGTGGGGGCCACACAGAGGGGGCCGCCAGTTGGACAGCACTGTATTAAAGAATCTCGCCAAACTGGAATAAATATACTGTATAAGTAATTATTGCCCTTTTACATTCTTTCCCTTGAGCCACCATTTAATGATGGGCTGTGGGCTCCCTCAGAGATCACATGACCAGAAATAATGCAGCTCTAAATGTAACAGGAAGAAGTGTGAAAGCAAAAGGCAGAACTCTGTCCATTCATTGGCTGAAGGGACCTAGCATGTATGTGTGCCTTGGTTTGTTTGTGTGCACTGTGGATCCTATGATCCCAGGAGGCGGCCCTTAATTCGTAAAATTCCAATATTCTATTTAGGAGTACCCAATAGCACATACTACTAAAAAAGTATATTTTTATGCAAATTGTTTATTTAGACAAAGCAGGGCTTTATATATGAGCTTGTTTATAGAATACATTTTTATAGAGACCTACATTGTTTGGGGGTATAGTTTTCTTTTTAATTTCCCCCTTTTGTATTTGTACCCACACTCTTGTAGGACTGTATTTGGAATTTTGCTACATTTCCTAAAAATATACATTTTCATTTTGATGGCAGATTCATGGGGTTATTTATTCTTTCGTTTTTAACTAAAATTTTTAATAAACAAGGTAATATTCACTTTTTTTTATATTTTGAGGTTACGAATAACTGCCCCAAAAATTGATAAATTGCCCTCTAAATAATTTCTGGGCCTGGAAAAGCTATATTAAATGAAATGAAAGGAATAATTATTCATGGATCATTTTAGAGCTTACATTTATTTGATTTTTCTTGTATTATTTATAGTCATTTACTAATGTTACATAGCCCGACCTTTCTTTAGATGTTGCTAAATCAAAACTCCCAGCATCCTTGTGCAGTAACAAGCTAAAGCAGCTCCCAGCAAGCTGATTACCAGGATAACCAAGGATTTGGGATTTGGGTAATAAAAAAGAACTATTAGTTGGGCACTTCTCATGTAAACAGAGAGCAAGCGACAGCATTCTGTATTGCATGTGAACACTCTGCTTGGTTATATTGCTTTGTGAGACAAAAGAGCTGTGTCAAGCACTTGTACACTCATTGCTCCTCTTAATCGTAATTAATTTCTGGCTGCTCAAGTGGCTTGTGTGTTATACATCCTCGGAATGTATTAGATCAAGAGGGCTTTTTATATTCAAATTTGAATCATTTAAAAAAGTCAGTCAGTCTGATGACAGTGCCATTTTAAAATGCAATACAATTATAAATTATCATTTTGTATGATTATAGGTGTTTACCTATGCAAATTTTATTTTTATTTTTTGAATTCAAATTTGTCTTGTTAATGTATAGTTTCATAATAAATTCAAATAGTAGAAACATGACTTTAACAAAAAGTATTTATTAATATGGAGTTGGACCCCCATTTTAGCCTTAGGCTAATTTCTACATGTAACAATTGAGGAGCCGA
Organism: Xenopus tropicalis; assembly: GCF_000004195.4. NCBI lineage: Eukaryota > Metazoa > Chordata > Amphibia > Anura > Pipidae > Xenopus > Xenopus tropicalis. Next base: position 88,394,331 of record NC_030678.2, on the reverse strand, counting down.
ATACTTTCCTCCAAAAGCAATGGCTACATATTTCTGCACAATTTCTTGTCTTTCTATGGGGAGCAGCCTCTGATTCTGAGTCATCTTTCTATGACAGTGGTCCCCAACCAGTGGCTCGAGGGGAACATGTTGCTCACCAACCCCTTGGATGTTGCTCTCAGTGCCCCCAAACAAGGTAGTTATTTTTGAATTCCTGACTTGGGGCAAGCTTTGGTTGAATAAAAACAAGATTTACTACCAACTAAAACCCCCTGTAAGCTGATAGTGTGCATAGAGGCTGCCTAATAGCCAATCTTAGCCCTTATTTGGCACCTCCATAAACTTTTATGATGCTTGTGTTGCTCTCCAAGTCTTTTTACATTTGACTGTGGCTCACAAGTAAACAACCGCAAAAAATCCTCTGCACTCACCCATTATCAATATGTAGAAATAGGACATTAGGACATTTCTGTGCATTCAGCTACTAAGAAATGCCTTCCCTCCCCACCCCAAAAAGAGGGATTGTTTGTCCGTACATTGCAATATACTTCAAGCTGGCCAACTACGTCAAAGTCATCCCTTCTGGCCAGTCCTACACTAACTGACCTATATAAGTAATTTAAGATTAGTACTGAGCAAAGGGACTAAGTTTTACCTGCAACATGCTTACGTATAAGGTTAAAACTCCCATATGGTTGCCCTTTTATTGGATCCATTGGGAACACCTGACTGTAGCTGGGAATAGTGGGGGCTACAACATGGAGCTGGCCACTGCTCCTGTATAAACAATAACACAAGAAAAAGGGAAAGTTGTGCTCAACCACTAAATTGTAAACCATTAAGCGGGGATGCAATGAGGCTGTGACCACAAAATACATATAAACAACCGCAAAAAATCCTCTGCACTCACCCATTATCAATATGTAGAAATAGGACATTAGGACATTTCTGTGCATTCAGCTACTAAGAAATGCCTTCCCTCCCCACCCCAAAAAGAGGGATTGTTTGTCCGTACATTGCAATATACTTCAAGCTGGCCAACTACGTCAAAGTCATCCCTTCTGGCCAGTCCTACACTAACTGACCTATATAAGTAATTTAAGATTAGTACTGAGCAAAGGGACTGTGGCTCACAAGTAAGAAAGGTTATTAGGGACCCCCTAAGAAGTTGAACTTGTTGATATGTTCTAGAGACCATATTCAGTAAACAAATTAACATTACACCAGCTAAAAACCTCTAGAAGTCAATGGCAGATGTCCCTTTTACTGCTTCGTGGTTTTAGAGGTTTGGGGGGGATTTTTTTTTTAATGCTTGCTTTTGTGCGACACTAAGGGGCACATTTACTAACCCACGAACGGGCTGAATGCGTCCGATTGCGTTTTTTTCGTAATGATCGGTAATTTTGCGATTTTTTTCGGCGTCTTTACGATTTTTGCGTAAAAACGGGAGTTTTTCGGCGTCTTTACGATTTTTGCGTAAAAACGCGAGTTTTTCGTAGCCATTACGAAAGTTGTGCAAAGTCGCGATTTTTTCGTAGCGTTAAAACTTGCGCGAAACGTCGCGCCTTTTAAGTTTTAACGCTACAAAAAAGGCGCGACTTTGCGCGCAAGTTGTTAACGCTACGAAAAAATCGCGACTTTGCGCAACTTTCGTAATGGCTACGAAAAACTCACGTTTTTACGCAAAAATCGTAAAGACGCCGAAAAACTCGCATTTTTACGCAAAAATCGTAAAGACGCCGAAAAAATCGCAAAAAATACGAAAAAGTCGCAAAATGTTCGTTTCCAATCGGAATTTTTCCAATTCGGATTCGAAATCGTGTCTTAGTAAATCAGCCCCCAAGTTGTGTTTTTTTGTGCAACAGAGTAAAAAAAAATTGTGTTATTCTTATTTTTTTCCACAATTTTTTTAGTTCATGTTTAGTTGTGCATTTAAAAAAAAATAAAATTATAAAACCACAACAATCCAAATGTTGAAAATCCCCCTAATTCACAAAATAAAATTTTGATAAATAAGCCTTTAAGTAAGGGTTTAGTCATCAAGGTGATGCTTTTTATTGTATACTTTATTGCATTAATGTAACAATTATAAATCTTTGGTAATACTGTCTCCACCACGCAGGTTGAAAATGGAACTACAATGGAACAATAAATATTTATTGTATTACAGCAAAGATTATTGTTACTAGATACTATACTATGGTTTGTTGATTTTCAAACATAAACCTGATAGAGAAAAAAGAATACATTATCACCCATATGAACATATGGCATGTTTCCAGTTATCCAATACTCAGTTCATTGTCATTACACCAGGCTTTTCCCTTTCTAGAAATATTGATTGCTATGAATGATTTGGAAATGGCAGCTCAGGTGAAGATATCAAGCTATAAGTAGCATTTTTTATGAGCAGAAAGCTCTGTATTCATTTGACATTAGTTTTATTAGTAAATAATCTTATAGCCTTGGACACAAGTAGTCTTAATGCATGAAAACAAAGTAGATGTTTATAGTTTTATATTGTAATAAGATAATTTAATAAAACTCTAACATTTCTCATTTTTTTCATTTTTTAAAATTCGGATAAACTAGTTTCCACAAATTTCTTACATTTACTAAAAAGTCTGAACTGAAAAAGTCCTTGTGAGAAAAGTCACAGGAAAGTTATGATAATCCTGAATTTTTAAATTGTTGAGCAAAAAAAACAGCATTTAAAATCCAGACCCTCTAAAGTTTCAAAGCAAAAGAAGGATCCTCCAGGGAAGGGAAGGGACATCTGCCATTTACTTTTACACAATCTCAGCAAGATTTTAGCTGGCGATTTGTCCGATTCAGATTTAATAGCTGCTTGGATGCATAGTATATCTTAACTTTTATCCCCCGCAAAAAAACCGCTAAAAATCTGAATTGGGGGAAAAAATAATCAGACGGATATTAAATGGTCCCCTAAGTGTTTCTATTCGAATAAAGAATGTTTAAGACAATTCAGGCCCATTTATTCAAAATACAGTATTTCTATTGTTTTGCCAATCACTTCTCTATGGTGGTTTTGACCTGGAATGGTTTATATCCTTATTGATATTCAACAATTTATTGTAGAACTATAAAAGACTGTTTAAATTTTAAGAACAGAGTCAATAAAGTGGGGCATATGTGGCTAAACAGGCCTCCTTTCTAATCAAAAGTTTTATTATGACACATTTTGGCTCATTAGTTGTGGGGCTATCTTTAAGCCAGCATTGTTGGTAGAAAAGAGTCATATAACAACCTATTGATTAGTGAAGCACCTGCCTCCTTGTATCGTTGTTTGTAGATAGAAATCCAAGTCTGGCTTGGGACTCCTCCAGTTACATGGGAGTAGGAGAAACAATAGGTTACCTGAAAGCAGTTCTAATGTGTAGCACTGGCTCCTTCTGAAAGCTCAGACTCAGGTACAATGCACTGAGTTGGCTGCTTACACACCCCATTACAACTAAAAGAAAATATATTAGTTGGTTCAAGAATAAAATGTTAAATGGTAGAGTGAATTATTTGCCGTAAACAGTGTAATTTAGAAATAAAAAGTATAAAAATCATGACATAATCCCTTTAACCAATAGTCAATTTGTTTCCTAAAAAGTGACTTATTAAAGAATCTTGCCCTTTTACATCCTTTCCCTTGAGCCATCATTTTATGATGATCTATGTGCTCCCTCAGATCACATGACCAGAAATAATGCAGCACTAATTGTAATTGGAAGAAATATGGGAGTGAAAGACCGAGTTCTGTCAGCATTTATTGGCTGATGTACCCTAGCATGTATATGTGCCCTTGGTGTGTTAGCATCCCATCTGAATCGTACAAAGGGAAGCCAATTGTACTTAAAGCACAGTTTTCTATTCAGGATTATCCAAAGCTATATACAACTCAAACATATTTTTTTAAGAAAGCTGATTATTTATATGGAGTAGTGTTTTACATATGGACTGTTTTATGCAATATATTTTTGTAGAGACCTACATTGTTCGAGGGGGATAGTTTTCCTTTAAGCACTTATTTGCATTTCCATTTCAACTTGCATTTTCACAAGTTGATGACACAACATACCATTAGAAAAAATTGCAATACATGACTGCACATTACTTTCAAAACCTTTGTAGAAGAGTCAAAGGATGCTTAGCCGAAACCTAGAACATCAAGTTGGACAATTTTATTATAGTGACAGTTTCATCTCTCCTTTTATTGAAGAGATAAATCAGTTTTCTGTATTAAATTATGAAATAATATGAGAAACTTTTCCCAGTCCAAAATACATAGGAGAAAAGATAGGAACACTAAAACACTAGCTGCAAACTTGTGCCCATGGATACAGCTGGTTCATGTGTCTTCTCTCCTATTTGTATTTTGGCTACTTGGAATATTCCAAGGGTGACCAGATCCCAGACCAGTAATCCCTGACGACCTGTTAGCTGAATTCAGTAAATCCTGTGCAATTAAAGCAAACATGTTGTTGGTATGGATTGCAGTACTGGATCAAGCTATAGTGTTGTTCCTACATGACCCCCTTTTTTCACGTATCCTACATGTTGTTAATTAGCGTTGAAGTAAAGTCAAGTCCACATTTTGCCTCAAGGCTGTATTGATAAACTGCCTATTTTACTGCCCAAACAGGTGCATATGTGATTATTAGTAATGTACTGCAAGGTTTCTGGATTTGCATGTATTTGTATCTTTCTTTCTTCTACATAAAAAGCAGCTACATTGTAAATTGTGGTGCAACTCTTGGTTATGTGTGAAGTCTTTTCCCTTTCCCCTTTATTCCCTGATACACTGATAGAGTTTTTTTCCTCCTTTAAAATCCTATAATCTGTTTGCTGTTGTAGATAGTACTATGTAAAGTGTTATTACAGTTTGTTATCCCATGAGATCAAAACTATGCTTTACCATTGCAATACTGAACAGTAATTATAAAGAATTATTATAAGCAAAATATGTTTTGAGGTGTGTGACAACTACGTTCTTGTCAAGCTGCCATAATGCTTCCTTTAACTTTTAGATTGGATTTTCCAAACTAATAGCTCCATTCCTCAAATGCAAGGCCTGCCAAAAAACAAATTGAAATATGCCTTGTAAGTGATAACAAGAGAAGGGCCATTATCCCCGGACGATATGGAGCGCACATAGGCCTGCTCCAAATTACATTACAAATAAAACTTTTACACAACTGTCCCAGGTGTCAGAAACCCTCAGAGGGATGCACATAAATCTAACAAATAGCAAAAAATAAATAAAAAGAGGCAGAATGTTTCACTTTTACAGAAGAGAAACAGCTGCCCTTTATCTGTTTTAAGATTGTGTCTGTTTGCTTTATTGATTCACGACATTTCACACAGTGCTCAGTGAGTTTCTTTAGAAGAACAAGTAACAGGTCACCTTGAGCAAATACTGACGCTTTTTGAGCTCCTGTCTGTCTGCGTCTGTGTTTGGGTGAAGACAAAGTCTGCATTTTAATTTCTTGGTGGCCATTTGTAAAATCTCATGTTCAGTGTGTCAGTGAATGATACTAGTTTCATTTTCATTATAGTAAGTATAATAAATGTGGAAATACATTGTATATTAATAAAAATGTTGCTATGCTGTACAGTATGTCATCCATGTTTAAATAGTAAGGACAGCTCTGTCTAAACAATATTCAAGGAAGCGTCCCACAATGCATGCGTAAATATGGCTTTAAAAGCAACAACTCTTTTTCAGGTGGTTTACTGTACCCTGCTTGGGATAATAGGCCATGCAACTCACCCATAAACAACAACACATGTATCTAATCTGTGCTTTCCACTGTAGATATTGAATAAACAGGTGGTCCACACATACTGCCATTGAACATTGAACATTTTATTTACAATTTCAGCACAATCTTCTCTCAGTGCTGCTCACACAACTTGATACCAATTGTCCCCAGTCTATACCTACTTCCCTGTCCCTTCTCTCATGGATCAAAGCCGCCGCAACTTTTTGCAGACTTTCAGTATAGCAGGTAGCCTGGCGTACAGGTAGACTAGATCCTAAGTACACTAATTCCTCTCTGGGTCCCTAACTTGGACAGTACTGCAGGAACCCTGGTCCCTCACTTTCTCCTCATTGAAACCTCAACTATCCTACTGCTAGCTCTCACCATCTGCAGTGAGCCCCACAATATCTTATTACTGCTATCTTTTCTGCTCTTTCCTGCCAGACAACTACTGAGGTGGCTTTCCCCAGCCTCCTTGGTGTCATGTGCTATCCCCTTCTTTATCAGCCAAAAGAGGAAGTACACACTACTGTATTGCCTTATAGTTGCTTTCAAATGCACTTGGTGCCACCAGCTGGCCTATGATTAAGCGTGATGACGCACAAAATGCGTCAGGCTTAATGATTTTAATGAAGAAGTATATGCTTTTATGAACATCCTTTTGGCTGATTGGTGTGTGGAACTTCTTTTTTGGATTGCTGCTTTGCCTCCTTCAGCTACAGGTTTGAGGCTTTTTGCACCCAGACCACCCTTCAGCAACTTTAAATGAGTCTGCATTTATATTGAGTGAAGGGCCCAGGGTGTGTACACCTGGGTCATTAACTTATTCGTAGTTCACGGTTTTTGTACTTGTTTTTTTGTTAAATAGATTTGATTTTATTAACTGAAAGTTCCCTCTTTCATTTTTCTAACAGTGGAGCATTATATATATATATATATAGTCCAAGTAAAATCGGCACTCACCGCTCCAAAAGCACTCGCCGGGTGGTGACCAAAAAATAGACAGCAGGTTTATAGAAAGCACTCACGGCATCAAAATATAAAGTTAAAAATTATTATTTATTTAATCATCGCATCAACGCGTTTCGATCCTCATAGGATCCTGATGACGATCCTATGAGGATCGAAACACGTTGATGCGATGATTAAATAAATAATAATTTTTAACTTTATATTTTGATGCCGTGAGTGCTTTCTATAAACCTGCTATATATATATATATATATATATATATATATATCTTATTATTTTTTTCTCACAATAGTTTTGCTGTCCTACACATAGGTTTAACTATTAAACTAATTAAATAAACTTTTTATCTCTGCCCCTTACATTCTGGCTGTTCCTATTTCAGTGTTGTACACTATCTAGAGTATATATTGTTATTGTTATCTATTTGTTTTGGGTTTTTTTATTCATTAATTCTGTGAAGTGCAATGTGTGCTAAAAGTATACATATATGTAGTAGTTCTACAGTAGTAGACATAAAGTGAATTTAAACTCGAAAAACACCTCAACTAAAGGCAGTAAACCATCTTAAGTCCTTGCGTTCCTATAAATTGTCCTTATATGTACCTAGGCTTGCCTAGATGTCTCTTTGGAAAGCAGGATATCTATGATCCTCTACGCTCCATGGACATGCTGGGCATCTTTTACCTCAGGAATAGTGTTCAACTTCAATCTGCAAGGACTTGAGCTGCCACATATCTGTACACCTGGGAGTACAGTTGAATGAATTGTCACTGATTGAATTAGCAACCCAATTGGAACAGATACAGATTACCCAATTTTGAAGAATTCAGTGTGAATCAGTTTTGAATTGGCCTAATTGCCAACAATTTAAGACCTGGGTAAGCTAACTTGCTCATCTATACCCTGGAGGATGGAACTCACTGATGAGCACTGGCAATTTAGAATGCTAAGAGAGGCAAAGTGTCTGAGTTGACAGTCAGGTAATGTATAAGGGACCAGATATTAATGAACCATAAATGGTACTGGATGTGACATCTGTGTGGATTGTAGAGCTATACTAGCCTTGGGTTGCTTATTGTTTTCCTAGACCTAGAAAAGAAAAATATTTGCTAGTTTAGACTTCTGCACCTGATTGGAGCTCTGTCTGCTGAAGATGCAGGAACATTGGAAAAACATAGACAATTACCATCACTACAGTAACAAAGAGGAAGGTCCTATAAACCTGTATAACCCTTTGTACCTACAGTAGTTCAGTGTTTCTGTGAATGAATAATTACTTAACAGGATGATTTATAGCACCTTGCTAATCATTTAATAGGCTTGCATGGAAATGTCATAACATTTATTGTTCTGCTGATACAAAGTAAAGGGAAGACTGTGCAATGCAAAAAGCATAGGACACTCTCATGGTATATTTTTATAAATTCAGTATGTTTCAGTTTATGATACTAAAATGTAGCCTACACTGTATCCTATTTCATCTGCTGATTTCAAAGGGGAGGAGTTGTACAGAATGTACCATCATCCATTTGAGTACAGCAAAGAAATAAATCTATTTTTCATCTGCTTAGTGTTCAACCCTAGCATTAGATAACTCTTTAGTATTTTATGTCATAACATAACAGTGTGCCATCACACTCTTCCTCATGCTATGTTATAGTGCCAGAACCTTCAGGGTTAGCCTATTTCAGTACAAGGGGGAATATACAACTGAGAAGTTGTAAGGCATTGCCTACATATTTCTTAGTGTGAAAGATGTATTACCCACTTCTGTAAAAGGTGTGATCCCCACAGCAATGGTCCTAATCTAAACAGGACTTTCATGTAACAGCGCAGACAAGTGATTTGTTTTTAGCTTCTTCAGTACAGATGAATGTAGAAATTAATTATGTGCTTTCAAACAATAGAGCTTTTTCACTTGTCATTTCCTTTGCTATATGAGGATAGAGAATAGCTGAGCTTTCTTGGAGAAGCTGTAAGTAAATTGATCTTTTTATATTATATCTTGAGCTAGCCTCTCATTTATCAAAATTTGAAAGCTCCCTGCATTTCTGCTACTCCTTTCCAGTGCACTGTCAACATCTATTCTGTATTTTTCCTTTTTTTCTACTTTATTATATGGCAGTTATTGGCACCTCACAATAAACTGATATACAAAATTACAAATTTGTATTATTACGGCTCTGAAACATAAATGCAGGAGTATTTTTGCAGTGTACAGTCAGAGGATTCTGGATAAAGATGACATTATTGATAATGAACCTTTTGGTTTGGTTTGATTGGTTTCATTCACATTTGAATCATCTGAAGTGAGGCAATTTATAGCATTCTTTATTCTGGTATTAAATGAGTTGGATATTATCAATATTTAAATACATCTGTGATACTGTGAGCTGCTGACATATTTGGGGGGAATTAAACATATCTCTTGGTTTGCTGTCAGGCAGTCCAGCTTTTTTAAATATTAGGCCAATGGGATAGTATAAAGAAAGTTAATCATTAATGAATAACAAACATATAAGAGCATAAGAAGTCCTACAAAAAGGAGTTCACCAGTTATGGATCCTGAATACTTTTTGTGGGTCTTCCATTAATTAATTAATATTGCTTAATGGTTCTTTTGTCAGTATTGTAATGTATTTGCCTACAGTGATCCCCCTCCCATCTAGAGTGATAGGTGTTGGTGGGTCCATATATATTTTTTATGTAAAGGTGACGCTATAAATGTATCATTCATTTACATTATTTACATTTACATTATACAGTATACTGCATATTCAGAGATCAGGTTATGGAGAAATAGTTGAATTAAAAGAAGCAAACAGGGTTGGGCTGTAAACAAAAGTATAGTACCAGACTTTTGAAAATGTCAGATACCACTTCTACAAATTATAGCTGCAAGCTTCCTAGAAATTGTGTGTATGACTTTTTAATGATTAATTTTCCCTTTTATTCTTTCTTTGTCTGCTAAAGGGGAAAAAATCCTTGTAGGCCAAGCAACAGAATCTGCAACCATATCATGACTGAGTCTTATTAGATAGGCTTTCAGAGACTTCATCTTACAATCAAGCTTACTGGTGATCTAAACTAATTAGCATGCTCTCTTAGAGAAAGAATATAAGAATATTTGCTGGTTGTAGGCCCTATACACTGCCTGGGGTATAGGATCCCTTATCCGGAAACCTGTTATGCAGAAATATCCAACTTACAGGAAGACCTAACACTCCATTTTAAGCAAATAATTCAAATTTTTAGAAATTATTTCCTTTTTTCTGTAATAACAAAACAGAATCTTGTACTTGATCCCAACTAAGATATAATGAATCTTTATTTAAGGTAAAATTGGGTTTGTTTAATGTTTAAATGATTTTTGGTACACAAGGTATGGAGATCCAAATTACAGAAAGATCCCTTATCCAGAAAACCCCAGATTTCGTGCATCCTGGATAACAGGTCCATTACCTGTATATAAAAGGTCTGCAACACAAAATTAGCAAATTAGTTTTGTATGTAAAGCCTTATACATGTACAGTACTGTTTGTTGTTAACTTATATAAGAACATTTTAGTCATTACTAAGAATAACAAAAAACTCCCAAAAAACTTGGGACTTGGGAAAGCAAGAACCACGTTTCATAAAACGAGACCTGCATAATTATAGGGGGAATAGATTTCTATTGCTTCGTCTTTTGGTTTTCCATTCTCACAAAACAGCCCAGAAACACAAAAGAAAGAGGTTTTCCCAGCAATGTAATTTAGATTCTCTGAAAATGACTCTGTACCATTCGATCTGCTTAATTGGATTTGTTTCTAATTGTAGTTCTAGATCTGAAATCTGCACCATTACATGCCGTTAATAATGCCAGTAAAGGAAGCAATGAGAATATGGGGTGTAAGAATGGGCAAATGAAGTTGTATCATGAATTTTGATAGGAATTGTCTCTCCTGATGTTATACTGTCAAAACCAACAGTGTGACCATGGATTAATAATATGCAGTGTTTTAGTAGAGTTGTCAGCAGTTTAGTGTTCCTTCAAATGTCACTCTAGCAAAAAAATCCCAAAATAGGCAGAAAGTCATATTCCATAAATATCTAAAAAAAATTCAAATCACAGTTTTAAAATTTTAAAAGTACAAAAACATGCCACTAGGTTTTGGTTCACAATAAATAATTGTTCCTTTCCTTGTAACCAAAATGATTCTATTGGAGGATGAATTTGGTGTTATGATTTTGATATAGTAATACATTTCTATGAAACTAAAACTGGAATATGAGATATTGGAACCACCAGACAGCATATATGTTAACAGTTCTGGTTTAGGCAGGATATCCCCCATTTGTAGTATCATTTGGATCTAGGTTTACTCAGTAATCAACAAGATTTTGTGTGGATCAGGGGCAATCTGTAGATAACTGGCTTAAAACATCCAGATGTTGCCTAGTATAAGATGACTTTGGAGTGATTCAAGTTCCTTCCATATCTTTGACTAAAAGAACATTTTTATCCAACATATTTTGATAAAATATATTAAAAAGTATATTTGATTTCCAGTTATGCTTTTTTTGTGAAATTAAAATAACTTAGTGCTGTAGAAAACCACAAGTAATTTTCCAATAAAAACATCCTTTATAAAATTACAGTACATATATGGCACAGTTAAAAAACAACTAAAGTGTTTGTCTGAAGTCTTAATTATTAATATCTCACTTAATTGTTGATACATTAATCATCGTAAAGCAGTGAAGTTCACGAACAGGCAAATTATACCCAGCATTTTCTACACAATTAAGCTCTAGTCTTCTTTCATGCTGAACAAGATGCACTTCTAAATGTAGCATCACTAACTACTCTGCATAAATTCATAAGGGAAGTCACAATATTATTCAGGAAATTGGTATATTAGACATTTATTTAAAGGAGCTGCATAAAGCATTAAACAGTGTTAGAATTGTCTCATTATAGAATTCATTATAGGATTATAGTGTCTATTTTCTTTAGTCAAAGGGTCTCATTATGTACCTGTAATCTGTCTGGTCTGAAGGGTACATTGTAGGCAGGTGATCATACAACATGTTTCTCGCAAAACACTGTTTATACTGTACAAGAAACTTATTGATTTAGCTGGTACCTAGTTGGCTGCATACTTGTCTTGTCTATTGTAAAAATAATTTCCTTAATTACACCCTCTGAAATATAATTGGAAGTTAGTGCTTGAAATGCATCAGGAGGGAGTGGCTGGCATGAGGTTACAAAGGGAGGACACTGCATTGTGGTACATTTTATAAGGACTTTTTGGTGCAATATGCAGTGATTATTTTTGCAGTTATAAAACGCTTGAATTGAGTTACCATGCACAATATTTATTTAATGTATTGCTGTGTGATACAGGACCCAGAGCTGGTACATGCAAAAATGATGAAAACAGCAACTTTAAGTGCCAAAGGCAACATATCAGGCTTCAATCAAGGTTTGATAAAGGGCTGAATTGAAGCCCGAAACGTTGCCTTAGGCACTTAAGTAAAGTCATTACTTTTCAAAATAATCGGTGTGCTGCTGTTTTCATCATTTTTGCATTTACCTACCCAGGCAGAGGGTACTGCATGCACCTGAGGCTAGAAGAAGCTGTTTTCCACTGTGTAGCACATCCTAATTGATTTTACAGGACCCAGTGCTGGTAACCAACCAGTTGATAGTGTATACCCAGATGGTAAATTGAGTTATTGACAGACATAGACCCTAAGCATAGGGTTGGCTTGCACCTATTGGTGGTGTGCTTGGGATCTTGCATCAGATTTCTTTATTTGGCAAAAGGTGCAACCAGACCCCAGGCGCAAATGCTTTTTAAATAAGCACTAAGGGTCTTCACACTTTTCACCTATTTGTGCTGTTTCATTTGAGTCCAGGGTGTCTGTAAATGACCCCCATAGTGTTCTCGTTACATTTTTTTTTAATTAAAATGATTTCCACTGCAAATAAATGAATAATTATGCTTCTTTAATGCATTATTAAATGAATAATAAATAAATGATCATTTGATAATATAAAATAAAGATTCCAGAGTGAATTTTGACACTACTTGGTTTGAAAATCCCCTTATATACTGCATAACTACATTAAAAGGCTCACTGTTAGCAGGTTTAAAAAGAATATTGATGAAATAACAGACACAAAAATGTTTTGTAAAGCAAAGCAATTAGATGTTTGTTTTTAAACACTAGATAAGTATTCCTACTGACATTGCATAGTCTTGCTAAAGAAGTCATTTGCAAACAAAAATCACACTTTATTTTATTCATTTTGAAGAGACTTAAAAATGCTGGAAAAAAAACGACATTGAGTTGCTTAAATACACTTATGTTGCTTAAGATTCACTTCCCAGTGACACTGAGGAGAGGTTTTTTCATTGGCATTTTTTTTTTTACTTTTTTAACCCCAAAAGTAATACATCCGTCCCAAAAGTCAACTGTTTGTTTAATGGCTATTACTAAATTTGTTGACTTTGGTCACATGAAACTAAAAAAAAAAAAAATATTTAAATGAATGCAAAATAAATGTGTTCAGTAGGTTTTTTTATTAAAATAAATCTACATTATATGCCATTATACCTTTTTTAGTTAAAATGTTTTTATATAAAATTAGAAAAATTGATTGGAGTGGTGACATATAGTGATGAGTGAATTTTTTCAGCAGGTATGGATTGGCAGCGAATTTCCGCATTTCGCCATCTTTTGGCGAAGCATTCAGAAAAATAAACACTATGCCTGTATGTTTAAAGTTTAAATATACACAAGATATATGCAATCTCATTATGGAAGCTCCACAACCTCTGTATTTCTTTAATTAGGTTGTGCCCTCAACAGTATAAACCCAAGTAATTAGACTTGAGCAGTGGAAGCTATAATGAAGGACACAACTTGCCAACATCCTATACAAACTGTAGACCAGGCATTCATCTTATAAACAGAAAAATGGGACACACACGCAGCTAGTGAATATAACATATGGCTGTGTGGTGTTGGCAGCCCAACGATAATTGTTCTGTTAGTCACGCCGCTCTGCTTCTCTCCTTCTGTAACACTGGTCGGGCTGGATGGTTGCTAAGAGAAAAGAAAAGGAGTGTTTGGAAAACTGGGCACAACAACTCCATATCTGACTCATAAGCAAGTTGCAATCATGGTTGCTTTGTTTTGTAACCAATGAGCTGAACAGTGCATTAATGAATGTTAATGAGCACATTCTGTTTTTTGTTTGTGGAAGGTGGAAATGTGGAAAATTGTTGGCTAAAGCATTTTTTTTAACTTCAACCTTTATTTGCCCCTTGGTTAATTAGCTAGAGTCTCTCATATAGAGTTGAAGTGCAATTACAAATTTTTTGCACTGGCGCTTCTATGGAAAAGTCTTTCTTGCTCAAGACAATTGGTTTCATGGGGGAATAAATCAACATAAATAAGGAATAAATAAGAGCCAAAACACACGCACATGTGTATGACAGTTATGCACTTTCAGAAATCTAATGCACCATTCTGCAGCTCTGTCCTTCTTTCTCATTTAAATAGACACTAACTGGGTTATCAAATGCCGGAAAGCTCTGCTGTAAAATTATAAATCGGGATGTACTATATACATACCAATCCCTAATCTGCTTCTATATATTAAAGAAAAATAAAAAATGTAATAATTGTGATCAAAAGATATGTCAGTTGTCCAGAAGTTCAAAGTTCCAGTTGTCCAAAAATTCACCAACTTTCTCTTCAGGGCATTTTTAGAAGCGTATTTATCAATGGGGGAAAGTTACAGTTGATAAATACACTTCTAAAAATCCCATAGGAATGAATAGAAGGGGGTGAAGTTTTCTAATCTAATTTTGATAAATCTGCCCCTTAGTGCTCAGCCAAATTGGAATACAATTCTATCGGTGCATTCCTAGATGACATTTTATCATTAAACATGACACATGATGATTTTTTTTTGCTTCTATATATTTTAGTCAAATCTGTATTACGGTGTCTCACAGTCAACAAACATTACATTTTTTTCAAGAAAAGCACGCCTTTATCCCAGCAGCCTGGCAGGGAATCTTGGAAGTAGTAGTTTAGCAGCTGGAAAGATTGAATTGAAAACAAAAAAAAAAACTAATTGTAAACTTTGCACCAGACACAGTAACCCATAGCAACAATTTCACCTTTTTTCAGTCCGGTAGCCAGTAAATACTACCATACATTGTAATATGACTTTCATATACAAAAAACAGCCGGGTTGCTACCTACAGTAGTTGGTATAAATAATCATTAATGACCCGTGTTGCATTCTTAGCTAAAAGGGGGGGGGGGGGTTGTATAATGTAAGCTCAGTTATTTCTATTTGTTTTTTTTATCTATATTACCTCATATATAGCTTTAATTTGCACATGGCCATTATGGTATGTATAATTACATTTATGACATCCAAACTTTATGTAAAATATGCAATCTCGTTCACTTTTCAGAAGTTGTAGGTTAGGAGATCTGAACAAGCATTGGAAGATTTATTAGAAATGAAGATGATTCTAAAGAAAAGGCTTTACACCATGTAAATCAATACTGATTATTTTCTCCCTGCTTTGTAACCTTGACATTTCATCTGCTGTGTACATGCTTTGAATCTGCAGCAAGTTATGTTAGTATTCAAAATATTCTATGGCGGGGCGTATTGTTCTATTAAATAATAATCAATATTATTGGATGGACACTTTTAAAATGAATGCAAGACTTCTGTCTAACTGCACTACTCAGCTTGCCAAAATATGTAGCTAGAACTTAAGTAGGGTTTGCAAGAAGATGCCCCATTGAAAACCCAACTTACCATTGTACTATAGGCCCTTTCTGTTGTTGTCTGTGCAATTCAGGTTTTCCAATATTAACCTGCAATCAAATAGAAGGTTGGGATTTGGTGTTGTTTACATAAAGATGGCTTCTGATCCTGGAGAGAAATGGAACAGTTTTATTTAAACTGCCCAGAGACCTGGTTAAGCCTTGCTTTCCTATCCCCTGATAAAGAAGTTACAGTTCATAAGGATCATTTATGAACTTATTCTGAATTGCATAGGCTCTATAATTGACACAATGGACACAGTTTCCACAGCAGGTTGTGTCAATAGGCGCACTAGACTTGCACCCAGTGATTCAAATGCAAATAATGTTTTGAACATATGCTCTCAGAAGTGACACAACCCTTGCACTCAAAATGTTGGATGCAACTTAAACCTGAATTGCATAAAAAATTAACAATAATTGCACCAACTGCTCAGGGCCTTGAATCAAAGTGCAACTGGAATTATGCTATTATGGGGAAAAAAACTTACCATTAGAGATTAGTTATAAATCCTAAAATCCTTAAACCATGTCAAAACCATAGGAAACAGGATAAGAATACGTACTACCCTCTTTACAAAAATGGTGCGGTCATTTGGAGATTGTATCATATATAGTTTAGTGACGCATAGCAATATAAATCTCTGTTTGGGTGAAAATTATTTTCTTTAATCCTAGAGATAGCAGTCTGCTTTCCATTGCAAAGAAATGCTTGCCCTTAGCATTTCTGTATTACCATATACATATGTGCTAACAGTTCTGTTTTAAGGGTGTTGGTATGACTTTAATTTGCCCTGTTTTGCTTTGCCGAAAAATTTACAAATCTTTTAAAAGATTTGCAAAATGGTGAAAAAATTGCTTAACGGCGAAAATGTTGCGAGCGACAATTCTTTTGATGAGTGAGACAATTCTTGTGATGCGCAAAACAATGCTTTTGATGAGAGAGACAATTCTTTTGTCACGCAACAATCGGTTTGTTGAGCGTGATAATTCTTTTTGACGTGAGCGACAATTTTTGGACACACAGCTAATTTCTCTGTGGCGAATTTTTGTCACCGTTTCATTAAAAAATCCGCCAATCACTAGCAATAAACATTGCAAGGGCCTTATGTAATGATAGTGCCACCAGTCTCAAGGCAGAGGACATAGATATCTGGGTATAGTAAGTTGCTACATAGAGCTTGGAAAGGAAAGCCATGAATGGAACTAATTTGCGTTGCTGCAGGACAATAAACTTTGATATTTTATAAAATGCAATATATGCCTGTTTTGAGTATAAGTCTGACTACTGTGTCAAGATCTGATGATTGTATTTATTAAAAACTGAGATCTGAGATACAGTGCCTGCTGAGGATACAGAGGACATACACATTAAGCTCTACACAGTACATTCTTATTATCCCTGACGTCTTTACTTTTAGCCATGTGGAATATAAATATATAGTGGTTCCTTGTATAAAAATAAAAGCTTTATACAGGTATGGGACCTGCTATCTAGAACGTTTGGCACCTGGTGTTTTCCAGATAAGGAATCTTTCTGTAATTTGGATCTCCATACATTAAGATTACAAAAAAATGCAATATTAATTATACCCAATAGAATTATTTTGCTTCCAATAAAGAATAATTATATCTAAGTTGTGATCAAGCACAAGGCACTGTTTAATTGTTACAGAGAAAAGGAAAATCTTAAAAATTTTATTTATTTTATTAAAATGGAGTCTATGGGAGATGGCCTTCCTATAATTTGGAATAACGGGTTCCCAGATAACAGATCGCATAAGTCTGTGCCTTAATGGGGGCTTACCAAGTTGACTATAAATCCTGGATAAGACTTCACGTCTTTTGTTCACCTGCATCTACATATATATACCTACATGCATGATATGATATATATTTGCTGATGTCATAAGTAGTGATGAGCGAATCTGTCCCGTTTCGCCATAAAATGTGCGAAAAGGCAAGAAAATTCGCGAAATGGTGAAAAATTCACAAAACGCAAATTTTTTTTTTGTCGCCTGTGTCTTTTGTCGTCCGCATCTTTTTTGTTGATCGCGCCTGTTTTTTACGTGACTTTTAAGGCTCGACATGTCCAATTTGATGCGCGACAAATGTTTTTTACGCGCTGCAAATTTTTCCATGACAAATCTTCACGGGAGTTTCGAGAAACAATTCGCCAATGGCAAAATGTGAAAATTCTCTGCAAATTCATGCCTGACGAAAAAATTTGCTTATCACTAGTCATAGGAAACTGCTTTAAGCTAAATATAAAAATAAACTGTAAAAAATGTAATCTGCAAAATATTTTTTTACCCCATTTTGCAGGAAAAGGAAAAGAAAAAGATTAACAGCTTTTCTTAATAAGTTCAAAAATATTTTTTATAAATGTTCTTGCTTTTTTTTTTTTTACCAGCATTTTTCTTTCTCATACCTGCTTTATTCTGTTTAAACCAGTGGGTACATTTTCATTTGTTGGGATGGAAATATTTCAACATTTTTCTTTAACAAAAAGCAGGATTGAAGCAATGTGGGGCTAGATGTTTCTTAGTGCCTCAGTTAGAATAAAATAATATGATCATTGTGTTTTTAGGAGTAGTATAGAGGCACTAGCCTGGCAATGCAATACTGTACTGTAGTTAAAGCAATCCTTCGTGTCTGACAGAAAATTGCCAATCCGAGATCTGCGTTTTTGCTTGTATCAGACATTTATCTTTTACCACAAGCTGACATTTGTTCTATATATGGCTTTTCTATTATAGATTGTTTTCTGATACTTTATTGCTTTTCGGTAGACATCTTTTCTTATTTCAGCATATGAAAGCATAAACTTCAACCTGTCTTGCTTTCCCAATACTCTGAGGAATTGTATATATTACACTGGGTTGTCAGATGTAAACATTGTGAGTTATTCACACAAGTCCTTATGGACTTTACATGGTTTCCTATACCATACACAGTTTGTTTACAAACTCAGGCCTTGATTAAATACATTCACTACCCATAAGCCTGTGTCATAAAAAGGATCTAACACTGGAAAAACACTGGAATCTGGCATGGAATCGGGAGCAAATAACTGAATAATGGAGAAATTCAAAGGGGTAGATTCATCAGGAGTTTTTTAAATATTTGTGAAATTGCAAACACTTTTCTAATGTATAGTTGTATAATGTTGTACAGGTATAGGACCCATTATCCAGAATGCTCGGGACCAAGGGTATTCCGGATAAGGGGTCTTTCCGTAATTTGGATCTCCATACCTTAAGTCTACTAAAAAATCAATAAAACATTAATTAAACCCAATAGGATTGTTTTGCATCCAATAAGGATTAATTATACTTTAGTTGGGATCAATTACAAGGTACTGTTTTATTATTACAGAGAAAAAGGGAATTAGTTTAAAAATTCTGAATTATTTGATTAAAATGGAGTCTATGGGAGACAGGCTTTCCGTAATTCGGAGCTTTCTGGATAACGGGTTTCCGGATAAGGGGTCCGATACCTGTACTACTATTTGCTGCTCAATTGTTTTCAACCTTCCCTCTATCCCTGCTTGCAATAGGACACTACCTAAATTTTTAACTGGCATATTTTTTACAAGTCAGGATGCAGCATTCTTTTCATGCCCTTAAGTTTATGAATAGCTTTGTGTTCAGCTTGTCTGCATTACAATGAAGGAGGTGAAACACCTTTATTCTTCAGTTATTCAGCCAAGTGAATATTTTCATGTTCCTCCTACAGCCTTGGTAAACCTCATATTAATCTTCCCAATTTCATTATGAATGTACTTGTACACAACAAAGAAGACATGCAAAAAATACAGCTGCAAGGAAATGTCCTGAAAAAATCCTGACTAGGTGACCCTTATGAATATCAAATAAGGTAAATACTGTATTTAAGCAAAACAGGGACACAATAGTGTAAACAGTGAACAGCATCATTATTAAGTAAAATAATAGTAGAAATAATGTAATTATATATATGTACAGGCGAGGTAGCTGTTTTGAGTCTCGAAAAGGGATTTCTAATCTGCAGGAAACAAGCTGTTGCCAAGAGACATCTCTCTTTATTGTTACAGCTGTAATATTTAATCCTACAAATTCCAGATCGATCTAATATACGACATTGGGAATTACTATTGAATAACAACTGCAAGGTCATAGGTTGCAAAGTCTAGCAAATGGCTTTCAAACCTTTCAAAACTTGAGACCCATGATGTGAATGTAAATGGAGACTAAGCCACATTTTAAGCCATGTTTCTAGATCATTTTAGCCATGGTGACCTTATAGGGTCATTAGTGGTGAGCTATTTTTTTCGCCAGGCATGGATTTGCAGCAAATTTTCACATTTTGCCATTGGCACATTGTTTTGAGAAACTTCCACAAAAAAAAATTGTGGTTGTGTTAAATTGGGTACGGTCATGTAAAAATAGGCGCGGTCACGGCAAAATTGGGCACGGCAAAGAAAGATGCAGGCTACAAAAAAATGCAGGGGTGACAAAAAAGTTGCACGACAATCACAGATTTTTCTGGGCTTTTTTTTTTTACAGAGAAGCGAAACAGGACAGATTTGCTCATCACTAAGGGTCATAATAGATTATATAAACTAGAAAAGAAGATTAAAAGCCTCATAAAATGTATTTACCTAATCACATTCATAGTAAAAAAAAACAGTTTCCTTGTTATGACAAGATAGGTGTATCTAAGAAGACCTATGTATGGTACACAACTTTTTTGATGCAACTGCAACTTTTTATGAAGCAACTGCAACTTTTTATTGCGGCATGTTGAAATTTGGAATTTCGCAGCGAATCCATACCTGGCGAAAAAATTCACTCATCACTAATTGTGAAACTCTGCTGAGGGTGTATAAATACCAACTCCTGGGTCATGAGGTAGCCTGTTTGGAACCAATGAGACTTCTCTAGCTTCTCTAAGGGAAAGTAATGTGCATTGTTCATTGCAGTATTGTCTTTAAGCTGAGATGTAAATCTGCCATAGTAAAACTGGTACAATATATTAGAGTAGAAGGTGGGACATTCTAGTAGAAAGGTTGTTAATTTATTCAAGGAGACTTCTCAGAACACATACAAGAAGCTGATGGTCACTCATGAGACTGACTCTCCAATTAGTTTGCCTGACAGGAAATCAGTAAAAACTGACAAGTTTGTTAATGAAAACTCCTCATGGTGTAATGAGAAATGTGTGTTTATCCTCAGTGTAATCAGAGAAATGAATGCAGTATTACATTTATTTATTTTCATGAATTCAATTTCACAGCAGGAATGGATCAGGGATTGATATAGAATGTTGTATAGGATTAAATATCGCAGGAGCAAAGACACAGGAATTATGGTAATGGGATCTGCTAATCAGCTAAAACAGACATTTGCAAACCCCTTTGCTGCCACTGGAATTGTACATCACAGCAATACATTTTTTTCTCTGCTCTCTAATTTTTTAAAATTTGAGCTTTCAGAATAACCATTATATAAAACAACAGTGCATTGCAATCCTGATAATGTCCTCTAGTAGCTGGCCTAATGGTATCTACCCATGGGCATTTGGTACTGTGCTTTTCATGCAAAATTGTGCAGTTTATCATGTTTCACACTGCTTAGCCAAACAGCACCTCAAGAAGTAACTGATCCCATTCTGTCATTCAACTCTGCAGCCATAGGGACAGAGGTATTACAGGAAAAAATAGATTTTTGGCTTCAGCTTTCATTTTTATCTCTGTGGGTACTAACCCATATGGCTACTCATTCTTGGAGTAAAGATCCATGGCATACTCTGAAGGGCACTGTACAGCATCTACAGCCCCACTTAGTCTTGTTCAATTGATATCTAGGGAAAATATCCAAGATATGGTAAGCAATAGGATGGTTCCTATGATCAAAGGCATTTATGCACAGAAGAGATGATTTATGCACACAACAAGTTTAAACTCTTTTACCATGATGTCTGTTTATGAGAAAATATGCAGAAGGGTAACATTTAAATACCTTTTTAATAATGTAGGGAGGGCACTTTCAGTTCTAGACATTTTTTCTATAATCGGCCAAAGGTGTCATTTTTTTTAATCTTTATTGTATATTTATGTGGCTTCAGGCTGTTAAACTGAAAAATAGAGAAAGAATGACCTATATATATGCAGGTACCTATTTTAATATACCATATTAGAAAACCCTAGAGAATGTGTTCAAAAGGGCTGAGTGTGTTCTTTATAAGATAGAAAAGCAATGTGCTTGACTTCCTACCTTTACCAGCATTTCTGCAATAAGAAGGAATTCTGTTGATAAACATGGATTAGGCAAAGGGCTGCATAACAGTACATTAAAGGAATTGAAGCACCACCTTGTGGTGCAGCAGGAACGAATATATAAATGTAGTACAATAAATTTAATGCAATGTATACTGTACATGCTTCTGGTGCATACTTTTTGTTCAAGGTAATGGAAAAGTCAAATAGATTTTTTCTAGAATAATTGCTGCTCAGTTCATAAAGAATAACCAATTATTTGTAACCAGTCAGTGTTATTCAGGGGTGGAGATATGAGGGGGAGGAGTTAGTGCTTCTGACAGTCTCTGCAGTAAATTAATATACTGGTTTTAAAATGTAACATTAGAGTTGATATATTACTGCTGACAGTCCAAAAACATTAAATAGAAAAGTTATCACAATTTTTCCAATGCTTTGAAAAAAGTTCAAATAAATAAATAAATAAATGCAGTAATTGGAAACATGGAACAGAATTTAAATAGGAAGGGAAACTGCTGTGTTCATTTTCTAAAGGCAAGATCCAGACATGCTGTAAATATGTTCAAATAAGTTCTCCCAGACGAAAGCTGCTCTCTCCCCTTAGAACCTGATGGGTGGAGTGAGGTGAGGACTTGATGAAAACTTCAAAAGCAGTGTGATTTGCTTTATTTTGATTGTTACATGTTACTCAGAACAGCACTTCAGCTATCACAAAATCATTTTGTTACTTTACTTTAAAGGCTTTATACGGAAACGCCTGCCAACGTTTCATCTCCTTAATTAAGCAAAATGATTAATTATGGACATATTAAAAGTTTTGTTTTCGTGATATGATCAGCTTCTGTAATGGAAACTTAAAGTTTGCTTTATTATCTAGATATGAAGGGTAAGATATTTATCAAATTCACTATCAAAGCCACTTTTTTGAGGCTTCTTTGTCATACTTATCAATATAAAAAGCGAAACATAATGGAAACATCTTTAAAAATGTTTTTATCTCATGTTATGATCAAGCACAAGTATTGTGCCTTTAATGTTTTATATTTGCACCTTGTTGCATGAGATTTGAATATTAAGGTTTTCTGTTCTGAAGAAATCTGAATTAATATGGTCCTGAATTGCACCGTTCTAGATGCAAATAAAATAATTCACTGATAGACTGATATTATCAAGAACCTTAATAATGGGCTTAAAAAAAGAAAGCCCACTTAACCCCTTAAAGGAAACCTATACCCCCAGAATGAATCCTTAACCAACAGATAGTTTATATAATATTAAGTGGCTTATTAAAGAAAACAAACTGAAATATACACATCAGTAAATATTGCCCTTTCATATGTTTTCCCTTAAGCCACCATTTTGTGATGGGTTACAGTATGTGCTCAACTGCCAGGAAATAATGCAGCTCTAACTGTAACAGGAAGTTTGGGAGTAAAAGACAGAACTTTGTTGATTAATTAACTCATGTGACTTAACATGTATGTGTGCCCTTAATGTGTTTGTGTGCAACGTGAATCGTATGAGCCCAAGGGGCAGTTCATAGTACCAAAAATGTCAATTTTCTATTTAGGATTACCGAATGGCACATACTGCTAAAGAAGTATATTTTTATGAAAAGGGTTAATTAAGATGAAGCAGGGTTTTAGTTATGAGCTGCTTTATTCAATACATTTTATAGAGTCCTACATTGTTTGGGGGGTATAGTTTTCCTTTAATCTGCCCTTCTGCCTACTCTGCCCTTAAACAGACTGTTAACATTCCAGTATTTAATGAACTACCAGGCTCATACAACTCAATAATCACATTTTAATGCCATCATTATCTATTTTATGTTCTTTCTTCATCTTTTAAAGACAGGAATTAAAAAATCTATTTTAAAAACTCTTAAAAATCTTTTCCCGGGAGACAAATGCCAACATTAGTTTCTATATCATTCATTTTGCAACCGATGATTATTTATGACCCCTCATTCCCTCCTGCTGCACCTCGAATAATTACTTCAGCTAAATAAAAACAAGCTGCTAGCTTTACAAAGAGACATAACAGGATTCAGTTACAAATGCAAATAAAGTATACAAGGTTCAAAATGTAATTTTGTTTTACCCATAATGCAGCATTCTCCAGTAGACTGTCCTGATTGCAAGAGCCCACAAAGTAGTGTGTTGGGGACAATTATGGTATTAGTTGAGTAAAGACCAGGGCTTCTGCTGGGCTCCTTTGCACTTTGCATTAGATTTGCTAATATGGACACTACCAGCAAAAATGCTTGGTGCAAGTACTAGGAGTGTGCATAGAGGCAAGTATTGCATTTAGATGGATGCCATTTTGAGCCTATTTGTGCACTTGAAACTGCAACTAGTGGAGCCTTATTATATATTGGGTGATTAATATCCATTGCCATATTTCCAAAGTGATTTTCTATAAAACCAACAATATTTATGACAGGCATATCAAACCAGGTCACATACAAAATTGATATGAGGCAAATATCTATAATGTTTTTGCACATAGTATCTATCTGTACTCACCCAACATATTCTTATAAATGTCTAGCTGCATTTGCTACTATCCCAATTACCAAACCAATGTGTACACATACTGTACAGATACTGGGTGTTTGTACTATAAGGAGTCTTTTGGAAATGCAGTTGGCATTGATCAGCCTATAAGGGGAAATGAAGCTAGAATCCCTGTTTTAAAGTCTTCAAGGTACTTTTGATTCCGTACTTCCACGATATCCAGATATGGTTACTGTAAAACTGCTTTATATCCTACTGAAGGAATGCTCTTTAAAAATTCCTTTTCCTGCTTGTTTTTTAAGCTATGACAAAATTACTTTTTTTTTGTCACAGAGCAGAGATAAACAATTGCTTCCACTGAGTGTGTGCTGCTTAATAATGCATACAAATGCTATGAATGTTCAGCAGCCACAGACATGTTTACATCAACTAATTAGAAAACAACTCTACAAACATCATAGACTCCATTCTGCCAGTCTTGTACTGAACCCCTACGTGAGGACAATTTTCAGATTGGAATGCAATATAATGAATTTACTATTTTTTACTTAAACCAACACAATATGGTCAAAATTTTACCTGCTGCATTCTCACTAATCTTATTGCCGCATGTAATGCTAATGAATTCCTTTTGCTTAATGATGAAAAACATTTTCATGAATATTCAAGCTTTTCTATAGCGTAAAAAATTTCTTCCTTTACTTATGGGATTAATCAGTCTGTATTTTTTTGTTTAATCTTGCAAATGTCCTTTTTATCCTGAATGTATTTTAATATGGCTGTGGAGCAAAAGGTTATTTTGAGGTTTGATAGATAAGAAATACTTTGATGCTGGCTTAAGGAATCTAAAGCTACAAATAGCTGCTCTGTAAAAAGGAAATGCAGGTGTGTTGGCAGAAAGGAATTTTTGGAATCAAATGGCATCAAAAGAACAGCATCAGGCACTAGAAGGGTTAGTTGGGAGAGATTATGGGTTTATTTTAGATATAGGGTACTTTACTAGCAGTCATCAAAAAAACATAACAGTACTTAAAGGAATACTGTCATGGGAAAACATGTTTTTTTTTTCAAAACACATCAGTTAATAGAGCTTCTCCAGCAGAATCCTGCATTGAAATCCATTTTTCAAAAACATAAATAGACTTTTTATATTTAATTTGTAAATTTCATATGGGGCTAGCCATATTCTTCATTTTCCAGGGTGCAACAGCCATGTGACCTGTGCTCTGATAAACTTCAGTCACACTTTACTGCTGAGCTGCAAGTTGGAGTGGTATCAGCCCCCCCAGCAGCCGATCAGCAGAACAATGGGAAGGTAGCAAGATAGCAGCTCCCAGTACATATCGGAATAGCACTCAATAGTAAGAAATCCAAGTCCAAGGAGTCCAATCCAAGGAGAAACAATAAGTTATCTGAAAGCAGTACTGGTCATTTAACTTATGCAACTCTTGCAAAGGGTCTTAGGGCCCATCTTACTCAGCCAATGAACCTCCACATATACTCTGAAGATGCTCTATAGCATCCCCAGCATCCCCTATATAGCATCCCCTATAGGTCCCCAGTGCTCTTTACCAGTGAGCCACAAAATGTAAAACACGCATGAAAAATCTACCTGGGGTACCAAATAAGGGCTGTGATTGGTTATTTGGTAGCCCCCATGTGGACTGGCAGTAGGCCTGGTTTTTATACAGCCTGGTTTTTATACAGCTTAAACTTGCCTCCAAGCCAGAAATTCAAAAATAAGCATCTACTCTGGGGCCACTGGGAGCAACATGTAGCGCCCAAACCACTGGTTGGGGACCACTGCTCTATAGCTATCACATAGGTGTCCGGATTTAATTTGATGAGAAAGACATCTCCTAATTCAATTCCAATTCAATTTTCTCACAGAGCCAGATGCAATTCTTAATTGAAGTCTATGAGAAAAAAACTCAAATTGAATCTCACCCATGAGATTTCCTGTGATAAACCAAAAAATAATGTTTTCTGGCCTGTAATATGTCAGTGTATGTATATTGGCATGGAACAGGAATTCACCACCTCAAACATTTTTAATATTACACAATAAACCATGAGATAACTTTTTATCATTGAATTTGATCTGTTTGTTTGCAAACCATTGCCTTGCTTGTGTGGCTTCAATTAATGTTTTTCATATAGGCATGTTTTTCATATTAGCAAAATGTAATTTGCTTAGGGAGATCAAATTCCCAGTTTCCTCAAATTAAAAAGGTATAGGGACTGTGGTCTGTGCTAAAGCCACTCTGTCATTCAACAGAAGGCTCATGGCGCAATATTTCAACTCAAAAAGTCAAAAAGTCTTTCTTAATCATAATAATTTAAATACACAATTATGCCTAAAACAAGATTACTTTGATTTCAGCTTATTAAATTATGTATTTCAGCAAAAATATTTTCTATAAAACAATATTTGATCTGATACAGCATTACTGTGTTCATAACATACATTTTCTTAGGCTATCCAAGGTCTGTCAAATCACATATATACACAACCTTCATTTCATACAGCATCTAAAATCTGCACAACGCTGCAGCTCAGTCCCCACTCCATATTCATGCTTTTTACTCGTGGAACTTCTCACTGTGCAGATAGATTGACTGTGCTAATGCACAGGCACACTACCACTCTACTTATCAATTTAAAATGACTACATTCTGCCTTTTCCCCCTATTTAATGCAACACACAAAATGTACACTAAATCAGAAGATGTTCATACAAACCAGTAGCCAGCCTTGGAAGAATTCATTGATTTTATGTAAACATTTAGTTCTACAGTCGAGAAAGAGTTTGAAACTTACAGTACAGGCTCGTCTGAATCTTTGCACCATATGTCAGGCTATTAGCAATAAAAATTTAATGTAATACTCTAGCAATTTATAATAATTATATTTTGCACAAGTAGCTAAGTAGCTATATTTTAATGCATATTTAAAATAAGCTATATCAAATTTAATAGACCACTTAAATAAGTTGGGTCTTCTAGTCATATGATATTACATATTGATGTTACAATTTATTTAGAAAAAAATACAAAGACCATACATAATGTGTGTCTGCTCTAAATGCACTCATATATACTAGTGCACACATTTACCAGTTGCACCTATGTTGCTGCATGTGACATGTGGCATAGTGCATGCAGGCACTTGGGTACCCTGTACCTATCACCTGCCATGACTATTTGGTATGCAAGGGGCTTCTTTGCATGCTGCATCTCATGGTTATACTACTTAAATTGGCTATGTAAATGCCATAATGTTCCCTTGCATGAATTGCATGTAGTGTCTAAGGGACATGCCATGTTTTGACTACAATGATCCTCTCAGGGACAGCTGCCTTGGTCAAAAATGTTCTGCCCTGTCTACATCCACTTTCCATTTACTGAATGGAGAACAACCTGCCTGTGGCATTGTCAGGTCAAGACTCACTCACAGACATGCTGCCCTAGGCTTGTTTCCAATTAAAATGAATGGCACAGGTAGAGAAAGATATTTTGACCAAAAGTTTCTTCAGGAGAGGAGCAGGGTGGTCAAACCATGCCATGTGTCATAGGCCCAATTTGCTAATAGTTGTATCATCATAATCCATAAATAAAATATAAATACTGAATAGGTTTGGTCTCTTTTATATGTCTAAATAAACTTCAGTATACTCTTCAGAGATGTCTCACCTTTTTTTAAAGACATCTAGTTTATAACCTCCACAAATATTGCTACATAAAAAATATGTATAAAAATATTGCTTTCCATAAAAGTGACTGGTCAACTCAGTTTATTGGATAGTTTTTATGCTTACATACATTTGTTAAATTCTATTATATTCCTTGTGAGATGTTGCCTAACGTGTTTTTTTAATATTTTGTCTAATCCCTAATTGCAAGTTTTTGTGTTATACCTCATCCAGGTCACTCACAATATTTTGACAATAAAATGGAATTATGTTTCTTATTTGGTCTTAGCAGGCCCTGGCTAAAAACTAGGCATGAATCCTGACATTTCCATTCAGTAACATGTCTGAATAATAGTGCCTACTTTAATAAGTAACTAGCTGGATATTCTTTAACGAATGAGTAATCAAATATGGATAGCCTTAGGCTAGCTTAGCTTTTGTATGTAATCATTATTACTATTTTTTTTGCAGAAATGTACTAGATAAAATGTTATACTAGACTTTCAATGTGCAATATTTAAACATTTTAGATATAATAGTATGAGCAAACCAGAGACTTGATTTTAAACATTTTGTAGCCCATCTTCTTCAGGCAAAGGAGCAGGTATGCGATGATGCAAGTTATATTCAGAATAATGAATTTTCCAGAGACTGATATAAGTTATCAGTTATGTCAATAAAGTATTTAGGGTCCTTTAATGGTTCAGTGAGTTAGAAGAAAATATGGCAGTTGAAGCTGTATAAAGGTCTTTTATTGTGCACAGAGATGAAAAAAGCTGAGTTCATTCTGTCATCCTCAGAGATCAATACAGTCAGTCTAGTATTTTGACATCAGTGGTCCCAGAGCATATAAAAAGGTCTTCAAGTTGGAAGCATAATAGAAACACCCATTCAGCAATGTAATTAATAGTAATACTTTTCTTTTGAAGGCAAACAGGTCAGGTCAATTAGATTGTTTGTCCTCTATAACAAGAAAAGGTTCCATGTTTAGTTCAGGAAATGGTCTCCTGCAGCAAGATGGTTAGAATGAATGAGTTCTTTTTGTACATCATGCAAAATGAGGAATAATGTTATTTTCTATTCTTATGGCTCATGTCCTGCCCCCTAGGGGCAAATTGTTTGTTTGCTAAAATCAAAAATGTAATTAAAAAAAAAAAAGAATAAATGAGGTGAGGTGGTTATGGTAGTCTTTGCAGCTTTGAGCAAGCATTTTGCCTGTTGTCATCAGTGTTGCTATTTTCTATTAAGAGGTTTTAGCTGTAGTTTCAGCTATGTTGAAGCTTTTTGCTAAAATATTACAATTTTTAAAAAAGGTTTCAATAGTATTTAAAAAGCTTTGCTGCTGTCTTCATGGAAAGCCAGCAGTGGCGTATAAACCCATACACATGGCACAGTTTTCAATAATATTAAAAGAAAAGCATCATGGCTGACGCACACGGAGCTATGACAGATGGAGGGTACTTTTTGTTTAATATAATCAGACCTTGTTATGGGGCATTTTAGCTGTCACTGACTTCCAGAGGAGAAAATGCATGGTGTACCACAGCCCTGATGATATTGTCTGATACTGCTAGTACATGTGGTTATTATAATGGTCTAATGTGCATTTTCAGGACAAGAACCACCTATACTTGCTGTGTCAAGCAGATTGAATGTATCTCAATAGGACGTGGGATAGGTGGTTTCAGTCAGCTAAGATATGCTGCTGGAAAATTGCCTCCTATGCCATTAACTTCAAACTTCCTAAAAGAGCCTGTACAGTAAAGGCAATTTATATACATTTGTAAATAATGGTTGAGTGACTTCTAAGAACAATACCTAAATACATTGAGAGGTAAATGCTACTGGCACAACAAATACCTTAAATAGAGTGAAAGGCAGTGCAAATTTTACCCACAAATACATTATACAGTATATAGTAAGAGTCAGAGAGTACTGACACTCCAGCTACCATAAATACAATAAAAGCAGTGCAAACTTTACTATTCACAAATACATTATATATATTTGGAGGCATAGGGTACTGATAATGCAAATACCTGAAAAGCAATCTTTTGGTATTCAGGTGTGTCCTGACACCCCATATATTCCTTTACCCTTCCAAAAAGCAGTCTGAAGGTTGGAGTAGGTTTATTATTATGCAGGTCAACATTCATTCAGAAATCAGCTTATCATATGTAGTGACATAGTCATATGTAGCGATGAACAAATGATTTTGTCAGGCATGGATTTGCAGCAAAATTATGCATTTCGCCATTATTGAATTGTGTCCGTGTTAAAAAGTCATATTTCACAATTTTTTTCTCAGTTTTGCTAATTTTTCAGTGAAGTGAAACAGGACAGATTCTCTCATCACTAGTCATATGTATGAGAGCAGCACCCAGCAGGATAAACTGTGTCATATACGACCTGAAGATAGGAATTGAATTGCTGAGGCAGTAACTGTGTAAGGCGCTCTGCCGGGCCGGCGCGTTCTCCTACCTTAGTTCGCGCCGGCCGGCAGACGCGCTCTGGTATGGGCCCACACTTCCGGGTTCGGCGGGGACGGCGCGACGGTACTGCGCATGCGCGATGACGCGCGGACATGCGCAGTTGCGCGCCTTGAAGCTTTGGGCGCCATCTTTGTACAGGTTTTTAGTTCTTCCGGTTCCCTTCTGTTTTGGCGCCAAAATACTGCTATTTAAACCCCTTCCTTCAGTGTTTCATTGCCCAAGCTGGCTTCTGGTTTATTGTCAGTACCTGCTTAAGCATTTTGTTGTTGTTTTCGGTTTTGACCTTTGCCTGTACCCTGACCACGATTCCTGCTACCTGCCTCGACCTTTTGCCTGTGCCCGACTACGATTCTTGCTACCTGCCTCGACCTTTGCCTGTACCCCGACTACGATTCTGCCTTGCCTTGCCGGTACCCCGTTTTTGTCTGAACTCTGAAAGTTTGCAGGACCCCAGCTTGGACCGCAGCAGAAAGTTCCGGGGCCCCAAAAGGGCGTCGGTGAAGACCGGGAAGGGCTGGGAGTTCCTGTTATACCGTAAGAGTCAGACTTTGCATCCAGCGGTCGCACACTGGTTCCTAACTAACTTGAACGTTACAAACTGCCTAAAAGGACTTGAATTGTGATGTGCTGGCTGTTCTGTAATCACAGGATCATAATAAACTAAGATGGATGCCCACACACCGTTATTCATTTTTAAAAGAAAACTACAGTTAAAATTGTAGAATAAGCTTCTTTTGCAAGGCAGAATACGACACAGTGTAATTTTGTATTAAATACTACATCATTAAAAAAAAATATGACAGTATCCCTTTAATGATTTTTGGGGGGATATCTTAGATATTTAGAATCTATAAGCTGGATTCCTAGGCGATACCTTAATTAACATGAGTGAAGATGATGCAATTTTTTTTTTTAATACTTACCACAAAAGATCAGAACATATGTTTAGCCATACGAGTCAACTTAAATAGGAATATAACTTTGTCTATTTCACATATCTAGAGTAATCATTTGGGAAAGCTTGTACTTCATCTGTACTTTTAATCTGGGTACATTATTTATTATACGGAAAGACTGATGTTACAAATATAGATTAATAACAATTTTCTGTAACAACATGTATTAAAAGGCACATTATACAACCAAATAAAAATACGACTGATAGAAGGCAGAGATGTCCAATTACAACTCACAATGTTGACACCCATATAAACTGAAGGTCAGTGATCCCCAACCAAACCAAAATGTAGCTCACCAACCCCTCTGATGTTGCTCTCAGTGCCCCCAAACCAGGTATTTATTTTTGAATTCCTGACTTGGTGGCAAGTTTTGGTTGAATAAAAACAAGATTTACTACCAAAAAAAGCCCCCTGTAAGCTGATAGTGTGCATAGAGGCTGCCTAATAGCCAATCTTAGCCCTTATTTGGCACCTCCATGAACTTTTATGGTGCTTGTGTTGCTCTCCAAATCTTTTTACATTTGACTGTGACTCACGAGTAAGAAAGGTTGGACCCCTGCTGTAGAAGAAAGGATACACCACAGAGTTCTATGACCTGTATGAAGGCATGGTGCCTCAGGTCAGTATATGATTATCCTAAATAAAATTCTATAATTGCATTGCCAAGAATTGCCTGTTTTCTGTTTGCTTCTCTCCCTCTCTAATATCACGAGAGTCATTTTTCCCAAGTTTAAGCTATTTCTTTTATAGTTATAACTGGAAATCAGGTAAACTATTTATAGCACAGAATACAGTTTTTGAAAATATCACATTGATACATACAGCAACATGCAATATTATTTAATGGTGTGGGATCCTGTATCCTTTACCCAGAAACCCATTATCCAGGAATCTCCAAAAATGATTTCCTTCTTCTCTGTAGTTATAAAATAGTACATTGAAATTGATCCCAACTAAGCTGCATGAATCCATAAGTCAGGCAAAAAATCCTATATTAATAGATGTTAATAGATGTTTTGCAACCTTTTGCTTTAAGAATAAACTTCTGTGCATAGATTTTCTGGATAATTATACATACATAGTTAATTTTCTAAATATATATTTCACATACTTTCCAGAAAAACATTTTTAGATTTCATCAGTGAGGACAATAGCCCGCAGTTAATCTTGGCTACCGCAGGTGTCTTGTATCCCCAAAATGCCTTTCCACCAGCAATAAAGTGAATACAATAAAGGCATACACCTAGGGGCACATTTACTAATCCACGAATCTGAATGGGAAAAATTTGTATTGGAAACTAACATTTTGCGACTTTTTCGTATTTTTTGCGATTTTTTCGTCGCTGTTACGACTTTTTCGTAAATTGTTGTGACTTTTTCATAGCCGTTACGACTTGCACAAATTGTCGCGACTTTTTCGTAGCCGTTACGATTTGCTTGTATATTGTCGAGACTTTTTCGTATTGAGCGCTCGTAAACGGCGGGCAAAACTTTCAGACTTTGCATGACTTTGGAAGCCTCCCATAGGACTCAATGGCACTCTGCAGCTCCAACCTGGCCCAAGAAAAGTCACGATACTGAAGCTTGAATGAATCCGAAACTTTCGTACTCGGCGCGTAACGCTACGAAAAAGTCACGACAATTTACGAAAAAGTCGTAACGGCTACAAAAAAGTCTCGTCAATTTACGAAAAAAATCGCAAAATACCGATCATTACGAAAAAACGCATTCGGATGCTTTTCGGACGTTCGTGGATTAGTAAATGTGCCCCCTAGCTCATATGCCTTTCGGAAAAAGCATTTCAGATTAGTTGCCAGCGGTAAAAGCTCGGCTCCTTATGGGCCATCAGCCTTAAACTTTATGACCAAAACTATGTGAACACCCCTTCTACTTATTTAAACTGGCTGTTTAAGCCACATTCCATACTTCCAACAACATGTGCCACTACCTCAAAGAGTGAAATTCTGTTTAGTGAAGACCAGCGCCGTATTTGTCATTCATCGCCTTTACACATATCTGTACTTTGTTATTTGCTGCATATGTTTACTCATAAATCATTTTGTTTTATACATATCAATCCTGTGTCCCCTTGTAGATTTACCTTTTAACACTCATCTGCCAATTGCTTTATATATATTTAAATTTTGCTCAAAAATAGAGTATTAATGCTAGGCATAGTGTATATACTGTAAGGGCCTAACGGATTGTAATTAAGATGACTTCTGAAGCACTTTAACAAAAAAAGATTTGTTCCTGTTTAACATCTTCATTGGTGTCATTCATTGAACATTTCAACTAATTAAGTCCGACGGGACATAATGATTGATTTGCTGTTTGTTGAAGAAGAGCAGAAATCTGCCAACAGTCACTTCGCTTCTGGCATTTTTCCTTTAGTGACAATTTTTGTAGACTTTGTTTACAACATTGCGTCTCGAGCCATAAGTTATAAACTCCATTTCTCACCAGTCGGTCTCAGGCAGCTGTACTTGACCCAGGCATGACCAGTTTTGAAAAAGTGCTTCAAGTGATGTCCTGTAGAGCAGATTAACCAACCTTATTTTTATTTATATATTTCAAAGCTAATTTTCATGTTCTTGGAATATTTATTTAACATGGACCAAAATCCTGCAGTGTAGTGCCACAGTGCTTCCCCTGCTGCTCGCTAGCACTTCAAAAAAAAGTTCTTATTTTAATCTCACATAAAATGATTTAGTGGTCTCAAAAAGAAGATTGCTATATTAAAAAAAAGGCTACAGAATATGTCAACTGACAAGTCTACAAGGCAGGATTTAGAAGATGGATGACAGTATATGAAAAATTTCAAAATATAAAATGGCGACATCATAGGGATCATTTATGAAAGCAACTGCAGTTGCTCTTAGGGTGGTTTTATCCTATGGTAGTCATATGGTGCTTTTAGAAGGTGAAGTGTTTGACACTGTCCCTCCATTATCATTATAGGATAACATTGTGCGGCTTTAAAAAAATTCTTGCAACCAAGCTGTGTAAGGAAATTAAGTTTTTAAATTGAATTAATAAAATGCTACATAATTCTTAATAAAGATAAGGTGTATCTTTCTTTGGTTTATTGTACAAAACCTACTTTTCCTTTTTAATCTTACAAGTTTTTGCCCTTAGCCCATAAAGTTTGCTATTCATATGTGATTGGCTAAATTCCAATATTCCCTTTTTGGCCACACCTCATCAATTTGTCTTGTGTGTGGGTAGCTTGATTTCATTCTTTTCCAGTCTTGACTATAATGTTAATAAACAAGCATGGTACTGAGGCAGTTTAACACCGTTCCTGCATTACATTCTAAAACTACAGGAGTTAATTCAAACAAGGCTTACTGCCAATCCTAAATGTGAAGCAAACATTAGAGTTTCCAATTGTAATTTTCATCAAGAGTTTTACATAATATTAGTCTTTTGTAGATGTAACCTATTTGAATTAGCCTATTATTTGCTGAAATTACTAGGTTATTCTGTTCCTTTTGCTTTATTGTTTATTTCTTAAATCATTTTAAGATGACAGGCAATATAATTTCGTAATTTTTTGCTTTAGCTAT
This sequence comes from Xenopus tropicalis, assembly GCF_000004195.4. NCBI lineage: Eukaryota > Metazoa > Chordata > Amphibia > Anura > Pipidae > Xenopus > Xenopus tropicalis. The sequence continues at coordinate 88,359,269 of NC_030678.2, read as the reverse complement.
GAGTTGGGATTAACTACTTTTCCTCCATCTGTTGTTAAATTATCCAGTATATACAGACAAAGGAAAAGAAAATGTGTTTTTCTTACAAGCCTACCCCCCAAATATGTACAGATGAATCCCCCGGCATAGCATTGTAGATTAGGTAGAGGTAAGGGTAAAACTGAAGTAGCCCAGACTGTCCCTGATTAAATTGCAGTTGTTTGAGATCATGGTGGCTTCAGAATTAGACTGACCACAATATCTAAGAGCTGTAGGGGACTTTAGAAGGTATTGTCACATAAATGTCATTACGTAAACACATTGCAAAAGGGCCAGAAGGTACTGTTTATCATGAATGCTTTTAGTCCTGGCAGCTGGGTAATATATGCAAAATAAGACTAATTTGGTGGATGGTATTATTGATAGTGCTAATTGGGGTTCAAGGTAAGGATTTATTAACACAGTATACATATTGTACTGTGATATATGGATTTGGTGGTAAATTGTTACTCTTCTCAAAACAGTTCTACAAGGTGTAAGGATCAAAAATGTTGTAGGATCAATGCATGTTTTGGTGAATATTGTGGCTACTAGTGGATACTAGCTACACATAACATTCCCTATTGTTATCAATGGCAAACAATCTACGCATACTTGTAGCAGCAATCGAAAAAGCTTTTGTACCATTTCCTTAAAAGCCATGGCAAATTGTGCATTAGTGCCCAAATAATTTACGCTTCCATTCTGGTGTTTATATTTTCTAATATAATAACTCATACATTTTCATAATTTAAGTGTCACAATTATTTATATATATCAAAATGATTTAAGAAGGACACCACATCCTTGATACATCAGTATGCTTACAATTCCATTCACACATATAGTTTAGAAGTTTTGCTGGCTTTGCAGAGTTAAAACCTGTGTTGTCACTGTATGCAACAGCACTCATATGGCTGTTCTGTTCTGACCAATTTGCTTGCTAAATGATAACAGAGATCCCTGCCCAGAGGCAATGCCATCATTTAGAAACCTCTCAGCAGGCTGCCTGGTACTGATACACCTCAGGCTTCTTCTCGCTGTAGAGAATGCTGATGAATCAAAATTCTCAAACCACCAGGTCAGAGAAGTAGTCACACATAGTACCACATGCTAGGATACATGTCTGTCAGCAGCTTCCACACAGAGCAACCAACTTCTACTCCATCACCCAAGGGAATTGCACTAGGAAGTAGCAAGTATTTTCTAATTATCGCTTGAAAGTAAAACTGTTTCTAAAGGGTCTATATTTAGTTCAAAGCTGATCCAAACACCTCTTAGTTACCAGAAATATCACTTTTCACCTGCCACAATTACCACCACTGAAAAAACTTTGAAATCAAACATCTAAATTGCAGACCCCTCATTTTATTTAGTTTAGTGATCTTTACAGCATATTTGTTTTTAGAAACAAAGTCAAAACTTTGTCTATTTCATGTTAAATACATTTGTCATTTGCCATACATTTAGAGATATTACTAGCAGTCTCCCCTCCATATTTTACAACCTATGTACACAGGTGGGGATGTAATTGTACGTTTTGGTTTATGGGCACATTGTTAGTGCCTCCACCTCACAGGTAGTGAGGTAGTGGCTATTTATTAATAAGGAAAACTCATTTGAATAAAAAACTGAACTATTTCGAGTTTACAAGCTCCAAAATCTTCAAAAATATGATGTTATGGCTTGGATTTGCCTATGACAACGCCCATAGACTTCTATAGAAACTTGCAAGCTTTCACATGGCAAATGTTTACATTCAGTTTTCAAGTTTTTTGCACTTAATAAATACCAGACATTCGATCTTTCCCAAAAAATTACTAGAATTTGCAAAAAAAAAAATGAACCAAGAAAAAAATCAAACTTGACAAGTGGATAAATCACCCCCTAAGTGTATTTGAGGACAATACAGAGCCAGAAATTGTAGCCTTGTGGTAAAAATGCCCTTATTTATAAAATACCTGGGAAATGTGTCATGCATACGTAATACAGCACCACTTCTTATAATTCACCTTTGCCTCCAAACAATAGGAAGCACATTGATGAAATAGGCAGGCACTCCGGAAATCCATTAAGGTAGAATTGAAGCTCAAATATTAAAGTAAGATCAAAAGTATTTTATTGAAAAATACACATAAATGCTATGCCTTACGCGTTTTGTGCCATTCTGGGCACTTAATCATAGGCTATGCCTATGATTTTTGCTTTGAGCCCACATTTCTTAAAAAATATAGTGCCAGAATTCAAAGTGTTGTATTACACATCTTACATCTAGGAATACTGCCATTCAGGAAGTAGTAGCTAAATGTTTTTCTAACAATTTTTATCTATACTAGCTACCTAGGGTATTGTTTGGAGGCAAATATTAAATCCACATAAAAGATATAGATCTAAGCAGTTGATGGTAGGCTATGCCTATGATTAAGTGCCCAGAATGGCACGAAACGCGTAAGGCATAGCATTTATGTGTATTTTTCAATAAAATACTTTTGATCTTACTTTAATATTTGAGCTTCAATTCTACCTTAATGGATTTCCGGAGTGCCTGTCTATTTCATCAATGTGCTTCCTATATGGCTCCCTAATGCTGAGGGTCTGGGGCATGAGCACCCGGACCAAATCTATACACAGGTAAGCTTCTTTTCTACCATCAACTGCTGTTGTTTATTATTTATACCTATTCCAGTATTTGCACAGTCATCATACAGGGATCACAGTGGTGCTTGGTATATTTTGCTTGATACAAACCACACTGACATACATTCAAATCAATATGCTTTGTTTTCCTCTCAGTTTTCACCAGTGTACCTGCCAGATTAACTACTTTTAAGCCATGGTTGAATTACAGTTATTTAAGATTGGGATGCACAGAGCCCCGTCTGCATGTTAATCAAAAATCAATACTCTGCTGTTTTTTTAGTTGTTTGTTTGTTTGCTATTTCATCAGAGCAAGAGTTATGGTCCTAAGGGGGAAGATTAGGAACATTATTTTGACCTGCCTTTTTTTCTTAGTGTTTTATTTTACAGACTTTACAGCTGTGTTTTGAACAGAATGCTGTTCTTGTGCCAACAGCTTGCAGTTAGCAATCTATATTCGGTTTTTATGGTATTTAATGATAAGCAGCTTTCCAGAAAATAGAAATGAGCTAGGTGTAGTTCTGAGAAGAAATACTAATATGTTGAAAGGCTGGATAAAATCTTAATCCTCTGAACTTGAGAGCTTTGGATCACCAAATACAGTACAGTAGGAGCAACAACCTGTGAATTCCAAGCTGTTGTTCAAGAACATCTCCTTTACTCCTCAAATAGCCTATATAAATCAGTTCAGCAGTAGCAAGAGAATCACAGGTTACGTGGGTCTGTGGCAAGGATGTCAGCAAACTACAGCTTATTGATGGTGCTAGGACTCATAGCATATGACAGCTGGAATACCAAGGTTTTGCCATCTCTGTATGTTGGCATTATTTACAATAACTATATGACAGGTAGTCAAAAATATTGTTGAATAAGTGGTATACTGTGTCAGCGATAAAAAATAAAGCAAATAACAAAGAACAACCATTATTATAACTTATACCTAACAAATGTCCTTACAGTTAAAAAGCCAAGGCAAGAACAGTGCACTCTGGGGTTTTTTTTAAGATTATGTATTGATTTTAAATTGTCAAGTAAGAAAAAGGGTTGTATCTGTCCATAGTTATATACAGGTTTGGGTCATAGGTTTAGCTACAGTAATTACCATTTGTAATAATAAAGCAGAGCGTAAAATGTGCATAAAGTACAAGTCAAACATAAAACCCTTAGGCTCTCTTTTGGAGATGCGGATAAACCCATGTAGTTAAAGCAACAAAGAGAAATGAAGACTGAGATAATAGTAATAAGTCATTTTCTTTGAGATAAGATATATTGGTTCAGTTTTCTTCTGGTAAACTAATTGTTGTTGTCCTTGTTGGTGCATAAAATGTAAAATGTAAGACAGTTTAACTAAATGAGGCTTAATGGAGTAGATGTGGGAGGTTAAGGAATGAAAATTAAGGTGCTGATATATCAACATAAATGTAGAGGGAATATGTATGTATGTACAGTATGTATGTATGTATGTATGTATGTTGCACCGTAGTAATTAAAAAAAGAAAAGAACTGTATTACACACTTATTTTTTGTATAGCAATACATTAACCAGGGTATCAGGCTGTATTTTATGTTTGGTCTAGGCTGGAGTTTAGTTTTTTGTCTCTAGAGCTATAGTATTCTTTTTCTGTAGCTGCAGAAGATTACTTTCCTTTTGATCATGTGATTTGTGGGCAGGCAGGCTCCATGGATTGTTTTAGATAATTTACCTAAAATTGCCCATGTCAGATATTGTTTGTAAACAGCATTATATAAACATATCATTTACATAAAATTGCTTTAAAACAATGTATTTATATTCACATAAATACACATGTACATATACAGTATGTAATTGATTGAATTTCAATTTTCTTTCCTCACTGCCATATTTCATCAAGGTTGGCACTGCTGTCCAGAACATCTGCTAAAAGATAATTAAAAAAAAGGTGTCATATTGGAGCTGATTGGAGTGCTGCAATCTATTGAATTGTATTTGATATGTATTTGAATTGTATTTTAATCATAAAACTACCTGGTAATGTTCACAATCAGCGCTGTGTTTTCTCTGCAAAAATTCTGTAACATGGAGCTAAGAATTGTAATACCAGCAGTACTTAAATTACATGAATATCAACTGTACTGGAAATCAGAACACAATAGTATTGAGAGAAAGTCTCCTGCAGATAGCTGAATCCTGCACTCCTTCCTCTTCCTGTATGTATGTATGTATGTATGTATATCTTTATTTATAAAGCGCTACTTATGTACGCAGCGCTGTACAGTAGAATACATTAATACAAACAGGGTGTTAATAAGATAATAATAGATAAATACAAAGTACAACAATAAATACAGATAGATACAAAATAAATACAGCTGCAATAAGTTAAGAGTCGAGGACACAAGAGGAAGGAGGTCCCTGCCCCATAGAGCTTACAATCTATATTGGTCTCTGCAGAGTTAGAGGGTGCCAACTGATTTGCAAGATGGCTGTACAATTATTTTATTTAACCCCTTTCCCAAGAAGATAAAGAAAAATATTAAAACACAGCTAGAACCATGGGATTTATGTATTTATATTTAGAGCTTAGAGATTCTCCTCTTTTTTCCTTTTTGGTTTCTCTTTATGTTTATCTCTTTTTTTTTCTCTTTTGTTTTTTGCAATACAGTTTTCATAGGTGTAAATAAAAATTAGACAGAATGTAATTAAAATTAATTATACAAGAAGGAAATTATGAAATATCAATTAGATACAGATACAGTTAATCACAGAGAGAATTTAAATTAGAAGAGAACGTAGGGACGTGAACAGAGGTGAGCACTGTAAGAATGAATAGGGAATTGTAGACTAAATGGGGGGAGTAATACCATGCAAAATGGTTCAGAGGATAAATCTACATGAAATATGTCATTAACAGTCCTTATAGCACTTCTGGCTTTTCACAACATGCAGAGTGCACTTTAACTTGGCAGATGGAGTGTTATGTTAACAAAAAATACAGTCATTTATTGAAGTAATTAAATACATTTTAGTAACTCCATGCATTTAATAGAGAAGTAATTTTTACTTTGTTAATTAGTGACATGTAAAGAAAAATGCCCATGATTTACTAACCCTTTATCCAAGAGCAGTGCTTCTTCTATACAAAAATGAACTGGTATGAACAGAAACTTTTTAGGGGAGCACAGCACCCAATTGTGAGCTTCTAGGTATCCATTGCCAGCAAAGTGAAGGGGGTAAAAGTTTAGTGATTTTGCTAACTGGAGAGTACATAATTATTGGCAACCCCCTATATTTTTAATCTTCCTTGTTATTACCAGATGAACTGGGTATCAGTTTGAAAAGTTGGCGCCTAATTTAGATAAAAACCAGAAATATAAACAAGGCATTCACATGTGGGTGCTTGTGGCTGCCAAAATAACAGTTGTACATGTCAGGCAGGCAATGAATACTAGGAAAGGGACCGATGAAAACATTCTGCAAAAGTAGCATGAACATGATTTACTGGAGTTTATAAGAAAGAACAAAGCAGCTAAGAACCAATAAGTTCAAGTAGGCAGGTGGTAAAACGGAGAGGGAGAGAACAGCAGAACATGACTCTGCACTTTATAAACAACATTAACGCAAGAGCCATAGGCCCATATTCTTATAGGTGAGCTAATTGCTTGGAGGGCAGCCTCTTAGATGTGCAAGCACAATTCACAATGTTTGCTATGCTTTTAGCAGAGCCTTACCAGCATAATACACATTCTAAAATGCTATATATAATGAATAGGTATTTGCAAAATAGTCTAAAGAATGTTATTTTTCTTGATCTGTACATGTGTCTATGATTCAGTTACACAATAAAAACTGAAAATCAGCTCTGTGTATAAACAGTATAGGTCAGGTTCAACAGCTCAATATTATGCTACTACAGTATATAAAGTAGAGGGGGCTTGACTCAAAAAGAGATCATGTATTCATAGTTAAATTCCCAAACACTGGTGTTGAAGGCCAACCTATGTACCATTGGAGCAGTGAGTTCCATATGTTGGGCGTCTGTGCACAACATCATATGAAAAGAAAAATTGTCACCTTTTAAAGACAGAGACTAAGGGGCACATTCATGAAAACATGAGTTCGAAAGTACTCATGTTTTCAAGAATGTACGAAAAAGTCGCTGAAAATACGCTCCGAGCATTCGTAGATTAGTAAATGTCCCCTTAAGTCTGTGCATTATATTTGTATATTTTGTGATATGATATAAGATAGGATAAAGTAACATAAAATAGTGTTTATTTTATATTTTTCCTCCCAATTGGATTCATTATGTTTAATTATATAAACAAACTATTAAAACAACTGAAAGTATCCCTCCCATACCCTAACATGGGTCTCCTTGACCTGTTGGTTGAGTAGATGCCTATAAATACCCCATTGGCAGAAGTAATTGGCAAATATCAGACATTAAAAACCACCACCCTTAAATACATGATACAAATTTCAGTCTACAAACATGCCCCTTACAACAATTCCATCTTTCAGTGGACTGCTTAGATCCTAGTTCTAGAAGTTTTTAAAATTAGGGGAAATTAAAGCCTAGCAACCAGATAACTGCTAAAATTCCAATAAAACGTAAAGCTAAATCTGCTACCCAGGCTATATCCTAATAAATAGAACTCATTTAACAATGCAAAGATTCCCGTGTCACATTAGGGGTCATTTAGTAATGCAAGTGTAGTGTGCAAAGTGCCATTTCAGACTCAGACTCTGTTGCAGTTAAAATTAAAAATGATGCCTTTGATGAATGGTGTCAATTTGTGCAATAATTGTGACATTTTTGCACAACTGTAACTGCTGTCCTGGTCAGAAATGAGCCCCATAACCACTTAATTTAATCCAATGAAACATACAGTATCCTTTGCCCCCAATAAGGCAAAGATATCTAAGCTGTTATATGCAATTGCCATAGCTTATGTAAAGAGTATACCTCCTTGAGCCAAACTGCCAACGAAGCTGAGCAAAAATACACTTTCTAAATTGGGAACAGAAAGGCAATATTTTCCTCTGACAAATACTGTTCTTGTTAGATTTATTGTAGCTATGAAGAAAAAATTATTCTTGTCAAGAACAGTTTTCAGGCCTTCATTGTTAGAGCTCGTAAAGTACTGTATAACAATTTTATGTACTCTTAACGTTTCCAGATCAAGCTTTCCTATAATAACGTGCTACCTTTTTTTACAGTTCTTTCCAAATTATAATTGGAGGCGAATGGTTATTTGCTAAATATTATATTATGTTACTTATGCCTTGCTAATGGCGTAAGGCTGCTACAATAGGATAAAAAATAATATAATGAGATGTTTTATTATACATAACCAGAAAAAACACAAATTAGACTATCATACACAATTTTGGTATGTAGTGAAACCTAAGAGGTATATTATAAGAATGTTAAAATGGCCACAATGGAGAAAACATTTTGCCACAATTTATTAACATACTTCAGTTAACATGGGTTCCTACACTTCAGCATGGTTGCCAACGTGTCTATCATGCCTTATTTGGTCAACACAGCACAAAATTACCTATTGATGCTAGGGAACTGTGGAGCTACCATCACCATGGGGACCTGGAAGATGTCCCAGGGTTTCTCCATAGGTGTAGGTACACCAGACTTGTGCCCAGTGAATAAGATGCACACCCCATTTTGAACACAGGAAGTGACAACCCCCCCAACTCTGAAAATGCTAGATGTCTGCACCTGATGAATGTCACAATACAAGCACAATTACATGCAGTTTTATACATGTTGAGTAATTGTAGGGGCAGACAATAAGGCTGGAATTATGAAGAAACACATTTTTGGTAAAAACCATTTGCTTTACAATGTGCACTTGCACATTGTCTTGTAACTGACCCCTTAGGTATTAGCTACATATGAAAGTATTGGAAAAGGTTCTATAATGTATATTGCTCTGCTGAGAGAATAAGGTAATGAAGAATACTGAATAAAAGGAAATTGTTCAATTACATGCATGTAATATGCTTCACTTGTTTGGAACAGTATGATGAAAATTCTGTTGAAAAGCTTCTTTTAATCTTGAAAGGCTACAAACTGAACTTGTGGAGCGTTTCCTTCTTTTGTTCATGACAATGTAGCATAAGTAGGGAGGGAGGTGGTAAGAATGACTTCCTTGCAATGTTTGTGCTTCCAGTATTGTGGGCCCTGTTAAATAATGATAACAAGAACCTATCTATATGAATGGTGTTTCTCTAGGTAGAATATGGTGGGCAAATTTAGTATTTAGTACAGTGTTTAGGTGGTGTCAGATCCTTTAAAGAATAAGTAAACCTTTTTTTTTCCTATTATTAAAATTACTCTAAACAGCTTCCCAGATTGCCTACCTTTGTCCCTCTGTTCTTTCTGACCTGGTTGCTGAGTTTCAAGCTACTGGAGTCCTCTCCTTCCTTGTTCAGCATGAAGCTCCACCCCCACTTCCTGTTCAGGTCTCTCACTACTCCGACAAGGCTAGTCAAAGTGGAGAGCCCTTCTGCGCATGCCTGGAGGCAGCAGGAGCCAGCCTGTGCATGAGCAGGCTTTTTTTCCCAGGAGGGTGGGGGCTTCCACTCCTTCTGAAGAACTTTCAAACATGGCACATGCGACTGCGAAACACCAGGGGGAAGCGCTGGACACGGTGGATTAAGGTAGTCTTATATTAACAATAAGGTAGTGTAAAGTGTAGAGAATAGTAGCCTAAGGCTAAATATATGATTTGTTTTTTTTAACATTTACATCTCCTTTAAGAGTTGCACTGCTCTGCAATAAGATACCAGATTTCAGCTGCTTTACTCTAGCCTAGAATAGTTTTCATCTCCCCTATCCAAACAAATACCAGAGTCTGTCAGTACAGTTTTATAATCCCAATTAAAGACAGGAGCAATATGCAGAGTGGAGTCCCATTGACACAAACCTAATGATATTGCAATAGCAAAGAAAGGCCATATGTACAGGCTGAGTTACCAAAACACAGAAACAGTTTTATTCCTGAGATGCTCAGTGCTAGATACTCTGTGCACCATTAAGGCATGTGCCAAATCAAAATATATAATAAATAATATGAATAATATGAATTCCAGGTACGCTGAAAACAGTAGTGTTGATTTAATAACAGAGGAGCTAAATCGGCCCAGTGCAGTTGCCCATAGCAATTAATCAGCAGCTAGCTGCACGTGACCAGCTTTAGTTTGTAATAAAAAGGGTAAATACACCTCAGTGCAATTCCGTACTGGTCCACTAAACTACAGCTACAACCTAAAGCTACAAAAGAAAAGCTTCCAAATTGTGTTCTACTCAGGGGGCAGAGACATTTCATTGTAGACTGTGATTACTGGTGACAAGATTGTGTCTGCAAATTTACAGCATCAGCGGGGAACTCCTTCCCTCTAGGATCAAGCAGTCCCAGGAAATAACTAAATGTGCATTAAATTGAATTAAGAGAAGCAAGGAAATACATTTGTGTCACTGCTAACTTAAGCAGGAAAAATGGAAGTGTAGCTCACATGTGATTCCCTTTTTTTTGGCTTACATATTTAGTTAGATTTCAGAATAAATGTGAATGCTGCATTAAGAGGCCTGCCTATTTTAATAAATTACGTTGGCAATTGAAGGTAACAGTTTGCTTCCATTGGCAGTAGGATGCAGGTAATAGCTCCAACAAAAGCGACGGACTTGTTTATCAAGCAGTGCAGATTATAACATATCACAGGGCATTCATGGCCAGTCATTTCCTTACACATAGGGAGAAAGTCAGAATATTTCTGTTTGTCTCTGGGGGTTCAGTCTTCATTGAGACATTTACATCATTAGAATATTTGGTGATGAATAGACTTCCATAAGAAAGAAAACATGGCTTCAACATTCTGTATCACTGGGCTGACCCAACTGTTAAAGTGATATTGTACTAGACTGCGGAGACTTATTCCCTCCCCACCAGAATTGACCCCTTTTGCCTACAGTGCCTAACCAAGAAAAAACACTATGACACCAGGGCTTTTCTTTATGTGGGTGGAGTTCAGCCACAGCTTTATTTCATAACATAGAACAAAACAGTCCTTGCCATGTAATACAACTTTTCCAAACATCGCAACAACATTTTTTTTATTTAACTGTTTCAAACGAATGCCGGCCACTGCAAAGCAGTGGGCATGTGAAAAACCCTCAAAACACCACCAGAAAATAAATGGCCAAGGACTGTCCCCCGCCATTTGCTGTGACAAAACGAATTGTAAATTATACAATAAAAACTTTTTTTTTTTTTTTTGAAAGCCTGCAAATAAAATTATTTAAAGCATGCAACTAACAGATTATGCCGACCAATGGGTGTAGCTATTTGCTCTTAAACAGGGAGGGAGGGAGGGAGATGCAGCTCCGTGCCTGCTGTGTGACCCCTGCAGAGAAAACTGGCAAGCAGAAGGGGAGGGGTGAGTAAAAGCTGCTTTCTTTCCCGCCCAGTAAGCTGACCTCATTAACTCCTTGTTAGCTGGAGGGAAATCCTATGTAGCTCGGCTCCCCAGTCCCTCAGCGCTTTCTTTAGGCATTTCAGCGCTTTCCAACCCGTTATGGGGGTAAAGGAATTCAAATTTGCATTGCACCATGTTTAGAAACACATAACAAACAATAAAAATGTTTCTCATTTTCAGGATTCTCAAAGGCCACTTGCCTGTGAGAACTGGTAGTGCAGTGGCCTAGTTTTACGGAAGGTTTGTATGATCTTTAATGTTTAATAAAGCATAAAAAACAACTGCGGAATCAACTGATGAAGGAAAGTTATTTGCAAAGTATTAAAAATAACTTTCCTTCATCAGTTGAAGGGGGAGGGAGGTGAGAGGCCCGGGGGGCCAGAAGGTTTTCAGTATGACTTCTATTTGTTATATTATGTTGAACATAGGTGTAAATTGTCTCTTTAACACAAGAGCCACTTGCAATTATATAAGTATAGCGTATGTTTACCCTTTATACCAATTTGCATTTGTATGCCACGGTTCTTGGGTTTCTCATTAATATTAAGGCTATTGTTTGGCGTATAGCAAACAAATGATATATGGATTCATGCACCTTTTGTTGTAAATTACCTGTAAGCCATAAGCCCTTTTGAGTTCTATAACTTCATCCTACTCCAAATTGACAGACTGAAAGTAACGCACGCTGTCGTGAAGAATTTTATCATGAACTTGATTAGATGACTGTCAGCAGCAATTATTTGTGTAAAACATTTTCACACCAAATTTGTTCTGTTTCCTCTCAGGCTATAAGAAGACTTTTGGAGTATAAAGAAATTACTGTAATACCTATTTCACACTAATGTAAAAACTATCACATTTTAATTAATGTGAAGTATGTTCTATACAGGCTTTCCTTTAAGAAATTACAGTATCTAAATGTTTTCAGCTGCTGTTCAGCATGTACAGGTATCAGACCCCTTATCTGGAAACCCATTATCCAGAAAGTTCCGAATTACGGAAGGTCCATCTCTCATAGACTCCATTTTCATCAAAGAATTCACATTTTTAAAAATGGTTTCCTTCTTCTCTTTAATAATAAAAAAGTACCTTGCACTTGATTCCAACTAAGATATAATTAATCCTTATTAGAGCCAAAACAATCCTATTGGGTTTAATTACTGTTTAAATAATTTAGCAAACTTAAGGAATGGAGATCCAAATTATGGAAAGACCCGTTATTCGGAAAACTCCAGGTCCCAAGCATTCTGGATAATGGGTCCCATACCTGTATTAAAATCAGTGGCTAAATAACATTGCAGTCAAGTTAAGGAGGGAATTACCAGATGAGCTGTTTAGAGTTGAGGTAAAAGGGACAGGCAGAAGCCAGCCAAGGGGGTAAGGGACGGAAAGAAATTAACAGAAGTGAAGCAGATGGGCTGGAGGGCATGAAACAGAGAGGCAGGAGAATGGAGGTGAAAGGGAGGTAATGGATTAGTAGGAGGGAATAGTGGTGCAGGGAGCAGAGGGAGAAAGACCTGACTACAGCGAGAAGTGGTGGAACAAACAGAAGGGAAAGAAGATGGCAATGATGGTTGTTTAGAGCCTGGAGAATAATGAAATTGTCCTGCAGACAAACACTAAACATACACTGCTCAAAAAAATAAAGGTAACACTTAAACAACACAATGTAACTCCAAGTTGATCACACTTCTGTGAAATCAAACTGTCCACTTAGGTAGCAACACTGATTGACAATCAATTTCAAGTGCAAATGGAATAGACAACAGGTGGAAATTATAGGCAATTAGCAAGACATCCCCAATAAAGGAGTGGTTCTGCAGGTGGTGACCACAGACCACCTCTCTGTTCCTTTGCTTTCTGGCTGATGTTTTGGTCATTTTTGAATTCTGGCAGTGCTTTCACTCTAGTGGTAGCATGAGATGGAGTCTACAACCCACACAAATGGCTCAGGTAGTGCAGCTCATGAAGTGTCCAGAGCATGGAGGTGCTACCAGGAGACAGGCCAGTACATCAGGAGACCCAGCAGCAGGACCGATACCTCCGCCTTTGTGCAAGGAGGAACAGGAGGAGCTCTGCCAGAGCCCTGCAAAATGACCTCCAGCGAGCCACAAATGTGTATGTGTCTGCTCAAATGGTCAGAAACAGACTCCATGAGGGTGGTATGAGGGCCCGACGTCCAAAGGTGGGGGTTGTGCTTACAACCCAACATTGTGCAGGACGTTTGCCATTTGCCAGAGAACACCAAGATTGGCAAATTCACCACTGGTGCTCTGTGCTCTTCACAAATGAAAGCAGGTTCACAATGAGCACATGTGACAGACGTGACAGAGTCTGGAGATGCCGTGGAGAACGTTCTGCTGCCTGCAACATCCTCCAGCATGACCGGTTTGGCAGTGGGTCAGTAATGGTGTGGGGTGGTATTTCTTTGGGGAGCCACACAGCCCTCCATATGCTCGCCAGATGTAGCCTGACTGCCATTAGGTACCGAGATCCTCAGACCCCTCGTGAGACCATTTGCTGGTGCGGTTGGCCCTGGGTTCCTCCTAATGCAAGACAATGCTAGACCTCATGTGGCTGGAGTGTGTCAGCAGTTCCTGCAAGACGAAGGCATTGATGCTATGGACTGGCCCGTCTGTTCCCCAGACCTGAATCCAATTGAGCACATCTGGGACATCATGTCTCGCGCCATCCACCAACGCCACATTGCACCACAGACTGTCCAGGAGTTGGTGGATGCTTTAGTCCAGGTCTGGGAGGAGATCCCCCAGGAGACCATCCGCCACCTCATCAGGAGCATGCCCAGGCGTTGTAGGGAGGTTATACAGGCACATGGAGGCCATACACACTACTGAGCCTCATTTTGTCTTGTTTTAAGGACGTTACATCAAAGTTGGATCAGTCTGTAGTGTTTTTTTCCCACTTTAATTTTGAGTGTGACTCCAAATCCAGACCTCCATGGGTTGATAAATTTGATTTCCATTGACAATTTGTGTGATTTTGTTGCCAGCACATTCAACTATGTAAAGAACGAAGTATTTAATAAGAATATTTAATTCATTCAGATGTAGGATGTCTTATTTTTGTGTTCCCTTTATTTTTTTGAGCAGTGTATTTAACATTATCATGAATAATGTGCCTCTACTAAAATTTATAAAGATATTGAAAGACACCTCTGAGTTATGTGACCTGTATAAAAGCACTTGTTTATGGCCACATAACTCCTTGGTGATTTCTACTATCTTTATACTATCTTAATTACAATAGGGGGTACATTATCCCCAATCTATCATCTATCTATCAATTATCTATCTATCTGTATATATATCTGTATATATATATATATATATATAAATATATATATACATACATACAGTGTATATATATATATATACATAGCCTTGAGAAAGGTCCCGATGGGGACCGAAACTTTACGTCAGCTGTTCATGTTACTTTAAATATCTGTTTTTCACTTTTCACAAGAAATCCCGGTGTTGCTGGTCTTTTTTACACTATTGGAACCTTTTACCGAGCCCCCGAGGTATGTTATGTAGCGGTGTGCCATCCTTTGTGTATGTGTATATATATATATATATATATATATATATGTATATATATACACACTATATATATATATATATATATATACGTACACTCTCTCTCTCTGTCTATATACATATATATTTATATACTATATGGTACATAAATGTATATACAGTACATTCTGGTCTGTTAATCAAAATAGTTGTTTTGTTTTTTTATTTTTGCAAACTTTTGTAGCTTTAGTGGTACCCAGCTTTAGAACATTCTCTGTGATTTATTTAGTTATTTATTAATTCTGCTTTTGAAAACAAAATGCATATGATCAAAAAGAGGTTAATTTTTCTCCTGGTCTTATTTCAAAGGGGACTGACATGTTTTAATAACCATGTCAAATAATTCATATTTTAGACTGCTAATGGCTGTTTCTGCATTAATCAAACCCAGAGCATGCTCTGTGGATTAGAAACTGATATTAATTTCATGCTTTTAATTCACAGTCAAATCTCACAGCTGTGATTTGAAAGTTTTCTTTGTATCCTAGAAAATGGGATAATCTTATGCACTTTTCAATTATCACCTCATTTATTAAATAATTTTTGAGTGGGGGCCGGAAATGAGAAAGGTAGAATATTTTAAAATATGGAATGCATATTAGAAACAATGAGAAATGTTGCAGTGATAATGTTGCACAAAAGGTATTGTTAAGAGATAAAATTATGTGTAACAGACAACTATTCTAAGCATACTGACAGTAAAAAGATTACAGGGGAATCAAAAAAGCAAATGATCACTTAAGCCAGTCCAATTTTTTCATATTTTCTGGCATTCTTTAATGTGTGTTAGGTGATTCAATTCCTGATTATGTCCTGGGCAATGGCATTATCAGCATAAGTTTCATAAAGATCTTTATTGTCATACAAAGCTGGACAGTAGTATTGATATAGAAGTGGTTCTTTTTGCAAAAGATGTTGATACCATGTAAACATTTGCAACTACAAAGCATAGCTGCCAATGGTACATTCACTGTTTAGAGAATTAGGGTCCAAGTGGTGTACAGCAGGGATCTGTTTTGAGTTGTTACTTAATCTGTTAATTAATGATAAGTTAAGGGTATCGAATAGCAACTGATAGTACTCTAAAGCAACTGGACATTCTAATTATTCAGTTGAACTGAAGAAGCTGCTTGTATGAGTGGTGAAATGTTCTCCAGAATACTCAGAAAGTTCAGTTATTTTAGACTTACCTCCAGTAGATATTGTATTTCATGCTCTGGGTGAATTACAGCCTTTATAGACTAAAGCAAATTTGTCATGTGCCAAAATAGTTGCAGTTGCACCAAAATAGACGGGGGTGCTTAAAATTGGGTGTGGTCATGTCACAATGGGTGCGGTCGGGTAATAAAAAAGTTAAGTGTGAAAAAAAGTTGTGCGGCACCTGCATTTCGTGAATTTTTTTCTGCAAAAGGGACACATTCGCTCATCATTATTAAGGATCCCCCCAAAACACTACCATTTAGGGTATAACTTGCATCTATATTATTTCTACCAAAGTGTATAACTTTGCACTTTCAAAATTGAACCTCATTTTCCATTTTGCTGCCCAGTTTTCCAATTTTGTCAAATCGCTCTGCAAAGCGGCAGCATCCTGCATGGAACTTATAGTTTTGCACAATTTAGTGTCATCAGC